>NC_090393.1:29283052-29595245 GCF_036365525.1 Heterodontus francisci | reverse complement strand
CTGAGTTCAAACAACCAACAACAGTGAACTGCAGCTTATGCCTCACTAGTTAGGGATGAAGTGTTTAATCTTTGAAACTGCAGGCCCACCGCTTCCATTTATAAATGTGATGAATCACTACAACTTTGTGATTGTTTGCTTAATTGTATGATTCAAGCGGATTGAGAAAGGCAACAATGATATGTGTCTCCTCCTGAGAAAAAACCCAATTAATTTGCTGTGGTTTCATCTTGGAGCTTCATAAAGAATTAACAACAGCTCCGTATATTAAAAAAATGATATCCACTCCCAATGCTTCATTGCACTCTCTGCTGCAGAACTAAACCATACAAACTGGAAAGATTCCTAATTTTATCCCCAGTTTGTTGTTGGCTAATCTTATACCGGAAGGTGGTAGAGTTGGTTAGGCTCTGCTACTGTGCTCTCCTCATTTGTTTAGCCTGCTAACCTTTCGAACTAGGTTCATGAATGAAGAATGACCACTTGGGCAAGGTACTGGAAGATTGATAGCACCCATGGTATGCCCAGCATTTGTCCTCAGCATCAAGAGATGAGGAGAGAAAACTGAGCGGGAGGGATATCTAAGACTGTAAACTTCTCTCCCTGTTGCTGATAATTTCATCCCAATCATCTTATTCTTGAAAGTGTCAACATAATGGCAGTAAGTTTCTGTCCTCAGCACAGTGGTGCAGTGGTTGGGCAGCACAGTGCCACAGTGGTTAGCACCACAGCCTCACAGCTCCAGCGACCCGGGTTCAATTCTGGGTACTGCCTGTGCGGAGTTTGCAAGATCTCCCTGTGACTGCGTGGGTTTTCGCCGGGTGCTCCGGTTTGCTCCCACAGCCGAAGACTTGCAGGTTGATAGGTTAATCGGCCATTATAAATTGCCCCTTGTATAGGTAGGGGAATTGTGGGGATGTGGTAGGAATATGGGATTAATGTAGGATTAGTATAAATGGGTGGTTGATGGTTGGCACAGACTCGGTGGGCCAAAGGGTCTGTTTCAGAGCTGTATCTCTAAATAAATAAATTCATAGCTCACCTGTCAGGATCGCAATTTCGGAAATTCGGGTAGTTTTCTAGTCATTAATTTTCAGTGGTCAGAAAATGATGCACATGTGTCCAGCTTCCTGATAGGTGCCAGCAAGGACTTCAAAGTCATATTATTTTGGCAGTATTTTCTTTATTGGTAATTACATTTTAATTTGGTAAAGTCAAAAGTTTTCTTCTGTACAATATTTAATTTATGAAATTGAGTTTAAATTAATAAACATACCATTGTAAAAAGAAGTGCTGCAGCTTTAGTATTGTTGGGTCCAGGTCAGCACATTGATTTACAGTCATGCATTGCACACCAGTGGCACGGTTCCATTATTCACAATTGTTTTGATTCCAGTACAACTGCTACTTGAAGTGCCATTCATTTTAGAGTTTATTTAATTGCAAAATCTACTACAGAATGTAATAAATATCTGTGATATTTGTGTGTCTGGACTGATATTTTGTAATTTAATATAGAATTGAATGTGTAATTATCTAGTGAAGAGGCTTGGTTTGTGGAAAATATAAACTCTCTCCAGGTCTACTTTCTTGCTTGACCCCATGAATATCAGTAGAGTAATAAACAACAGGTTGCCATGAGAAGTGATCTAATCTCGATTCCTGTGAAATTCCAGATAGCAAAAGAGGTTTATTAAAGTTCCAGAAATCCGAGTTTGTACTCGAGCCTTCTATTCATGTGTTATTTATAATATGCACTGGACAATATTATCTGTATTAATGTTAACATACTGTTGTCATCCTGTGTCTGAAAGTTGCATGTGGGACTGAAGATACCTTCTTAAATATTTTGCAGGTCTCATTTTGGATTTTAAAAAATTCTCCTTGTCAGTTACAAAGACAAAATTGGAGTTCACAGAAGTTGATTCTATCTAAAATATAGAATTTCTGTGCTGCTGATAGTATGATAAAAGTGAGTATCGCAGTGTGACAGTCACCGGTTTTAAATCTGCAATGTCAGCACTGCTGTTTACAGAGAAATAATGTGCAACTGATCATAGTAAATCATACATCCAGTTTACATCTGATTAACAAAATAAGAACATAGAAATAGAAAAAGCTATTCAGCCCATCTAACTGGCTCCAATCTCCTGTCCATTTGCGATCTGATCTGACAAACTTTTCAAAATTATTTTTGTATTCTGAACCTCCACTGTGTTGAATAGGAAATGATTAAATTCCCTTTATTATGTTTTTAGATGTACTTGGTCAAAATAAGTCAATTCTAAATATAAAGAAGTTATTCCTTATGCTAAGTTTAGTTTCTGGCTTTTCTCAGTTCAGAAAATTATGTCCTCTTGTTTTTTCTATCTTTTACCTGTTTACATTTATCATTTAAATTTCTTTACTTTAAGAATGTTTATTTTGCCTTTTAGAGTGATCACAATAAATTGAACTTTATTAGTTTCTTATAACTCAGTAATTTAAAACTTGGGATCTTGCCCTCCACACCCACCCCCAACCCCTTCCTTCAAATTTCAGGCTTTTAGCACCCAAGACTGATTTCACCAGCCAAGGTCAACCTCCTGCACTGTGGTTGTTGGACCTTCTTAAAGTTTTTTTGGAGCATCTGGTTAGAGCTGAAAGTAAATTGGTTGATTGTTTAATGGTGGCATAAGAGTTCTTGTTAAAATTCCCTCAAGCTATTGAGAATCAGAACAAGGTGCTGTCACACGCAGCATGTAATTCAGTGGTCGCAAAAATGTATTTATCAGCACAGTGCCTTGCACAATACCTAAAACAATTAGCTGGGAGTTAGAGATCACTAGCTGCGTAGAGCTTTATTTATTTTTTCAGAAATCAATTGGGTTGCTATGTGTCACGACGAAAAGAATAAGAAAGTATTTGTTTCAGTATAGATCCAGCTGCAGGTCGGCAGCAATTTTTCTGCCCAAAACATGCCCCAAAATGTTTTGGTAAGGTCATTAAATTGCTAACACAACACAAAGGCTTTTTCCCTTTGGCACAGTTTTTTTATGTACTGCGTAACACAGTGCAAGTGGAATGAACTCCCTGCCTGGCACAGAGGATTGTATGGTAATTTTAGTGTTCCATTTTTCCATGAGAATGATTAAGAAATGTGTTTTGTTGTATTTTGGTGGATACTGTATTTGCTAACTTCTGAAATATATACTGTATGGGTGATTGTGATCCTCCACCTCCAGTGGGGAGCAAAACTTGCAAACAACACGGGTTGGAGAGTCATGGCTATAATGTTGTCGCCCTATCTCTGACTCACATTTACTCTGAACACAGTTCCTTGTTGGGGCCTTGGAATCACAAAATCACTGCTGGTCTATAAAAGCTTAATATCAATAAAAAGCACTGAAATGGTTTTTCAAAAAACTTTCCATTTGGATTTGTAACTATTGTGAGAAATCGATGTGATGCAAAATCAAGTGTGTATTTTGTGCGAAACAATAAAATGATCTGTGTGTTTCATGCTAAACTGGTACTTTTTGAATTCTTTTGACAGTGTTTTATTTTACTGTTACATTATAGTTGAAATCTCAAGCTGGACTATGCTGTCTTCTGTCACCCAGATACTCATTTACGTAAGGAGTGCCAACAGGACTGCCAGTGTCTATGTTTGGAAATTAGTACACACAAGGAAAATTAGAGGGAAGTGAATAGTAGAACACAAGGTCGTGTTTGTGATTTTTCACATGGTGTGTTTCCTATCCATCCCATGTCATCACAGGAGGCCATGCCTTTCCCTGCAAGAATGGAAGGAGGGCTGAAAATGGCAAAGTCACTGATCCCAGGTCACACACTTCTCCATAATAAACTGGGAGTAGCACTGGCGGGGGGGCTAGGAGCAAGTCTCCAATCTGCCGTCTCTACCAGGGAAAGTGTACAGCATAGGGAGACTTTACGGGAGAAAAATAGCAAAAGTGGTTAAGAGATTTTTTTTCAAGCTACTGAGGGATTAAATCATCTTGCTGGAGCTGCCGCAGAGATGCTACGTTCTACAGATTTTGCAAACACTGCACTATTTAAGAAAGCTGCTGGGATGAACGTCATGCAGAAGGGTGGCTTGCCTTCAGTTCGCTGCCGTAGCAGGATGCTGAGTGGATTTCTCAGTCGCCCGTATGGCAGTTATTTTGCAGTTGCTGTGGGTAAACCGCATCATAGAGTCATAGAGCATCAGTGTTTTTCAAGGTCATAAGGATTAAATATGTTTTGGAATGTTATAACTGTACCAGTCTTGGGCATGATACATACTGGAAGGGTCTGATTAACAATCCAAAACTGATGGGGGCCTAGAGCAGTTGCTGAATCCTCGTCCATCATCATCTGGTTGAAATCACTGTGACTCAGCTGAGATTTCAGCATACTGTAAAGTGGAGCTGGAGACACCGCAGCAAGGGAAAGAGTGGCCCAAACTGTTTTTTTTTAAAGTGGATTTAAAGTTAACCTTTTGGAAAACAACACTGTTAAGACCGATTTAGCATCTTTGTAATAGTGCCCCACCTCTGCTTGAACTGCTGTCTCTGCCTGGTGACAAGAGGCGGCTGTTTCCTGCTTTATCCGAAACTGACAGTGGTTACATTCCTGGTGAATGTATCCGCTCCCACGGTGCGGCTGCCGGAGGGGATCGGGATCCGGATCCGGATCGGGATGGACCAGCCAGGCCAGCAGGGGAAGGTCGACATTTACCGGGACACCTGGGTCCGGTTTCTGGGTAAGATCCGGCGAGGAAGTCCTTGGGTTTTGGAGGGGAGAAGAGAGTGAAGCCGGGCTGGGGTTAGCAGGGGGGGTGGTGCGGACTGATCCCAATCGCACTCCAGGCTCCGGCTTACTTCACTCCCGCGGAGCTGTTCCCACTCCCCGACACTAAAGGAGCAAAGTCCTGCTTTTGAAATTAAAATATTATTCACGCTCCGAGTGTTTTAGTTCTCAGTACAATAAATAACCTTGAATAAAGTTAGTGCAACACCACACCCAGACAGTCAGGGCGACTGCTACTCACATTTCACGCTAACATACTTGGTGACTCAGACAGAAGTCATCTTAAAAACATCTTCCTCAATGTTACTTTCAGAGTTCTGTGAAAGTATTAAATGTGTAAAGATAGCAAAATCTGACCCCCAGATAGAACTGAAGGGCCCCCCTCTACCAAACCCGGGCTCCATACGGTTCCCAGTCAGCCAAAGATAAAGGGCCCATTAAACAAACATGGTTAGAAAATGTATAATTCCCAAGAATGGTAGCCAGGAATTTATTGGGTAAGCCCCCGTCAGTGATGATGACCTTGCTCTTTGCAGCAACTTCTCCACAAGGCCCAGCTCTATCATTCATATATGGACAGAGCCAGATTTTACTGGATACTTACAGCAAGGCAGCGCCACCCTGCACCTTGATCCGTTTGTACTGGTCTGCACAACGAAATCATTTTTACTTTTTTTTTAAACAATGCTCACAAACAGAAGGAAATCTGGAAGATTCCTTATTCAGCAAAGATACAGAGATTTTGAGTTGTGTGGGACAGGATTTTGTTTTAGCTGTCCCAAATACTCCCATCCCCTCTCCATGATAAAACGAGAGGGATTAGGGCCTGAAGGAAATGAGGAGCTTGGATGCCTTTTCTTAAATTAGGAATCAAAACATAAAGAAAAGTCACTTACAGTAGATTCATACCATGGGTATAGCTCTGGTGTAAAGTGGCTTCAGCCTTGCATTGCTGCTGAAGTTGCATGTTATAAATTAGGTGTGAAGGTCTGAAGTAAAGCAAAGTGTTCCCTGTTCCAGGGAATCTTACTTCATGTCGTTCTGATGTACATTCACCTTTGACTCCAGGCTCAAGCTATGTTCATCCTATAACTGCGGCATTGGTACGTAGCTATACCACTTCACACCAACACTGCAGCTGTATTGTGCTGATCTTTAGCGAAAGCTTTAAAAACTGCATGCTTTGCTGTATGCCCAGCTGATTTTTACTTAGTGTCAGCTGTGGCTTAGTCAGGAGCATGCTGTCCTCTGAATCATAAGTTTCTGGTTTCAAGTCCCATGCCAGGGCTCGAGCACAAAGCTCAAGGCTGACACTCCAATACAGTACTGAAGGAGTGCTGCAGTGTCAGAGGTGCAGTTTTTCAGATGAGATGTTAAACTGAGGTCTCCATCTCCTTGCTCAGGTGAATGTAAAAGATCCCATGGAACTATTTCAAAGGAGAGTAGGGGAGATATCCTGTCTGTTATTTATCCCTCAATCAATATCATAAAAATAGATTCTCTGGTCATTATAACATTGCTACTGTGGGAGTTTGCTGTGTGCACACTGGCTGCTGTGTTTCCTGCATTACAAAAGTCTTACGGCCAGGTGAGGAGGGGGTCTCAAGCTCCCCTTTCGCCCCTTCTCTGGTTTGACCACAACAGGGTTTATCCTTTTTTAACAGTGATTGAACTTATCACCTCAGTGAACGCTTGCTCCTGTTCCTGTAATATAATTGCCAAAGAACCAATCAGACAGATTTTCTTGTGTTTAAGCTAGAAAGATGTAAGTTGATTATTCTTAACACTCTAAACTGGTTAAAATTACTAAAAATACGCCACGCATATATGCTCTCATTCACGAGAGTCGCACACACACAAATAAATTACAGAGGGAAAACAGCCTTGGTGGTTGGAGTAGAGTCCGGAATAAATAGAATTTAAATACAGTTTATCAGTGCCAGAGTCCACAGTTCAAATTGTAGCCCTGAAGGCCTCACTGGGCCACGTGCTTCTCAGAGCTCCAGAAGGCAGAAGAGGGGGTTTGATCCTTGTCCCCTAGTTGTTGGCTGTGGCGGTCTGACTAGAGAGAGAGAGAGAGAGCTGCTCCCTGGATGGCTTTTCAGTTACTGTCCACTGCTTTCCGAGTGACAAAGCTCCATCTCTCCAGAGCTGCACAAGCAGTCACATGACATTCCCAAACCTCTTTGTGTTTTTAATGAGGTCTTTCTGTTAGCTTCTCTTATATTCAAGGCTTTCCCCTCAAGCTGTCCAGGCACACTTGGTGGGGGTTGGCTCTTTCAAAGTCAATGGGTGTCGATGGCTCCTGACGACCATGTTGATAAAGCCATTTCAGGTAATTTAATCAGAGAGCACCCCATTGTTCTGGCTAGGTTGAATCAATCATGTTGTCTCCAGTCTAATTCTTTGGTGTTTCAAGTGTAAATTTCAGTGGCCATCTTGGTTGCCAGGTTACTCTTAAAAAGAAATTATTTGTAAGAATTTCCAGTAAACATCTCAGGCAAGGTTCCAACCGATGAAATTAATATTTCCCATTTGGCATGTAGGGTTTTCATGACAACAGTGACTGGACTTCAAAAAATACTTCATTGGCTGTAAAGTGCTTTGAGACATCTGGTGGCCATGAAAGGCGCTATAGAAATACAAGTCTTTATTTTATTTCAATGTATTTGTAGAACCAAACTCCAGAGATATAGTAGCAGCAAAACAAAAGTCTTAGAAAGGAAATATCACAGCTAGGATATTATGTGACTAGTTTAAATTCCTTTGTGAAATTAATTAAGTCATTTGTAGGTAAAGATAAGTCAAGCTCAAAGCTGGGGTTGCAGGTAAAATCTTGGAAATGGATTTTAAGTTGGTCAACGGGTAGAAACCAACTGGCACTTGTTAGAGGAATTCTGTTTGGGTAGGGAAGCTACAAAGCCAGGTGCCCCAGGAATCATCGTTGAGGCCACTAATCAATGCTAACTGGTTACATTTGCAAAAGATACCAAACTAAGAAGGGGTAGTGAAATCCGAAGCACAAAAAAAATTAAAGGAGTCAAACAAAATATGTAAGTGGCCAGAAAAATGGCAGATAAAATCCAAACAAATGTAAGGTACTGCGGGTAGAGAGGACAAATAGGTGGTGCATGTACTCTGTGACTGACATTGAAATAGACACTGATGAAGTTGAAAAAAACCTAGGTGTATAGTAGACTCATATTCAACATGTCCAACCAATGGAGAGTATCAATCAACAAAGCTAATAGAATGCTGAACTGTACAAGCAGGAGAATAGATTTTCCAGAGGACGTCGTACAAACAAACGAATTAGGAGCAGGAGTAGGCGACTTGGCCCCTCGAGCTTGTTCCGCCATTCAATAAGATCACGGTTAATCTGATTGTAACGCGACTCCATTCCCGCCTACCCCCGATAACCTTTCACCCCCTTGCTTATCAAGACTCTATCCACCTCTGCCTTAAAAATCTTTAAAGACTCTGCTTCCACCAACTTTTGAGGAAGAGAGTTCCAAAAACTCACGACCCTCTGAGAGAAAAAATTTGTCCTTATCTGTGTCTTAAATGGGTGACCCCTTATTTTTAAATAGTGACCCCTAGTTCTAGATTCTCCCACAAGGGGAAACATCCTTTCCACATCCACCCTGTCAAAACCCCTCAGGATCTATTATCAATTAAGTCACCCCTTACTCTTCTAAATTCCAGCGGATACCAGCCTAGCCTGTCCAACCCTTCCTCATAAGACAACCTGCCCATCCCAGGTATTAGTCTATTAGTCATGCTCTGGTCAGATCATATCCTGAATACTGTATCCAGCTGTGGTTACTCAGATACAAGGGAGTCATCTAGGTGCTGTGTAAAGTGGAGGGAAGAGTCATGAGGGTTATTCTTAACACCAGAGGTCTAAGCTTGAAAGGAAATGTATAAAAGACGATCTTATAAAAGTATATATATATAATATAGTGTATAACACAATGATAAAAGTAAATCTGGAGAGTCACTTTAAAGTAACTTGCATAAGTAGTACCAGGGACACGAGTTCACAGTAGTAAAAGGCAAATTTAAGATTGATGTCAGGATATTCACACAGAGAGGGATTAACAGATGGAATGAATTTCCAGGTACAGGATGAAAACTCTGGAATTGTTTAAGGACCAATTGGTTGCACAATGAGGGTACTTTAGGATATTTCTGGAGAGATGAATTAAGCTGAGCTGAATGGTCTTCCTCATCATCATTATCTTGTGAACACTCACGACAATGTCAAAAATGTAATAAAATAACTATAAAAATGCAAAATACCCAGACATTAAGGTCATATTTGGGAGTTTTCAATGGCTAAAGGGGGCTCAGGTAGATTTATGTGTCGCACATCTATTACTGGTTAGTCAATAAATTAGAATCATAGAATTTTACAGCACAAGCGATCATTCAGCCAACCATGCCTCTCCCAACTCTTTGAAAGAGCTGTTCAATTTAGTCCAACACCCCAGTTTTTTCCCCATAACCCTGAAAATTAGTCCTCAAGTACATGTCCAATTGCCTTTTGAAAGTTCCAATGGAATCTGATTCTACCACACTTTCAAATAGTGCAGTCTAGATCTTAGCAACCCTCTGTGTGAAGAAATTTCTCATTTCCCTTCTAGTTCTTTTGCCAATTATTTTAAATGTATGATCTCTGGTTACCAATCCACTTGCCAGAGGAAACGGTCTCTCTCTATCTGATCTATCAAAATCCCTCAGAATTTTGAATACCTCTATTGGGTCGCCCCTTAATCTTCTCGGCTCAAAGAACAATCCCAGCTTCTAACTGAAGTTGCTCATCCCTGGTATGATCCTGGTAAACCTTCTCTGTACCCTCTCCAGGGGTTGACATCCTTTCTAAAGTGTAATGCCCAGAATTGTTCACAATACTCCAGCTGAAGCCTAACCAGAGATTTGTAAATGTTTAGCATGGCTTCATTGATTTTGTATTCAATGCCTCTATTTACAAAGCCAAGCTTTCCTAACTGCCTTATCAGCTTACCCTGCCACCTTCAAAGATTTATGAATTTGCCCCCCCAGGTCCTGCTGCCATTGCACTCTCCTCCCCCTACCCCCACCCCACAAATAGTACCATTTAGATTATACTGCCTCTCCATATTGTTTCTCCCAAAGTGCATCACTTCATAATTATCCACATTAAATTGCATCTGCCACTTGTCTGCCCATTTTACCAGTCTGTCTAAGTCCTCCTGAAGTTTGCTACTATCCTGCTCCTATCCTGTCAAGTTTTATATCATCTGCAAACTTCAAAATTGTACTACCTATACCCAAGTCATTTATATATAACAAGGAAAGCAGTAGTCGCAATCCCGACTACTGGTGGACCCCACTGCATACTTCATCCCAGTCGGAGAAACATCATTTTACCATTATTGTCTGCCTCCTATCTCTTAGCCAGTTATGTTGTGGCAAAACTTCATAGTATACAATAAATACCACTACTGAACAGGTCAGCCCATAGCTTCAAATATTGGCAAGCAAGTGCATGCAATGTAGTAGTTGTCTCTCATTTGTTCAGCAATGTATATTGCAGAGTAACTCAAGCCATTTTGGGTTTAGCTCCTTCCATATTGTAGAACACATTTTTAAAGCAATTATTGCCAAAAAACACGGAGACAGCCGCTAAGTTAACTCCAATGAAGGGTTGTAAATCCGGGACATTAATTTGTTTGTTCTCTCTACAGGTGCTGAATGTTTCAAGCATTTTCTGTTTTTATTTCAAATTTCAAGCATCTGTAGTTTTTACTTTTTATTTATATTGGAAAACATTCTAGTTTCTGAGCTCTCTGTGGCTAAGGTTTCGTATTAAATTCAGTTGTATAAAAGAAGTTATTGTGGCTCACACGAATGTGTGCTTTCTCCTCCTAAGCAACCAAAAAATTTGTATTATGGAACCGATAATGCAGTTCTGTGAACCAGTAGTACCGTTGCACAGTCTGCGATGACTAGTTGAATTATCTGGGGAGAGAGAGAAGCCTGAGGCCTTCTGTGCTGATATAGAACAAAGTGGTATAATGTGATGGGAAACGCCTGTGGTTTATTTATTTAGAGATACAGCACTGAAACAGGCCCTTCGGCCCACCGAGTCTGTGCCGACCAACAACCACCCATTTATACTCATCCTACATTAACCCCATATTACCCACCATTCTCCTACCACCTACCTGCACTAGGGGCAATTTACAATGGCCAATTTACATATCAATCTGCAAGTTTTTGGCTGTGGGAGGAAACCTGAGCACCCGGTGGAAACCCACACAGACACAGGGAGAACTTGCAAACTCCGCACAGACAGTACCCAGAACTGAACCCGGGTCGCTGGAGCTGTGAGGCTGCAGTGCTACCCACTGCACTGTGAGGGCTTGTACATTGGTCTTGGTTAAACCTTGTTTAGGGCCCACATTTCATGCAAAAATATTTTTTTAAAGCCTCTGAAACAATAATGTGCAACTTTTTTCAATATTTGCTTAAGAAATGAATTCTACAGTAGCTTGAGTCACATTACTCCATTTTCCCATTGCATCCACTTGCATTAGGAGGAAATGAAGCTAATTTCAATAGAAATTGCTAATATAAAATTCTACCAGTAACATGCAAGTTATATCTCAAGGTAGTGTCCAAGGCCCAACCAACCATCCTCAGCTGCTTCATCAATGACCTTCCTTCAATCATAAGGTCAGAAGTGGGGATGTTTGCTGATGATTGCAAAATGTTCAGCACCATTCACAACTCCTCAGATACTGAAGCAGTCCGTGTAGAAATGCAGCAAGACCTGGACAATATCCAGGTTTGGGCTGATAAGTGGCAAATAACATTCGCACCACACAAGTGCCAGGCAATGACCATCTCAAACAAGAGATAATCTAATCATCTCCCCTTAACATTTACTGAATCCCCTATTATCAACATCCTGGGGGTTACCGTTGACCAGAAACTGAACTGGAGTAGCCATATAAATGCCATAGCTAGGTCAGAGGCTAGGAATCCTGTGGCGAGTAACTCACTTTCTGACTCGCCAAAGCCTGTCCACCATCTACAAGGCACAAGTCAGGAGTGTGATGGAATACTCTCCACTTACAGCTCCAACAATACTCAAGAAGCTGGACACCATCCAGGACCAAAGCAGCCCGCTTGATTGGCACCGCATCCACCACCTTCAACATTCACTTCCTCCTTATCAGTACAGTACAGTTACAGTAGCTAATCCAGGATGAACAGGAGGCTGGTAGGACTAGCTATATAGAGGGTGGTCCTGTTAAACACATTTAAACTTAAAGTGAGAGCAAACTAAGTTTATTTGAACAGAAGGAACTCTATTATAACACAAATCTTATTTTTGATCTCGTTGGCGGATTAAGGATATGCCAATGAAGTTGGTGAAGCATTCCGGGCACTAGTACCTGTGGGACTGGTCTGGGCCAGTTATGGGATATCAACTGCATATGTGACAGCTGATGCAGTCGACAAGGGGAAGAAAGCAGCTGCTGTAAGTGTAAATTTTAACATACTGGACAATCCTGCTCTGCTTACTATACTTCGATTAATGTTACTTTTTAAATTAGGATGGTCACGAGCACCTTTCAGCATTTTCTGTTTGAAAACTACTCAGACACCTACGATTGAGACACAGTTTGAGGCTGCTAGTGTGCGTGGATGCTGTCCCACGCTGCATCACATCAGATCCCACTTGTTAAGTATAGTTTGCCAAAGTTCACTTCAGACACAACAAGCTGCAGAGTTTAGAAAAGAAGTTGCCCCACTTGTTAGATTATCTGCTTCTCCACTGTTTGTTCTAATGGCTTTATCTTTCTTTTGGCTAAGAGAGTGGGGCACATGGGGCATATGTCTCCATGGTTGCTGATTAGTAACAAGGACAGATTTTCAATGTAGTGGGAGAGGTCCTCACAACATTTCTATTCTTTCCAGTTCCTCTTCCTCCAAAAATCTTCTACTGTAAACCATTCTGTTTCATTTGATCAGGACTATATTGGGTTTCTGTTTTAGGACTATTAAGAAGCTATGAATTATCAGCGATCTTGACAAGGGTATTTTTTTTAAAGTAAATAATTTTCATTTAACAATAAACTTATTGGAAGTAGTAAAGGATGGGTACGGTTTCTGCTTCTGGAAGTGACAGTTCTATTCCCCAGTTTTAAATAATTCTCTTCCAGAAAAGAGAAGTTGTGACTTCAAACAGCCAGTGGCTGGTTTGTGCGCATGGGACAACACTGTTTAAAATTTACTGTTCCCCGGGGAAGGTCCTCCACCTGTCAATAGAACTTGGTCATGGTAGAAGCCAGCACTCCAACCCAGGAGAAATAATTAACCATGAAACATACTGCATTTCTTATGAAGCAAAGTGCCCCCATATTTACAATGTTCCCCTAATATAGGCTGCATTTAGATTTTGATGCATGTGGGGAAACAGCAGAAGAAAGTTTTGAAAAGAGAATGCTCAGCATATAGGAACTGTCACTCTGGAATGTCCCTTGCCACAAAAGTTTTAACTCTGATGGAATTCTGGTGAGGTTTTCACCATTGCTAGAATCCATGCAGTTGCCATGCTGCATCCAGCAATGTGTCAAATGCAATAATAGGTATCACTACATTTTTATGTATATGTTGCCCAGAGGCTGACCTGATGATACAACTTGTTTGTGCATTGAGTCACAGAGCTCTATCTCTCATTCCTTATATCAGCTGTGCTACCTTAGAGAGAGATTAACATCTGGGTCAGGGTCAACCCATGGGTAGGAGACAGAGGAATTGAGCAATCTGGGTACGGGTTGCCCAGATACCCTCACAGCAGGAAAATTGGGCACTGGGATAGCAGGGTATTTTATCTCGGAGAGAGCCAGTGTAAGAAAAGAAAAGGGACAGGTAGGGAAGTAGTAGACAGGCACCAACTCAGCTAGAGAAAGCAATGATAAAAATCACCAACAGTAAAGCTCATCAATTGTAAACCTCTGCAGTGCACCAAAATATGGTGTAGGATTGAATCTCACTCTTCCCAGTCATCTAAGAACTCTTGAAGCTTAGTTTATTCCCAAGTGTAGGTCTGCCACAAGTAGGGTACTGTTTAGCCTGCTTTTTAAAACTCAAAAGCTGCCAAGAATGGAAATTTAAGATTTTTAATTTGTTATTTTAAAAAGTGCTTCAAATGCCTAACAATCCTTACTCTACCCCCACTTAGGCTCATGGCGACAAACCTGGAAAAACTATGACTGTTGGTGTTGCGGTGGTGGATACTTTCATCTGGCAGGCATTGGCCTCAGTTGCAATTCCAGGATTCACCATCAATCGATTATGTGCAGCTTCTCTTTTGCTACTGGGGAAAACTACGAGGTGGCCACTGCCTGTGAGGAAGTGGACAACCACTGCTATTGGCCTGTCTGCCATCCCAGTCATTATAACTCCCATTGACCGGTAAGACCTTGTCTTGGGGTTTTTTTTATTTCCAAAATATACTTTATTCATAAAAATCTGTAAAAATTACATTGCCAAACAGTTTCAAACAGCACCAAAAAATACAAACATTGCAAGGGAGATCAGTTTCCTTCAATACAATCATGAGTTGCCTCACAACCCTTCCATTTCATTTGTCATGTCTTTAACATTTTTACATTTTACAGCAAATGAAAATTTTTCCGATACAGTTCGAGGGGTTTCCCATGGATCCAGCCCCTCAATTCAGCTTGGTGGGGGGACCTTACACTGTGATCTTTCCCCATTGAGCCTTTTTTTTTTGAGCCTTTGCTGCGGCTGCCCCAAGCTTTAGTGCGTCTCTCAGCACGTAGTCCTGGACCTTGGAATGTGCCAGTCTGCAACATTCGGTCGTGGACAACTCTTTGCGCTGGAAGACCAGCAAGTCTTGGGTTGTACAATTAACTGTTTCAGACTTTCTAATTGGTTTAAAAAGCCATGGTGGTACATGTATTAATACTCCACTCAACACAACTTTTTGGTGAGAGTTACTTGGTCATGCAAATTTTTGAAAAAAAAATTGGAGAAAAAGAGATAAAGAATTTTGTAGAAACCAACATGATAACTACTTGATGTGGCAGAGAGGAGAAATATTCTGGTCAGTGTATGTAGCAATGCTATAAACACCCTTTTTTCTGGATCATTTACAATGCCTTTACAGATAACTAGAGTATTTCCTCTCTCATGTTTAGTTTATTGGTCTGCATAACTTACTGTTGACATTCAAAATAGGCGAGTTTTGAAAACTTTTAACTTATTGAATCTCTTAACTCAGTTGGACAGAACACATTATGCACTCACATTGTTCACAGAGTGGTAATAGACAGTCTATTGTCAAATCCGTTAGGCTTTGTCTTGTGTCCCAAGGTTATAGATTCATTGAACAATGTAGTTTCAGTGGAATTAATCAGTGGCTTTAATGTGACAATAGTATAAACTATGAACTACTGATTGTCCCTAAAATAAAAGCAAAACACTGTGGATGCTGGAAATCTGAAATAAAAACAGAGAGAGTAACAGAGTTGATGGTTTGAGTCGGATATGACTCTTCTTCGGAACCCTGAAGCTCTGAAGAGGAGTCATATCAGACTCGAAACGTCAGCGGTTTCTCTTTCCACAGATGCTGCCAGACCTGCTGTGTAATTCCAGCACTTCCTGTTTTTATTACAAATTGCCCCTAGTGGCCATTGTGGAAAGTTTATGAGCCCAAGTTGCAAATTTCTGTTATGTGTCATGAAAATGGTGTGTCAAAGACTCGATGTTTAAAAGAGGCACAGTCTTCACAATAAAAATGAACACACTGCGAATTGACATAGGATTTGTAGTCACATTTCATAATTTTTGCATGTTGAAAAAGACAAATTTCCACAAGTGATGTGAATATAAAATCTAAATAAAATTTATTTCATGAGCTTTCGTCATTAGTTATAAAGCTGCATTCATAAGTATATTGAAACCTCAACAATCATATGGAGCTCTCCTTCCCCTCTCTTCCCACCATGCATTGGATTAATGATTTGGATTTATAAGCTCGGTGTGGAATCTGTTTAATGTTAGAAGCTGCCAATCCTGTCAGGGAGCTGAGCTCCACAATATTATCCAAGCACTCATGGTTTGCCTTTTGGTTAGGTGCAACCTGCAGTGAGGCACAGGCAGCAGGGCACTCTGGTCTTCTCGCCGCACACTGCATTATACAGATACTGGTCAGAGAATTATATCTGTACTACAATGATAGGTCTACCAAGGCAATCACAGGTGATTCTCTGCGATAGATCCAGTAAAGTTTGAAGTCCTATAGACTCAGTTTACATATTAAACTTCAATAACTTGTATTAACATTCAGGATATAGTAAATAAAATAGTTTACAGAAATAGAAGCCACTGATTAGATCATGGCTTTTTGTGATGAATCATTTAACCATTTTACTACCTTGTAGACAGGTGGTCAGTTTTAACCCTACCTGCCTGGTAGAAATCAGGCAGTGGGCAGTTAGTACCAAGTAGGGTTCTGAGGTGCCTGCCTAAAACTGACAGGTGCCTCATGAATT
The DNA here is from genome assembly GCF_036365525.1 of Heterodontus francisci. Lineage (NCBI taxonomy): Eukaryota > Metazoa > Chordata > Chondrichthyes > Heterodontiformes > Heterodontidae > Heterodontus > Heterodontus francisci. Next base: position 29,578,878 of record NC_090393.1, on the reverse strand, counting down.
TATGAATCCCATTATGTCACTAGGGACCTGATTGCATTTTAACCTGTGCCTCAGTGAGAAGGCTTCCCTGCCAGGTGAAAGCAGTTTGGCAACTGTAGGGAGGGTTGGGGTAGGTAGAGACCCAAAGGTTAAGTCAGAGCCTTTTCTTTTTGGGGCCAGGAGGACTTGCATGGTTCCATCTGTGTCATTCTAGTAAGAGTTGTAGATTAAAGAAACAAGTCTGGTAAGAAAGTAACGCTCTGGGTAGTTATTTTATCTTGTTCTGATGTGATTCAGTTTTCTATAAGGCATTTTCCAGTTCAGTAACACATTCCTATTACTCTTTCCAGGTCTGTGGACTTTCTTTTGGATTCTACATTAAGAAAGTTGTATGGAGCAGAAGAAAAGCACAAACCATAACCAAAGGCAATTGGAGCTTTAGCCAATTTTAAGATTCATGTACACAATAGCGTTAAATTACATTGCAAGGCAATGAACTCTGTACTCCAACTCTGGAGATTAGTCTCCATTTTTTTTAACTTTGAGCTTTAACTCAAAGTTAACTTTTAGGGTGAAATTCCTTTTTTAATAGAAAGTAGGTGCTTGTTTTTCCTTGTATTTGGAAACCTGCCAGCAGAGGGTAGCAATATGTGGCTTTCCACGTCAGTCTTCGGTAAAATCTAGCCCATGAGTTCTGAGAATATGATTTTGTTAATTGGTTGGTAATTACATGGAAAGTGAGGCATTCTCCTGTTTATAAGAGGCATTTAATCCCAATACTTGTACAATTTAAATGAAATTTTTAAAAGTTATATAGATTTGGTTACATATTTTATTAACTATTTAAACATTGCACCTTTAACATCCGACCAATAACCTTCTGTTCTATTAGCCACTTTTAATTCAGGATTTAAACCATTTTCTCTCGATCCAGTAATGAAAGAAACTGCAGAGCATGACTGTGGCTCGGCTGGGCTCATAGTCGATATATGAAAGTCATGGGGCAGCACTCCAAAGTGATAGTAACCTATGACTGCAGAAAAGGGTTGAGCAATGTTAAAAAACACTTGAATTTAACCAGTTTTGTTTACAAAGCAATTTCCTTTCCCTGTCAAAACAGCAAATGACATTTACCTCAGGAAATCTGAAAATATCTTAACCCAGGAATCTGAGGAAACTTGGTCGTCCTTCACATAGGAGGACATATTCCACATTTCTGTAGAATTCTCTATGTTAACTACCCCATTCCTCGAAGGAGTGGTTAGTAAAGCATATGGGATCTTGGGCTTTATAAATAGAGGCATAGAGTAAAGCAGGAAAGTTATGTTGAACCTTTATAAAGCTTTGGTTAGGCCCCAACTAGAGTATTGCATACAGTTGTGATCACCACACTTTAGGAAGGATGTGCGGGTCCGTGAGAGGGTGCAGAGGAGATCTCCCAGAATGGTTTCAGGGATGGGGGATTTTAGTTACAAGGTTATGTGGGAAAGCTGGTGTTGTTCTCCCTGGAGCAAAGGAAATTGAGGACAGATTTAATAGAAGTGTACAAGATAATGACAGGCTGAGATAAGTTAGACATTGCATTGTAAAACTGATCTGAATTTATAGGAGGTTCACTGCTCATAATCCAACTTCTTGTGCTTTCTATGTGAGTTTGCTCCAGTCTGGAGAGAGAAACAATTTATGGAAACTGCTGCTTAGTCTCCTTGGCCTTCACACCACATTTAAATCCTATGAAACATAAAACTTGTGTTGCCTGGAGATAAGAATTGGATAAGTCTGATCTCCAATATCAACCTTTCTCTTTGGGTGAAACCAGATATAGATCTGTGCCACAGCATAAGTAAGGAAGCACGTAAAGTGGGTATCAAGCAGTTGGATGCACAATATAGTTAGTTGTTCAACACATTAGTGGCTAAAGTTTGATCTTTTGGGGATATGAGAGAGAATGACTGGGTGTGTGCTGTTTAATTGAGAAAATGTTGTTTTCACACTAAGGATACGCAGATAGGTATACCAGCTTACATGAATTCCTGTTCAAATATAAGGATTTCCCTATTATGAAATTGACCTAATTCACAAAACAATATAATCACTTGTTACGACTGGGGTGCGAGGAGTGCACTGTTAACTCAGTCTCACTTCCCCACAGGTCACAACATATTCTTTAGATTTTCCCACCTACTGACACAGTCAACCAGATACAATATTTTCCTCAGAATAGAACACAGTAACTAGGTTTCTTTACTGAACAATAAAATTAACAGTTTATTATAAAACAAGTCTTAACTAGTAATGAAGTAAAACAATATCACACAGATCAAATTTTTAAAATCCCTTATTACCTTAGTCCCTTCACAGACACACACAAACATATATATACCGGTTAACCGAAAAAATAAAAAAGGATTTTTAGATCAGAGCTCTGTTACATACAAAAATAAAGCATTCAGGCAGATCACTTGCCCACCCCTGAAAAAATAAATAGCAGATGAGACACACTGCACCAGACTGGCACACAGTCCAACCTCTGAGCACACGCAGGCAAGATCTTTAGAATCTTCCAGAATTAGCTTTCAGGCGGCGTTGAAAAGTAATTTAGCAGACCTTCTTGAAATACAGGCAACAAAACAAATTGACGCACTGAACTTAACAGAGTCTTTTAGGGAATTGTGAGAAAATGAGCTGGGTTGTGGTCTTCTGTTCTTCCTTGAAATTCTCTCCTTCGGCAGCAAACTTGACTTTTTGACAATTGTCTAGGCCTCCTTCTGCCTCATCCTCACTATCCCTTTCATCCTTCATTGTCCCTACTACTCAACATACCTGTGCTTGCTTTTCCTCCTCCCGGTGATAATATTGTTTTAACATATTGATATGACACAGCCGATTCTTTTTCCGGCGATATGGGGTGTCATTCAAATAACTTACTTCAACAATTCTCTTGACCACTTTATATGGACCACTGAACCATGCTTTTAATGGTTCACCCTGTAAAGACATTAATACCAATACTTCATCCCCTGGCCGAAACGCTCGGGTCTTAGCTTGCCTGCCCATTTTTTTCATGGTCGCTTGTACGCGACATGAAATCCTGTGACGTTGATCACAAGTCGTGGGAGTCAGTTGCCAGCATTCGCCAGAGCTGGCGGGCAACCATAAAGACAGGGCTAAAATGTGGCGAGTCGAAGAGACTTAGTAGTTGGCAGGAAAAAAGACAGAGGCGCAAGGGGAGAGCCAACTGTGCAACAGCCCCGACAAACAAATTTCTCTGCAGCACTTGTGGAAGAGCCTGTCACTCTAGAATTGGCCTTTATAGCCACTCCAGGCGCTGCTTCACAAACCACTGACCACCTCCAGGTGCTTATCCATTGTCTCTTGAGATAAGGAGGCCCAAAAAGAAAGAAAAGAATGCCCTGATCATCGTTTTGAGGGTCTGATGATACCTTTCTAAAGCTCCCTGTGTCTGTGGGTGGTATCTGAAGACTTTAACTGTGTTATACCTAAGTTACCCATAACTTCCTGAAAAATTTTAGACTTGAAATTGGAACCTTGATCCAACTGAATCTCAATCAGTAATCCATATCCAGAGAAGAACTGGGTTAACTTCTCTACCACTCCCCTAGCAGAAATTGTTCTCAAGAGAATGGCCTCTGGGAACTGAATAGCCATATCCATGATAGTGAGTATATTGGTGTCCTGCTTTTGTTTTCGGTAAGGGTCCTACACAGTCTACCAATACCCTACTAAATGGTTTCCCAATAACTAGTATGGGAATGAGAGGTGCCGATTTTATGGCAGATTGTGGTTTTCCCACAATCAGGCATGTATGACACGTTTTAGAAAACTGCACCACAGGGCGGCACAGTGGCGCAGTGGTTAGCACCGCAGCCTCACAGCTCCAGGGACCCGGGTTCGATTCCGGGTACTGCCTGTGTGGAGTTTGCAAGTTCTCCCTGTGTCTGCGTGGGTTTTCTCCGGGTGCTCCGGTTTCCTCCCACAAGCCAAAAGACTTGCAGGTTGATAGGTAAATTGGCCATTATAAATTGTCACTAGTATAGGTAGGTGGTAGGGAATGTAGGGACAGGTGAGGATGTGGTAGGAATATGGGATTAGTGCAGGATTAGTATAAATGGGTGGTTGATGGTCGGCACAGACTCGGTGGGCCGAAGGGCCTGTTTCAGTGCTGTATCTCTAATCTAATCTAAATCCTTGGAAAGACCTGGCCAATAATAATAAAAGCAAAATACTGCGGATGCTGGAAATCTGAAACAAAAACAAGAAATGCTGGATTCACTCAGCAGGTCTGGCAGCATCTGTGGAAAGAGAAGAAGGGTCACTGACCCGAAACGTTAACTCTGCTTCTCTTTCCACAGATGCTGCCAGACCTGCTGAGTGAATCCAGCATTTCTTGTTTTTGTTGTGGCCAATAATAATGTTGACTTATATGTGCTTTGGTCTTCTGGATCCCCATATGTCCTGCTAGAGGAATCCCATGCGTGAAACTTAATAGTTCCTGGCAATACTTTGGCGTTATCACTATTTGATGAACAACCGCCCAGTCTTCATCTGCAGGTCCGTGAGGAGTTCTCCACTTCCTCATCAGAACCCCGTTTTCAATATTTCTGGAACTCCTTTTGCCTCAGATTCTGTTAGATCTGATTGTGCCACTTTATTTAACTCTGGATCAGCTTGCTGAGCTGTGATTAGAGTAGATTTAGTAAATATTACATTTGGATTATCTAAAGCCCCAAAGAAAGTTTCAAATATTCAGCTAGCTGGCTGTGGTGCCAATTTTACAATGGAACTCATTTACCCATTGTTCGGGTTAGTACACGAGGTAAAATTCCTGGAACTGTTCTCTCTTTAACTTGACTTGGTTTTTCTCTAACTACTATCGAAGCTACTACTTTTGCTATGGCCAAATCATTACCCAGGAATAGGTCAACTCCATCTACTGGCAAGCTATGGAAAACTCCTACAGTTACCGTTCCGAACATTAGGTCACACTCTAGGTGCACCTGATGGAAAGGTACGGGTATATACTCCCCATCAATACCATTCACTCAAACTTTAGCGTTCAGTGCGCTCTTTGGTGGAAATGTTATTCCTTTCCCCAGCAAAAGAGTTTGGGTAGCTCCAGTAACCGTAAGTATGACTATAGGTTTACTTGAGGATAAGGAGTTACCTTTCCTTTCAAGAATTCCCTATAACTCTCAGGTATCTTAGTCACAACACCTACACTGACTGGTTTTTGTACTTGGTCTTACTGCTGCAGTCAGAGATACAACCTGATCTGCTGTACTCTCGGTCAGGGCCCCTTTCACTGCATTGACTTTGTGCACTCCAATAAGTCCCATGGGTTTACCCTGCAACTTCTAGCATTCTGCTTGAAGATGTCCCAACTTGTGACGATGGCAATATTTAGGCTTGCTGACCTCACTTCTACCCTCAGCACCTTCCTTTCTGGCCTGAAGAGGAGAATCCGGGGTGTTCCCAGTTCTCCCTTCTTGTCCCCGGCTACTTGCCTTCCTTTCACTCTCCCACCTTCTATCCTTCTCAATTTTGTGGGGATGACAGACAAAGGGTTTGGGCTTATACACAAGCTCATAATCATTAGCAATTTCTGCTGCCTGTCTGGCCATTGAAACCTTCTGGTTCTCTACATGGGTTCTTATGACAACTACATCTGCAGGAAGTGTACAAAGGGATCAAAGGGTTTAGTTTTTCACACAAAGAATAGTGGGTATCTGGAATGAGCTGCCAGGAGGTGGTGATGGAGGCAGGAACAGTAGCAACATTTGAAGCATCTGAACAGGTACTTGAATGAGCAAGACATAGAGGGATATGGAATTAATGCAGGCAGGTGGGATTAGTATAGATAGGCATTATGGTGGGCATGGACGCGGTGGGCCGAAGGGTCTGTTTCTATGCTGTACGACTAACTCCAATGGACACCTTTAGGAAAATGCTATACAAATAATTTTAAAAAATCATAATTGGCTGATAATTTAATGATACTCCTTGGCTACAATATATCACTGACAAAGTGCGAAGCTAATAAAATTCATCTTCATTCACGATCAAATATCATTAAAAAAATTGCCTCTAGTGTTGGTAGGTGGTAGGAGAATTGAGGGAAGGTGGGGATGAGAGGGAAAATGGGGTTAATGTAGGATTAGTATAAATGGGTGGTTGATGGTCAGCACAGACTCAGTGGGCCGAAGGGCCTGTTTTGGTGCTGTATCTCGGACTCTATAACCTAGCAATCTGAAACCAGCATCTTCCACTAAATAAAAAAAAGTTGCTCGAATAATTTCAGTAGCTTGTAGCTACCACTTGCTTTCACTTGGGTCAATAAGTGCAGCTAAATCAACATTTCTAACCAGGATGTGTCAAATGGTGAATGAATATTAGATATTGGCAGTGTGTCTTTCAGCATCAGCAAGCTATATTTTAGCCTTGTGTTGATTGAGGGGTAAATTGCCTGTATTACAGCAATATAGACAATCATATCTAGAACAGTGAATATTAGAAGTCACACTCAATGTCCTGGACTACTCCTCAGCAATATCACAGGAAATCTGATAGTAAATATGAAGCATATCTTTACAGTGGCCATCGTCTTTTTTGCATCATGGGTGAAGAGAGATACAAGATTGAGGCTCACAAGAGGTCAGACAGACTCATCATTAAGATCAATGAGTAACTGAATATACATTAAAATTTATTTTGCATTCCTTACTCCACTCAATGAGGATAGTCTTGCTTGGCTCCTATATCTTGCATATGGTGAATCTTTTGCCTTGCCCTGGCCAACTGCTTAAAGACAAAATTCAGAACGCCCAATTTTGAACTTGAAACAAATCTGCATACCCACTCCTGTGACTCTGAAGAATTGCATTTAAATTCGATAACAATTTATATAGCACCTTGAATGTAATAAAATGACCCAAGGTGCTTCACAGGAGCATTATAAAAAGAAATTACATCAAGCCACATTCCATCAGATGACCAAAACACTTGGTCAAATAGGTAGGTTTTAAGGAGTCTTAAAAGGAGGAAAGCAAGACAGAGGCAGAGAGGTATAGGAAGTGTTATGAAAACCCCAGATGCCAAACAAGAAACATTAATTTAATCAATTAGAACATTGCCTGAGACTTTCTGGAAATTGTTACAAGTAATGTTTCAGAAAGAACAGCTAGCAGCCAAGATGGCCACGAACATTTGCATTTGAAACAAAAGGATTAGACTGGAGACAAACATGATTGACTCAGCCGAACCAAAACAGGGTGCTCTCACATTCAATTACCTGAGATAGCCTCATCAATGTGGTCAAGAGTCATCAACACACATGGACTTTGAAAAAGCCAACCCCCCACCCCAAGTAAGTCAGGACGGCCTGAGGGGAGAGCCTTGAACTTGAGAAAATTCAAGATTCACATTAAAACAGAGGTAGTCATATCAACTCCAGGAGATCATGAGTTGCGACTCAAAGCAGGACAGTAACTGAAAGCAATCAAGGAACAGCTCTCTCTCGTAAAGATCCAGAAAAGCCTCAGCTGCAGCTGATACAGCCAAGTCTACAGACCATTACAACCAAGACTGCAACCATGCACGTGGCCCAACGAGGACTTTAGGACCACTATTTCAACTAAGAGCTTAGACTACTGAACTGTATTTTAATCAGTTTAGAGTGATGAAGTTAATAAATATGCATCTTTCTTGTTTCAACTCAAGAAAACCTGTCTGATTGCAAATGAACCAATTATATTAGAGAAACAGGAGTAAACACTCATGGAGGTGGTAAGTTCAGTCACTGGGTTAAACAAGTATAAAGCATGTTGCAGTCAATCCAGAGAAGGGGTGAAAGGGGTACCAGAGATCCCTTCCTCATCTGGTTGTAACAGGAGAGAATTTCAGAGCTTAGGGCCTAGGCAACTGAAGGCACAGCTGCCAATGGTGGAGCGATTAAAATTAGGGATGCTCAAGAGGCCAGAATTAGAGGAATGCAGATGCAAGTGTTCTGGGCTGGGGGAAGTAACAAATTGAGGGGGTGCAAGGCCATGAGATTTGGAAACAAGTTTAAAAATTTTAAAATCAAAATGCCACTCAACCAGGAGTCAACGTGTCAGCAAGCACAGGAGTGATCGGGAAATGGAATTCGGTGAGAGTTAAGACACAGGCAGAGTTTTGGATGACACCAAGGTTATGAGGAGTAGAATATTGACCAGCCAGCAAGACATTGGAATTGTCAGGGCTAGAAGCAACAAAGGCATGAATGAAGGTTTCAGCAGATGAGCAGAGACAGAGGCAAAGTGAAGTTATGGAATTGGAAATAGGCAGTTGTAGTGAGGCACAAATATGATTTGAACCCAAGCTGAGCTTCCAATTGTGACAGCAATGTTGTGAATAGATTGGTTAAATTCCAAGACTGGTGCCAAGGTGAGGGATGGAGTCAGCAACCTGGGAACAGAGTTTGGAGCATGGACTAGAAACAATAGCTTCAGTCTTTGGTATTTAATTGGAGGAAATTTCTTATCTACTACTGATGTCAGATAAGCAGGCTGATAATTTAGCAATTAGTAGGAGTTGAGAGGTGGTGGTGAGGTAGAATTGGTTGCTGTCAGCATGTATGCTGACACTAGTGCTGCACTTTTGGATGTGGTCACTAAGAAGGAGCATGTAGATGAGAAATAAAAGTCTACAGATAGATCCTGGTTTTGGGGAGAGAGGAGGAGGGGCTGGAAACCAGAGGTAAAATGATGGAAGAGCAGGAGGAAAAATTATTGCAAGTGATATTCTGGATATGATTAGAGGGAGAAGAACAGAACCAGGCAAGAGTAGTCCTACCTAGCTGGATGATCAAAAACACACTTTAAAGCTTGTGGATGGCAGGATCTCTTGTAAATCAAATGAGCCTCTTCAAGTTCTCATCCACTCCTTGAAATTAGTTCTGAAAATAGAATCAGTAAGGATGATTTAGAAAGGCTGGGTCAGAGCTCCAGTGCAGACTGGAAGACTATTCCAATGAAAGTGGCCATGATTTACTGTACAAATAAAGTTAAATATTCATCTGGTGTCACATAAAAATCACTAAGATGTGATTTTTGGTATCCAGTTGAGAGGATTCCACATTGTGGGTGGGGAAAGATTATGCTTAGTACAGAATGTCACAAGTGTATCAGAATCAGAAGATACACAATGCCGATTGTAGACTAGCATAAAATGCCTGCCCCAAGCTGCAGCTGCCATTTTCCTATAGAACGTAGTTTGAAAATAAAATGTTCTATCCTCCAAAATTAGAAATGACCAAAAAGGGCTAGAGCCAAATTAAGCACTTGAAGCAGGTCCCAAGTAAGATCCAAACTTTAGTAATCCTAGTTCACTACAGGTCTCCTGCACAAACATCCCATAGTACTCAAAAAGAAATGAATCCAATTTCAAGCACATCTTGATTAACACTTCTAGTATTTGAATTCAAGTAAAGATTCTAAATTGGATATGTAGTAATATTTGCCCTCACAAGCAGGTAGCAACTAAAAAGCCTCAAGTGCCTACTTGCATTGCTGTAAACAGATAGCTGCATCCAAGATTATATTAAAAAAAAAGGTGATCTGGCATATCTAAAGGACCCACCAAGACAAATCATGCTATATTATTTCTTAAATATTTGAGACCATGCACAAATCTGCAAAATGTAGCTTTATTTGAAGAATTAAATCTTGAAGTACATTAGCATCTGGTCAGATATAGCTTGCTTCAGTAATCCAGCACCTCCAAAAAATGATTCTCTTCACCAGCTAGTATACATGCTGGATCTTCCATTTGTACAGGAATAGGAACAGGACCCCCAGAAAGCAAGCCAGCAGTGGGGTAGCCAGAAGCATTATTTGCTTTCCTGTGAAGAGGAAAGCTATTAGACAATAAATTACCACAATTTACAATTCTAAAAAAACTCAGTAATAGACATTGGGAAAATTGAAATCGGGGTTGTAGTTAAATAGTGCTGAGGCACTGAGATTCTTCAGAGATAAATTATAGGATCCAACAATTCAACTGCAAAGCAGTCAATACCTGATCAAAGAGACTTGCTGCAGAAGTCAAATTTAGCCAATCTCATTGTTAATTCATTCTCAGTTAACTCAAGTCCTGTTAGTTTAAAGAAAAAAAAACTGTCCCTGCTTGGATGTTTTACAGCTAACATCTGCCTTGAAAGGCAATAATTGAGAAATTACTACAGTAGTCCAGTCATTACTTCAAAAAAAATTTACCTCCTGGAATCTTGACTGAAGTTTTGGATCCAGATTGAACACTGTGCACTCTCAATGGTCCAACTTTAATTATGTGACTAATACTAGTTTTCAATTCTAAGAAATTAGAAAAAAGGATTAGCTCAAAGTTTTAGTATACATCCATTCAACTATTTAATAGAATTGTACCTTCAGCTCGTTTATGGCGAGATTGGGTAGGCTGGCAGATGGTGTTGCAGCAGTCACACAGGGAACTTTGCAATGGGGCATCCAAGAGCTGCCAACTAAAAACAGAATTTTACAAGTAGCAAACATTACATTAGAGGGAAATACACAAGATAGTTAAGAAATATGGAAATTTGGTTTTAGAAGTATAGAGAATGATTGAGTGATGCTTTTAGGCAAGTCTAGTAGAGTCTTGAAGTTCAAGAGTTTCCTTCATTCGCTAGAGCAACAATTAACTGCATGTCAAGTGAATATTTGATTCAACTAAGCTGGTGCAATCTCAGACAAGGTAGAATGATCAAGTTTAAGTACTTGGTGGCAGGGAGGTTGGAGGAAAAAAGTAAATGAGAAGTTAATACATTTTACTCTATCTAGTACTTTCGGAAGGCACTCAACCACAATATGATCTTCCTTAAATCGGTCTAGAAAGACCAGGTTAGCAAATAAAATCCTACTTAAAAAGTACAGCTAAAGAAACTTTTGCTACCCACCTTTCAGTTTGCTGGTCAAATGAACAGGCTTTGTTTAACTGACTGGCATCCAGATTCGGGTCCCATATTAGAGCTTTACAGTGTATATAAATCTAAAAAAAAGATAAATATAGTACATTAAATGCAGTATGACTCCAACTACAACTCATCTTGAAGGCTGAATATCTACAACCAAATTGTTGATTGCTTATTGGATCAGTCTGGTAACTGACTTGGAGCCAGTGATATTTTTATTTGTGTGCCTTCAAGAAATAGTTCAACAGACCACATTGGAAATTTGTAGAGATATTGCTCAATTTTACTGTAGCGATTAAAAAGTAATTAAATGCAGTTTAAAAATCAAGGTAGCTTGTATAATTGTACTTTTTGGTACAAGAGTAACAAAAACAGACAGGCTTCCAACAAGTCAGCCCATTTGGACCAGCAAAAAAATTGAAGCTACATCAGAAGCAAATAGGCATCACAAATCTTGAAAAGATTCTGATCTTTCAAGAACTATATGGAGTTAGGTCACAGATCACATTTAAATGAAGGAACTACTGAACAAATGAGGGGCTGAACACTCCCAACCTATTTAATAGTGAAGCAATATTCTCATCTTAAAAAAAAAAAAAGGATAGTAATAGCAATTGTGAATACTCCCAAGGACCTGGAGGAGAATTACTGCACTTGCACTGGAATCAAAAATTTGTGTTAGATGTGTTTCATTAGAATAGCAACTCAGCATTAGATTAAATAGCTGTATTAAATAATGCAATCTTCCCATACTTACATCAGCATCTTCCAGATGGAGGAATTTAAATGCCTGCACAACAAATTGAAGGAGTGACCCATCACTTCTGGGCAAGTACTTGGAATTTCCAGTTTTTCCATCAATAAGACATCTATAGGAACAGGAAAAAAGTTCAATTCACCTCTATGTATTGGTTTCTAAATACCACCACCATGTACCAGTTTCTAAATATCACTTCAGTCTCATACCCATAGTTGTTGATGATGGTATAATTCTCTGGAGATTTGGCCAGTGAGCTGGTTGGGGTAGCGATACATTCTTCCATATAGAGGCGGAGTTCCTGATGGAATGTGGCAATGACAGATGCTTCCAGGTTAATGGAAGCTCCCAGGAAGAAGACAGAATTTGGCCTCTCAGCAGTCCAGTCATCTACAGCAGGATGTTACATACATTAATTCATATAGTTAAGTGTGAATTCAGTTCTGTTGCTAAAGCAAAAGACCACAGACTAAATAAGTCTGACCTTCAGTAGAAGAACTAGTTAGCATGGTATATTTGATTAAATACTTGCTTTGAAGTCAAGTCAGCTTTTACTGTCAAGATAAAAGTCTTTCCACTAGTGCAGAATGAAGTCAGTGAATCAAGGAAATTAAATTCACATATCTATTCAGGAATGTCATCAGGGCTAAGGATACTAATGCAGCATGAGTTGGGGTCAATGGTGTGGGAGAAGCAGGCACTGGAAAACATTTAAATTGTGTCTACTGGAAGGTAGAGTCAACCATTACTAAAGTAATTGATTTGCAACACAAATGGTCTGAATCAGACCAGACTGAAATTCCTTCAGTAAGAACTGTTTGGGCTCATTATAAACCATGCATTAAAATAATTGTGCAAAGCATTAGGTATTGAGATCTTCATATAGGGAAAAAAAAGCTCAAAATTATATTGCCATGTACAGCTTTCTCAAAGCACAAAAGCTGCAGATACAAGTAGTTCAGTGCAACTGATGCTGCTAATTGTAAACACATTACTGTACCAGTAGTTACAATGCCCGTAGGCGGTCATGTGTCACCTTTGGCATGTTTCCGGCAGTTCCTGCAGCCATACCGGTGCCAAACGTCATGCTCTGCACTCCTTTGGACCCCACCAGAAAGGCCGAGAGGGGGGTTTTGACGCTTGGGCAACTCTCAACCTCCAGACATTCGCCCAGGCATGCGCCATGGAGAGGTCACTCCATAGTTGCCTCACAGCGACTGACAGCACTGACCACCTCTAGGCGCTTACCCATTGTCTCGAGAGACAAGGAGGCCAAAGAAGAAGGAGAAGAAGTTACAATGTAACTATAGCAGAGATCAACTCTGATTGGACAGGTCACCAGACATCTCCCTCCCACCCTGTTAATACTCATTTGGGCTTTGGACCCACTGATTGGAAAACATATCCAATTTGATTTAGATTGAAGCAATAGTCTTAAAAATGTGATATGATTTTTCTCCTGGGCTTGGTTTGAGCAACATCATAGAGCAATATTGAAGGGTGGCTAACTACTCGGGAAGGGATAATTTGGAATAGACATCAGTTTGATTGTTATGTATAACACCTCACTGGGCACCTGCCATTCAAACAATAATCAAAATTAAGCCATCATTTAGCTATTAATATGCAATAGCAAACTAACTTCTGCATAAATGTAAGAGAAAAGAGGAATAGGAAATAAACGTTCACTACTTGCTTTGTGAATATGGAGAAAGTACATGATAGTTAGCATTTCTCTTAATCTTACCAGTCATTATTTTCATGGAAAAGAGCAAGTTACCATCTCCAGTCAGCAAACCAATTACCGGAAATGCTGTCGAGGGTACAGGTACTTTATCCCTGGAGAAAAAAAAAAACACAAGAGCATCAACTGATGTTTATAGTAGAGTTCGTTTCCTGTGTTTAGACTTAATTTAGACCATTTTAACTTGGGACTTTTAGCCAATGTGGGTCTAGATAATGTCATGAAGCAAGTAACTGACCAAATGCAGAGATTAAAACTGGTCCCAATTTTCTGGATTTTTTTTGCTCCCAGTCCACCCCGGCGAGAGTTGGACTTAAACAGCCAATAATACTTCAACATCCACAAAACTATGTAAACTACAAAGCGGTGATGGCCGAGAGAGCAAGTGCTGGTGTTAATAACGACATGAAGGTTTAGTGTTAATTCAGAATGCCCCATGCTGAGTTAGCCTTACACTGTATAGCGACATTCTAAGCGGGTGTTGAGCTGTGGCTGCTCCATCCCAGGGGCTTCATACTTCAGGTAGTTCCAGTAAACTCTCTCTTTATCGGTCACCTGAGAGAGAAATACGATAGAAATCAGGGCAACATATTAGGACAACAATGTAAATGGGTCCCAGAGTCTCACACGCACCAGTCTACCAGCTCGACAGTCCTCCAATCCATACTGGAAAGTGAGAACTCGGAGAGAGTTGTAGCTTGAAGGAGGACAGTTTCCCAGCCGGAAAGCTGAGACATCAAGGCTATTGAAGAAATCCATCGATACATGAACAGTCAGGGTCGAATTACTGCAGGAATGGATAACCCCATGCTGAAGAACTGAAAGAGAGAAAATTAAAGCTGAAGCACCAATTCTGGGCTATAGACCATATATATATTTTTAAAAACCCAAAAACCTGTTTGATTCTTTCCCACCACACCAATCACCAAAAGTATCGCTAAACTCCCGACCGAAATCATTTTGGACAAAGCTGGGCTACTAACTACAGCCAGGTGCCTGAGAGCAGTTTTATAACAAGCCCCAGTAATCAATCCTCTGACACCAGCTCATTCAAGGTCATTTCAATTCCCCAGCCAAACCATTACTCAGATACTTCATCCAATTTCCAGGCCATTAAAAATCTCGAGAATTTGTGCTGATCACTCAGGAAGGAGTAACACCTGCCGATTCACCTTCAATTTTTTTTTCAATCAGCAAGGTTGAGAGTTTATTCATTACCATGTATAATATGACAACAGCAAGTTATAGAAAGAAACCCCCTAAATATTCAACCTGGAATTTACGGAAACTTGCAGTGCAATAATTGCCGCAGATCAGTGTGTCCGGGTAACCTGTGTCCACTGGTTTGCTCAAAGTGCACTGTCATCGATAATGAGAACAATATCACCATTTAATTTATGCATGTATTTTCATTTCGATGGAGCCACTTGTTTTGCATTAATGGTTCCTGGGGTGGGGGCACTTCTCATGGTGGTTGTCCTGGTGACATAGGATAGATCCAACCTCACTGTTTGTGCCCAGGGAAAAATAGAGCAGTGTAACGTGGGGGAACTATCAAGTGTACTAAAATCCTATGATGTGAGATCCCTTACAGAAGGCCTTCCACGCTGGGTTGTGTTTGCACTGAGTAGTGTGTAACTCCTGCCTCAAGCTGCTTTTATTTAGGGCTTAGTCGGGTGCTGGGACAACTGGCTGTAACAGTCAGGTCTCAAACAGCTGATGTCAACAGAATAATGGGACACTCATTTAAAACTGAGATGCGAAGGAATTTCTTCTCTCAGAGGGTAGTGAATGCCTGGAATTCTCTACCCCAGAGAGTTATGGAGGCTAGATCACTGAATGTATTTAAAGAGGAGGTAGATAGATTTTTGAAATATCAAGGAGTTGAGGGCTGTGAGGAACTGGCACGAAAGAGGAGTTGAGGTCGGGGGTAGATCAGCCATGATCTTATCGAATGGCGGGATAGCCTTGAGGAGCTGAATGGCCTACTCCTGCTCCTATTTCTTATGTTCTTATGTAACCCCAAAGTAAACTTACTGGATTAGCCAAGGTCAGTGGCTGGGATGACCTGGTAAATGTCAAACCCAAAATAAAGTAGCTTCAATCTCTAATTATCAGAGTATGCCACTACCCGGGAACTTTGTCCATTGGTAGCACGTAATTAAAATGTCAGCCCATTAGACTGATTGATTTTTACTTCTCAGTGCCTCCTGTACGTTGTAGACTGTGACAATTATTATACTACCAATAGTTCATTGGCATCTGGCCTACAAATGAATAACAGCAGAGGGTTCACTAATGTCCGTTAGGGAAGGAAATCTGCTGTCCTTACCTGGTCTGGCCTACATGTGACTCCAGACCCACTGCAATGTGGTTGACTCTTACATGTCCTCTGAAATAGCCTAGCAAGCCATGCAGTTGTATCTAACCGCTACGAAGTCAATAAAGAATGAAACCAGACGGACCACCCGGCATCGACCTAGACACTGGAAAAGAAAACGGCAAACCCAACCCTGTTGACCCTGCAAAGTCCTCCTTACTAACATCTGGAGGCTTGTGCTAAAGTTGGGAGAACTGTTCCACAGACTAGTCAAGCAACAGCCTGACATAGTCATAATCACGGAATCATATCTTATAGACAACGTCTCAGATACTGCCATCACCATCCCTGGGTACGTCCTGTCCCACTAGCAGGACAGACACAGCAGAGGCAGTGGTACAGTGATATCCAGGAGGGAGGCAGTTGCCCTGGGAGTCCTCAACATTGACTCCAGATCCCATGAAGTCTCATGGCATCAGGTCAAACATGGGCAAAGAAACCTCCTGTTGATTACCACCTACCGCCCTCCCTCAGCTGATGAGTCAGTACTCCTCCATGTTGAACAGCACTTGGAGGAGCACTGAGGGTGGCAAGGGTACAGAATGTACTCTGGTTGGGGGACTTCAATGTCCATCAACAAGAGTGGTCCAGTAACACCACTACTGACTGAGCTGGCTGAGTCCTAAAAGACATGGCTGCTAGACTGGGTATGCGGAAGGTGGTGAGGGAACCAAGAAGAGGGAAAAACATACTTGACCTTGTCCTCACCAATCTGCCTGCCGCAGATGCATCTGTCCATAACAGTATTGGTAGGAGTGACTACCGTACAGTCCTTGGGGAGATGAAGTCCTGCCTTCACATTGAGGATACCCTCCATTGTATTGTGTGGCACTACCACTGTGCTAAATGGGAGAGATTTTGAACAGATCTAGCAATGCAAAACTGGGCATCCAAGAGGCACTGTGGGCCATCAACAGCAGCAGAATTCTACTCAACCACAATCTGTAACCTCATGGCATGGCATATCCCCCACTCTACCATTACCATCAAGCCGGGAGACCAACCCTGGTTCAATGAAGAGTGCAGGAGGGCATGCCAGGAGCAGCACCAGGCATACCTCAAAATGAGGTGTCAACCTGGTGAAGCCAAAACACAGGACGACTTGCATGCCAAATTGTATAAGCAGCATGTGATAGACAGAGCTAAGCAATCCCATAAGCTCTGCAGTCCTGCCATGTCCTGCCGTGAATGGTGGTGGACAATTAAACAACTAACTGGAGGAGGTGGCTTCATAAATATCCTCATCCTCAATGATGGGGGAGCCCAGCACATCAGTGCAGAAGATATGGCTGAAGCATTTGCAACAATCTTCAGCCAGAAGTGCCGAGTTGATGATCCATCTCGGCCTCCTCCTGAAGTCCCCAGCATCACAGATGCCAGACTTCAGCCAATTCGATTCACTCCACGTGATATCAAGAAATGACTGAAGGCACTGGATACTGCAAAGGCTATGGGCCCTGAGAATACTCCGGCAATAGTACTCAAAACCTGTGCTCCAGTACTTGCCGCACCCCTAGCCAAGCTGTTCCAGTACAGCTACAACACTGGCATCTACCCAGCAATGTGGAAAATTGCCCAGGTATGTCCTGTACACAAACAGCAGGACAAGTCCAACCCAGCCAATTACTGCCCCATCTGTCTACTCTCAATCATCAGTAAAGTGATGGAAGGTGTCATCGACAGTGCTACCAAGCGGCACTTGCTTAGTAATAACCTGCTCAGTTTGGGTTCCGCCAGGGCCACTCAGGTCTTGACCTCATAGCAGCCTTAGTTCAAACATGGACAAAAGAGCTGAACTCAAGAGGCGAGGTGTGAGCGACTGCCCTTGACATCAAGGCAGCATTTGACTGAGTATGGCATCAAGGAGCCCGAGCTGGAGTCAATGAGAATCAGGGGGAAAACTCTCCTCTGGTTGGAGTCATACCTAGCAAAAAGGAAGATAGTTGTGATTGTTGGAGGTCAATCATCTGAGCTCCAGGACATCACTGCAGGAGTTCCTCAGGGTAGTGTCCTAGGCCCAACCATCTTCAGTTGCTTCATCAATGACCTTCCTTCAATCATAAGGTCAAAAGTGGGGATGTTCGCTGATGATTGCACAATGTTCAGCACCATTCGCGACTCCTCAGATACTGAAGCAGTCTGTGTAGAAATGCAGCAAGACCTGGACAATATCCAGGCTTGGGCTGATAAGTGGCAAGTAACATTCAACACACAAGTGCCAGGCAATGACCATCTCCAACAAGAGAGAATCTAACCATCTCCCCTTGACATTCAATGGCATTACGATTGCTAAATCCCCTGCTATCAACATTCTGGGGGTTCCATTGACCAGAAACTGAAATGGATTAGCCATATAAGTACCATGGCTACAAGAGCAGGTCAGAGGCTAGGAATCCTGCGGTGAGTAACTCACCTCCTGACTCCCCAGAGCCTGTCCACCATCTACAAGGCACAAGTCAGGACTGTGATGGATTACTCTCCACTTGCCTGGATGGGTGCAGCTCCGACAACACTCAAGAAGCTCGACACCATCCAGGACAAAGCAGCCCGCTTGATTAGCACCCCATTCACCACCTTCAACATTCACTCCCTCCACCACTGACGCACAGTGGCAGCAGTGTGTACCATCTACAAGATGCACTGCAGCAACGCATCAAGGATCCTTAGACAGTACCTTCCAAAGCCACGAATTTACCACCTAGAAGGACAAGGGCAGCAAATGCATGGGAACAGCACTACCTGCAAGTTCCCCTCCGAGCCAAACACCATCCTGATTTGGAAATATATTGCCATTCCTTCACTGTTGCTGGGTCAAAAACTTGGAACTCCCTTCCTAACAGCACTGTGGGTGTAACTACACCACATGGTTCAAGAAGGTAGCTCACAACCACTACATTTTTAATGGCAACTAGGAATGGGTAACAAATGCTGGCCTAGCCAGTGATGCTCACATCCCATGAAAGAATAAAAAAACCTTCAAATGATTGATGGGTCTTGACTCTCCACTGGCTCTGCACAGCCTATCATCACTACTATGCTGTGCCATTCTCAAGTTTATTGATTATTTTGTAAAGAATCAATTCTTTTATCCGATCGATTCCACCCCCTTCCACAGTGGCTCTGGGTTGATATGATGATAAGCTTGATGGTAGTGGGTCAATTGAGTCTGCCATGTTGTACCTGGAAAATGAAGTCAGGTGCAGATGAGAAGTGACATCTACTGCAGGTTTTCAATTATTAAAATGATGCTCTTTGTGGGGAGTCAAGAATGCCACTGTATGTTTTGTTATTTACAATTGTGATTGATCACAATATGGGTGATTTTAGTTCATCAGCGCTATGTTAACGAATAACATTCCTTTGACATTAGGAGCGAAAACAAAACAGGAAATATGTTCATCCAATAAATTAACACACTAAACTTTCATTCCAAGGATCTGGGCTTCAATTCAATTCACACTGAAAAGAAAATATTTGCATTTCCATACCACTTTTCATATTATCAAGGTGCTTCACAGCCAACAAAGTACTTTCAAAGTGCAGCCACTATTGTAATGTAGGGAAACAGAATGAGTCTCCTTTGGTTGTGGAGAGTCCTCAGTGAAATGAGATTGCATGATCTCCACCCACTCACTCCAGGGCATGAATCCACTGCACATAACAGCCAAGTGTTGTTTCGGAACCTGTGATCAGCCACAGGGGGCTGACTCTGTCAGCTTTTCCTCTCCTTTGGCAATTAGGATTTAATAGATGTGAGCAATGAAAACAGAAGTGAACTCTTATGTCTTTACCAGACACACAACCCTCAGCATATGCAGTCTGGATTTAGAATGTAAGCACAGGTGGTAGAGCTGGCTGCATGAACGCTCCCAAAGGAATCTCTGAAGTTCTGACAACCTGTAGGTTCACTTTTATTTGTTGAATGATTGAAGTCCTCAGGTTGAGGGATTGCCGTGCTGGGAGATGGAACATTTTTCCACCTTATTAGCCCAGTGTTATCATCAAGCACTGTGTTCCAATGCTGCGCCATAAGTATAAGTTCAAAGTGCATTCTTGGTTGAATTACAAAGACTTTTTCATTTCTCGCATTCACTACGCTGTTTGAATGGGGCTGTTAGATTAGATCCAATCAGTGCTAGTTTAGTGACAGCTTTACTTGTGGACTTGTGTTCACTTGGTTAATTGGGGAGGGATTAGAGAAGATTAAAAAATGATAGTTTCAGCACTTACAACTTTAAGATATGCCGAAGTGATGCACACTGAATTAGGTATGTTTTCATTGCAATAGAAAGGCTGCAAGAGGCTTTATCTTTAAAAACAACAGGTAGGTTTCTTTTTCATTTTTTGAACACAAATTACTAAAATATCTGAGTTTGGACTCTATAAATAGGCCAGTAAAGTGGCATTGGGTCTTGACTCAGTGCCCCTGAATATTAAAATTCTGCAAATGCCCTCCCTAAAAGAAGGGCACCACCAATACAATGCCCCAAGCAAAATCAAAATCTATTAAATGACAACATTGTGCCAATCCACTAGAATTCCCATATCCAGTGGATACATCATGATGTCACTCAAAGGTCATCTGAGCAAAATGACAAGTCTTTAAATACTATCAGGCAGCTATAATATAACTATAAGCTGGTTACTTACCTGTCAGGCAAATATAATGCTGATGTAGTTAACTTATTTTTAGTCATTTGGTGGTACAGAACTTGAGTATTGCTGAAAATAGAGACATGTTGTCGAAGCTTTTCATCTTGCACTCTTCAGGACAATCCACGAGAATACAAATGTAAGGGAAAGCAACTTTATACTGTATGAGAAGAGAGTGCTGATTGGTTGGCAAGTGAACTCTGATTGGTAGAGGTGTTGTCATGGACGGTGACTGACTGTTAACTGCCAAGCTTTGTTTGAAATTTAAACCAGGCAGCTTTGACTCTGATTGGTCAAGGCATTGCCCTGAGGAATGAATTAACGAATGGCTGTCACTTATTTTGCTTAGCTGAAACAGGTGCAATGTTTGTACATGTTCTTTCTGTCTGCAAAGAACAGGGCCCTGTGTATTAATATATGTAGCTTTCAGTAGGCGCAAATGTGCCACATTGCGAGCCCTACTGACAATCTTAAACTGGTTGTCAGCATAATTCTTAGCACACTGAGGATTATTTAGCAAACGTTGTCCAATTGCGGAATCACATCTAATGTTGGACACTGTGTTTTGAGTTTTACAAGCAGGGGCTGTTCGCAACGGGCAAGGTACAGGCTGTACCCAACCAGCCTGTGCTTGGAAGCTACATATATTAATACACAGGGTCCTGTTCTTTGCAGACAGAAAGAACATGTACAAACATTGTGCCTGTTACAGCTAAACAAAATAAATGTTAATAATTTCAAACAAAGCTTGGTAGTTTGTCAGTCACTGTAAACTGGTGCATTCTCCATGGCAATGCCTCTACCAATCAGAGTTCACTTGCCAACCAATCAGCACTCACTTCTCATATAGTATCAAGTTGTTGTTTTCCCTTACATTGGTATTCTTGCAGATTATCCTGATGAGTGCAAGTTGAAAAGCTTTAACAACATGTCTATTTTCAGCAATAACTTATTTTTGTTAAACTGTGATCACAGAATAAAAGATAAAAGCAACTAGTTAGTTGGTAAAATCATTCCACCAACCTCACAATAGCATTGCAATGTTTGAGATTGTACATAATGAACCCCCATCTACCTTAAATAGCCAATTAACACTTCAAATCACCATCGTAACCAGTAAAATAAAAGCAAAATACTGCGGATGCTGGAAATCTGAAATAAAAACAAGAAATGCTGGAACCACTCAGCAGGTCTGGCAGCATCTGTGGAATGAGAAGCAGAGTTAACGTTTCGGGTCAGTGACCCTTCTTCCGAAGAAGGATCACTGACCCGAAACGTTAACTCTGCTTCTCATTCCACAGATGCTGCCAGACCTGCTGAGTGGTTCCAGCATTTCTTGTTTTTATACCATCGTAACCAGTCTGGTTTCAGGCAGCTGATTTACTGTTTTAAAGGTGCTGAAATTAACATTACAAAAATACAAATAGAAAATTAGCTATGCACTTGGAACAATGAACAAGTGAAAACATAAACCAGCTGTATTATGTTTACAAGATAGAAACCCCTCAGCAACCAGCAGTCTGAAATTAGCGTGCAGGTACAGGAACTGATGACTGAGTGTGAGTCATGTGCCTTCCCCAATGGAATCTCTAAAGATTTGTCCTAACATTTAAATTTCTTTGTGCAGTTAAATTAAATACCTGCATATAACTGTCCCAAGAATCTCAGATCATTTTAGAACTCCAAACATGCTATCACTTATGCAGCCAACGGACTCAGTTCCAAAGCTGCATTGTCGGTTCCAAACAGGCAGTAACTCAGTACCTCCTGGAGCATTTTTGGAGTTGCCCCTGGTTAGACTGCTCACTACTTGATATGAGGTAGAGTGCACGCAATTTTTGATTGTTGGTTTCCCATTTTTCAGGCACAAAACAGGTGGTTGTGCACTGAATTTCTCCTCCTGCTCTTTCAGAGATCATTTTGGGCCCAATGTCTGGTTTTATATTAGAGCTATATTGCTAGGGTGCAGTGGAAACCAGTTTGCAGCACCTTGAATAATTGCTTTCTGGTTTACCTTATCTTCTGTTTTTATCCTTGATGGCTGCTTAATTTCTTAGTTAAAATGACTTGCCTCAGCTAACTTCAGTTAAACAGAGTTTTGATCCTGAGATCTTCCTATCACTTTTCTGTGTTATGCAATATCCAGTACATTTACCAAATGAGCCATTAGGAGAGCACCTCTGTGATTCTTTATGCCGTCATTGCATTGTGGTCAGAAAAGTGAAGAGACCTACTTTACCAGAAATTAAAATTAATAGTATTACTTAATATAAATGCACACTCTCAGAACAAAAGATGATCCTCTAACAAAGTTCTTGTTATTGCAAAATATCATTTTTAATGAATATATTACATTGCCTATATACATGCAAACATAAAATGCTTAAACAGCAGCTGCTAATAAACATTGATACTGTTTACATGTCAAGTAATGAACCCTTGGATTATTATCATATAGCAGTTCATGAAAGTGCTGGGCACTGACTGGACACGCTCAAAATCTTGTCTTTGTTCATTAGTAAATAGGACTGTAAATTTAAATGAAATAATCTTAAAGCAAATAATTGTTTTCCTTAATAAAAACAGAGTATCATTATAAATAGTTGATAATAATTATCCCTTGTGAAACTATTGTGTTAGATTTCTGCCTGATGTGAGAATTGAGGTCAGCATAACGAATGTTCATTAAATAATTGGTTGTCCTGTAACATGTATAAAGTGATATTTACATTTATGAAAATGTTTAAGACAAATAGAATTGATAGATTATAATAATGAATACTCCGATGAATGTAGTCTGTAGTCCCATGTTGGTTCGGAATTAATCTATACAAGAGTAGTGTAACCTATGATTGCAAGTGAAACTCAAACAAATCACCCTACCCTCTCCATCATGATATAATCATAAATATAATTTCAGTGCAGGAAAATAATTAATGCACAGTATATCCATGCATATAATGTCAGACACTAACCATGAAATGTCCAGTGGGAATTGAAACTTATGATTACACATTGACTCTCTATTTCAGATTCTACATTATAACTTTACAAGTCCATTTAATATTCTGTCAACATATGAACATATCAAAACTGAACATAGGACCTTCTCACTATTGTAAAATCTGGTGTATAAGTCACACCTTGGTCATATTTTGTGTCTGCTAAATATAATGGAGAAGCTTTTATACTGACACAACTTGTTGGATTTCAGAGAAAAGGCAAATGTATAATAGAATAGTGACTTATGCATTGTTGTGAATTATACGCCTAGTACAGTTGCTATTTTTGGTCTCGTATGTTATTGAGCTCTAAAAAAAATTATAACAATAATTGGTCATTACCCTAGAAGACAGTTACAGTTTGTTTGGATGATCTGAAGGGGCAGAACAAAATTCAGACATAGTTTCGCATTGCAAATCAAACAAATATTACATACAGTGCAATTATATGACAGTGTGATTTTATAGCCGATGCACAATGCTTAGCATTTCAACCATAGTTGTATTTACAGGAAACTAGATCCTCTTAATATTTACATTAAAGTTAAACAATAGTCAGTGCATAAAAGTAAAATTACAAATACGTGCTAATTACCTTTTAAGGTAACTGAGAATGGCGGCAAATCCAGATAAAAAGCGCACTTGTCTTGCATGAAATTCGCTTTCATACTGCCATGAAAAGTTAAATACTTTAAGTAAGTGCAAAAGAATAGAATGTAAATTTGATGTGAAAATATTCAGTTTCACAGTAATACATTTAAAGAGAAGACAGTGGACAAATTTACTGACTCAAATGAACTGAGTATCAACTGAAGCGATGGGGGAGGGAAATTGAAGGATGAGTGAAAATTGAATCATTGACAAACATAAGCCACCCAACAATTAAATTGTCAACTGTTAATGACTACATGCAAACCTAATCTTTTCACAGGTCAGTTCTACATTTGCAGCTGCAATTTTTGTGAACTGCTTATATGATCTGGTCAATATAGTTCCTAATTAAATCCAGGAGTGCTTCCCAACAACAGTATTTATTATTCAAAACCTAGTACAGCATTTCAGCTGAACAGATTTCAAATGAGGTGTGACAAAGCATAATCTTTAATGTTAGCCCTTCATGGAAAAGATTTGATGTATTCAAAAGATGGAACATAATGGTACATATGCAGTGCAGTGAACTCCTTAATGTCTATAAATGTTTTGTAATTCAACAGTAGCTCATACAACGTGTATATTATGTGTGTGTTATATATTGGAAGAAAGGCATTTTACTGCCTTTTTGTTCCACTGTGATCATATAAAGGGATCATTTTCCCCTCTCACACATTTTTATGTAATTGAACACCATCCATACAGTACAGCCATTACATTTTAAGACTGTTATAACCATAGCTGCAACAGTATATCATCTTCTCAGTGTATTAATTAAACAAGATCCCAGTGTACTACATAATTACATAATCTAACTTTTGAACAGTTTGTAATTGATTAGCACCATATGTTTATATTTTTACAAAGACATTGTACTATTTTATTTATCAATAAAATAAATACAACTTATGTAATTTTTCAGTATCAAAATTAAAAAAAAATAAAGCCCATATGATTGGCTGTCTAATCATATGGAAATGTTGAAGAGTTGCATCACTAACTATCTCATTCTGCCTCGTCCTGCTATGTTCCAATTGTCTTAAAGTTTAAATGCTGCACTATTTCAAAGGGAGATCACTCAAATCAAATTAGGAAAATCTACTAGGTTAAAGGATTAACAAATTCTGACCAGAGACCCACGAATGGCAGCTCAAAGCACAAACAAATGAATGTAATGCTCTCTCCACCTATGACAGACAATAGTGAAACCCACAGCCCAGGAAACCACATCCGAACCTGAGACTTTTTATATGCTATCTGCATTTCTAAAGAAGAAGAATTAGGTCAGGGTAAGGTTCAAGCTTTCATCGGGTCCATTGATTGTGTGAAAGCCTGTTAACAGACTTCAAATCAACTGTCACATCACTAATGACATTAATTTCACAATAGTGTTCCCTTTTCCACTACATTATATACAAATAATCAGTGCCTCTGCCTTTGAAGAAAAGACAAATGTTTGATACGAAAATGGTTAAGAGTGCTACTGTTGCAACAACCGGTTATGTGTTTTAACAGCATTCACAGAAAGCTCCGGTTACTTGAGAATTCTTAGTTGCTTGATTAGTTGTATAAACACATTCAATAAGAAAACAGGCAAATTAATGTTTTTAAAAAAATTATCTTCCTTCTCTTGAGTTTTGCATCCTGGTCCCCAGCTGATAGAGTCCATAGATGATCATGCACAGCTCCATGACTCTTAGCACGTGCTGCCATAAGTGTTAAATCATCTCTAAGCTTTGCTGATTTTTTTCCTGCTGACTAGAAAATTCACCTCTACTCAGTGCTGACCTCTGATAACAATGTCTAAATTTTAGTCTGATTATGCTCCTGTGAAGTGCAGTGCCTTGGGATGTTTTACTACATTAAAAACACAATATATAAATGGAAGTTGTTGTTGCAGCTTGATAGCTTATCATAAGGAGAAGGCATGAATGAAAATTAATCCTGTATTCTTGCTAAACGTTTGTGTATGAGCAGGCTGGAAGTAATTAGTGATAAGGGTCTAACCTGCAGTATATTAATGAGTGTCACTATCTACAGGATCAAAAGATGATTTACCCCCGGTATTAGGCCAATTCATCAGTCACTAGACACTTAGATAATTAAGCAACTCTGAAAGATTTGATAATGTAAATAATAAGTACGTTCTGCTCTCAGTGTAACCTGGCACTTAAGAAGCAAGCATTTCATAATATAATGAGATGCAGATAATCCTGAACATTCCCATTAAGTCAAATTGCATACATAAAAACATTCAGCACACAGTGTTATAACTGAGAGCTTTACAATTGAATGTTTTATCTTTATATAAAAAACAAATTTTATTCAGAGGCTTTTACATTTATCAGCTTGCTTTGCTCAGCCAAATTGTGGGAACCTCAAAGTGACTAAAAATTATGTTCCTGTTGTAATATTGCACAGGATTGTTGACCTGGAATTGCATAAAGCATTGCCATTGATATGATCATGCACAACTCTCTTTGGCCTCCTTGTCTCGAGAGACAATGGGTAAGCGCCTGGAGGTGGTCAGTGGTTTGTGAAGCAGTGCCTGGAGTGGCTATAAAGGCCAATTCTAGAGTGACAGACTCTTCCACAGGTGCTGCAGATAAAATTGGTTGTCGGGGCTGTTACACAGTTGGCTCTCTCCTTGCGCTTCTGTCTTTTTTCCTGCCAACTACTAAGTCTCTTCGACTCGCCACGCCTTAGCCCCGCCTTTACGGTTGCCCACCAGCTCTGGCGATCATGCACAGTAACAATATAAAGTCCCCAAAAACATGGTTGTGCTTTTAATAGCATATGAAAAAGCAGATGTGAATTCCTGTAAAGTAATTTAAGGCTATGGGATTTTTAAAGTACATTCTGGATACAAAGGGTGAGTGGAAGGTTCCTTATAAATATATAGTAATTCATTATGTAGGTCATATGTTATTTGACAAGAATCAAGTGGGCGATCAGTTGCTGCCTTTCAGGAATAGTCCACATGACTACATAGGCTATAGATCTCTGATGTTCTGATTTCTCTGATCATACTTCTAATTCAGAGTTATTTCATATGCGATCCTTCACAATTCATAGTTGCAACTGGAAGTAGGGATTAGATATTTTGCAGGACATTGTATGGTACAACCTATAGTTCCAAAATTAATGACAATTTTATTAATAGAAATTTAAAGAAAAAAGCAAAACATTGAACTGTACCCCAGGTGTGCTCGCTATTACATTTTTGAATGATTGCCTGTGGGTGCATGGCAATCTGGAATGGCAGCAATGCAATATCCAAGATCTAGTGGTGTGTGGCAATCATCAAGTTCTGCTATTCCCTGTGGCAGTCATATGACAGCGTGTGAATAGAAAGCCCATCACATTTCAATGTTGGCCAACTACCATTTTAACAAATCCCTGATATAGGACCATAGTTTTGTTATCCATAGATTAACTCCTAATTCAGTCAGATATTGTAGCTCAGGGGTGAGCATTTTCCTGCAGAGCTTCCTGTGTTTTCTGCTGATGTTCTTCTTGAGGTTGTAGCCCATGATGGAGCGCTCACCTAGTGGTTGCCATGGCTGCAAGGATGCCTCTTGAATGGCGTTTGCATCCACAGGGCGCCCGCCCTCTATGCAAATTGACTGCATGTTATCATTGCGCCTGCGCAATTCTTCCACATCACGCTGCATGCGTTCAAACCCATACTGTTCCACTTTTCTCCAGAAGGTAGCATTGAAGTATTGGTATAACATGGAGTCAATTTTGTTCCAGTTTGTTGCCTTTTCATATAGTTCTCCAGTCATTCTTGATACAGTGGAATCTTTTCGTACATTTAACTTAAAATACAAAATATCATCCAGGTCCCAGCACATTACATCCTTCAAAAGAATAAGGGATTCATCAAAATGTTCTAGGAGCATCACCAGCTGGAATCTTTCATCTATAGTTTTAATGTGCTTTTTTACTTTGGGATCATTAATATTCAAGTTATTATCATAGCCAAAGTCAAAAAATAGCAGATTTTTCAAGTAATGGGAGTTGAAACCACTTGGATCATAATATCGGTTGGGTTCCTTGAGGAATTCAGCCAGTTTGTCCTCTCCACTTATTTTCCAGGTGAAAGGGATCACTCGACCAAAATAATGAAAAGATGACTCAAATAAATAAGCAGGGTTCCTGAGGATGGTGAAATAAACAGTGTCTGCAGGCAGTAGCTTGTGGACCTCTTCATAGTTAAACCTCATATGATTACAGATGATATTGAAACATATACCCGGCCTGTAATCCTTCACTTGGCTCCTGTCGAAGTAGGACGGGTAGTAAAAATCATTCCTGCCATTGGGAAAAGCAAATTTCAGGCGGTGTTTCTGCCCAAAACGGAAGAGGATGTTGAGGATAGTGCTACTAGCAGTCTTGTGTGTCTTCATGAACAAGATATCTTCTTTAGGGGTGCAGGTTTTACTTAGTTCAGAGGTGAAATGAGAACCATTCATCCGGGGGACATTCCTGGCATGTGCAGATTTATAAGAGCAGGAATAAGGAACATGAATTCTAATAAGAGAGGCAAAATATATCTTTAGATACACAGTGCTGATATTACAAATTTTAGTATACAAGATTTTTCAACATTCTGCATATCTGCTAAGTGCCATAAACCTCGTCCCCCCCACACCCCATTCAATCCTGTGAAAGGATATACACTGCTTAGAGACTAGATAATAACATGGATTCCTTGGGACACTACTAGTAATCTTAGCACACACCATGCAGATTTAAATGTTAATGTTACTATTCTTTGGGACGTCTCCCTAGGCTTCTAAGTGATAATTTTTTGAAAACTAAGCATTTCTTAAAATGAGTTTTCTTTCCTCTGCTGACCTGAACAACGATTAATGCAACTAATTAAATAAAAGCTGTTAAACGAGATGCTCAGAAATAAGGTCTTTATGAGCATTTTTCATAATGACGAGAGGGGTGTCTACAAAAACATGCATACATATGGGAAAAAAATTCTACGCTAAAAAAGACTGCACAATAATACAGAGGATTATTCTTCAGTATTAAGAATCGATTTGGGTTTTGCAAAGCCAACGTTAATGCAACATTAGACCGTCAAAATAATTCCAGTGTCCTAGTGATGATGCTCCAACCATGCGGGTCAGTTTCAAGTGAATTAGTGGTGAAGCTGCTGAATCTGTCCTTGTTAGATGGTAACTGCAGCAATGTAATTTTACATTTAACATTGCAGATGTTAACCAGAAGTGTGAAGTGATGTATTTTTGGTAGGAAGAATGAGGAGGGGCAATATAAACTAAATGGTGCAGGAACAGGGAGGCCTGGATTATATGTACACCAGATATGCTGACCCCCACCATCTCAAAAGTTAAGAGACAAACTCTTAAAAATCAAAAGATTTGGTATAAAAGTCATGAGTTTCTTTTTTCTCAAACATTATTTAATCTCTAACGGGTCACAGTACTTTACAAAAGCTACATTATTGTATCTGCGAATGCTTTACAAAAAGCTTTTAAAAAATCCTACCTTTTATCCTTGCATGGGTGAAAGAAAGATCCACCCTACCACCCCAGTAAAATGAGGCAGCAGAGAAGGAGGCCATTCAGCCTATTGTGGTTGTGCTATCCAATTAGTCGCATGCCCCTGCTCTTTCACCGTTTTCCCTTCAAGTATTTATTCAATTCCGTTTTGAAGGTTTCTATTGCATCCACCTCCACCACCCTTTCAGGAATTGTATTCCAGATCATGATCATATTTCATGATGGAGAAATGAATAGGATAGATATCCTGATGAGGTCAGATGAAATAAGGTGGCAGGAGACTTGTGTGGACATAATTGCTGGCATAGACTAGTTGGGCCAAATGGCCTGTTTCTGTGCTGTATACTTGATTTATTTCAATGCAACCTTCATTTGCACGTGTCTGGAAGGTTTAATGAGGCTCAGGCAGTCCACCCTGATGCAGGCTTGCAGCATTAGTGTGCAGGATCTTCCCTATAATTTCCACCTGAAGGGCAACACCCTTGACTGTTTTTTAAAAATCCTGTTCACCAGCACAGGGAGGGCCCTAAGGCCAGGTATAGGAATTCTACTGTAGACCCAACTGTGATTGGCTTAGCACAGAACAGTGAATGAACATGGGCACTTCCTGACCTGTGTGGTTCCTAACGCCACCACACAGGGCTCTTACTGATTGAATGTTGACGTTGTGGCAGTGCAGGTTTTAAACCTTATTTCAACAGGTCTGAGTTACATACATGGCAGGAGGTTTTAACCATGGTTGAAAGTCTAGTGACCTTATATGTCCCTACAAACAAGTCGACAGCGTAAAACATTTTCTTCTTGTTTAACCTGCACAGTGGCGCAGTGGTTAGCACCGCAGCCTCACAGCTCCAGCGACCCGGGTTCAATTCTGGGTACTGCCTGTGTGGAGTTTGCAAGTTCTCCCTGTGTCTGCGTGGGTTTCCTCCGGGTGCTCCGGTTTCCTCCCACATGCCAAAGACTTGCAGGTTGATAGGTAAATTGGCGGGTTGATAGGTAAATTGGCTATTATAAATTGCCCCTAGTATAGGTAGGTGGTAGGGAAACATAGGGACAGGTGGGGATGTGGTAGGAATATGGAATTAGTGTAGGATTAGTATAAATGGGTGGTTGATGGTCGGCACAGACTCAGTGGGCCGAAGGGCCTGTTTCAGTGCTTTATCTCTAAACTAAACTAAACCAAACGTGGGGTGGATACAACAACAACCTAAATTTCTATCACACCTTTAAGGTAGAAAAACAGCCCTAGGATGTTTTACAAATGGAAATTGGAAAATGAGTGGCAAACAAAGAAATGGGGTGGAGAACTTGGCCAAAAAGATAGGTTTTGAGAAGATTTTTAAAATGGAAAAAGGTCTAGAGAGAGGGAATTCCCAAGAGCAGAGCTGTGCACTGTGACTATAGGCTTTACCACCAATGAAATCTTTCCATCTCGGCCGTCAGCCTTTCAGCACTGTGATGTGCAGCTGCTGCTCGGGCAGCAGTGCACAGCAGGGGACGGAAGCATCGTGTTTGCTTCAATCTTACCTCAAGATAAGTGCATTTTGAAATATCCTGAGATTTCAGAGCTATCTCTTGAGATTGCGAGAGGGGTTTAATTTTACGTAGAAATCATATCTCTCACAATAAAATCGCAAGAATGGCATGTCTGTGTACACAAATCTTTGAAGGCGCCAGGACATGTTGAGAAGGCTGTTCAAAAAGCATATGGGATCCTTGGCTTTATAAAAAGAGGCACAGAGTACAAAATGCTTAACCTTGAAAAATCACTGGATAGGCCCCAGCTGAAATATTGCATCCAGTTCAGGACACCACACTTTAGGCAGGATGTCAAAGCTTTAGAGAGAGTGCAGAGGAGATTTAGAGGAATGGTACTAGGGATGCAGGACTTCAGTTACGTGGAGAGACTAGAGGAGCTGGAGTTGTTCTTCTTAGAACAGAGACTCTTCCGGTGTGATTTCATAGAGATGTTCAAAATCATGAAGGGTTTTGATAGAGTAAATAAGGGGAAACAATTTCCAGTAGCAGAAGGGTCGGTAACAGAGGACACAGATCAATTTGCAAAAGAAGCAGAGATGAGGAGAATTTCTTTTACGCAGCGAGTTGTTATGATCTGGAATGTACAGTGTGAAAGGGTGGTGGAAGCAGTAGGCTGAGCAGATATTCCCCCCTATAGTTGCCTGGAACTCCAGCTATATAATCTTTATAAACAACACCTAACCAGTGTTGGAACAGAGAAGCTGAGCAGTTGGAAGTAGAAATGACAAGATCACACTCAATTGAAGTATTCTGTCGGACTGCATTTGCACAAAAGCTTTAGTACTGCTATAAAGTGGTTCCTGCATTGTACCAACACTAAAGTAGTGGTATAAATCCAGAGTTAGGGTAAGTCTGACTCTTGTACATTCCCAACTTCATTTTGTCTCACCGTTGGTGACCATGCTTCGAGCTGTCAAGGCCCTAAGCTCTGGAGTTCCTGACCTAAATCTCTCAGCCTCTTTCCTTCTTTTAAGAACCTTATTATAACCTACCTCTTTGGCCAAGCTTTTAGTTACCTGTCCTAATGCCTCCTTCTTTGGCTTATGATCAGTTTTTATCTGATTACACTCCTGTGCAGCACCTTGGGACTTTTTGACATGTTAAAGGCACTATATAAATGCAAGCTGTTGTAGCTTCTATTCATCTCTATCTATCTTGTGATTTTGTGTTGAGTGTTGAACAGATACTGTTTCTGTTGTAAAATGACTAACTGTCTTCAGTGTTGCGCATGCTGTAACTCTTAATGAAAGAGCAGACATAAATATAAAGTGGTGGAAAAATTGGTAAAGACAAGTTGTTGTGATGAAAATGATGTCTGTTTGCCCCATTAACCATTTAGATAACAGTTCTTTAAAAATTAAATAAAAGGGAACTGTTTTCTCCCATTATTGAAGACAGTGATCCTAGATATAAAGACAGTGACTGATACTGGGGTATGAAGACAGAGACAGATACTGGGGTAGGAAGACAGTGACTGATACTGGGGAATGAAGACAGTGACTGATACTGGGCTATGAAGACAGTGACAGATACTGGGGTATAAAGACAGTGATCCGAAATATAAAGACAGTGAAAAATACTGGGGAAAAGAGACAGTGACAGATATTGGGGTATAAAGACAGTGACTGATACTGGGGTATAAAGACAATGACTGATACTGGGGGATAAAGATAGTGACTGATACTGGGGTATAAAGACAATGATTGATACTGGGGGATAAAGATAGTGACTGATACTGGGGTATGAAGACAGTGACAGATACTGGGGTACAAAGACAGTGACTGATACAGGGGTATAAAGTCAACGACTGATACTGGGGTATAAAGACAGTGACTGATACTGGGTATGAAGACAGTGACTGATATTGGGGTATAAAGACAATGACTGATACTGGGGTATAAAGACAGTGACTGATACTGGAGTATAAAGACAGTGACTGATACTGGGGTACAAAGACAGTGATAGATACTGGGGTACAAAGACAGTGACTGATACTGGGGGATAAAGATAGTGATAGATACTGGGGTACAAAGACAGTGACTGATACTGGGGGATAAAGATAGTGACTGATACTGGGGTATGAAGACAGTGACAGATACTGGGGTACAAAGACAGTGACTGATACTGGGGGATAAAGACAGTGACTGATACTGGGGTACAAAGACAGTGATAGATACTGGGGTACAAAGACAGTGACTGATACTGGGGGATAAAGATAGTGACTGATACTGGGGTATTAAGACAATGACTGATACTGGGGTATGAAGACAGTGACAGATACTGGGGTACAAAGACAGTGACTGATACTGGGGTATAAAGACAGTGACAGATACTGGGGGATAAAGATAGTGACTGATACTGGGGTATGAAGACAGTGACAGATACTGGGGTATAAAGACAGTGACAGATACTGGGGTATTAAGACAATGACTGATACTGGGGTATAAAGACAGTGACTGATACTGGGTATGAAGACAGTGATAGGTACTGGGGTATAAAGACAATGACTGATACCGGGGTATGAAGACAGTGACAGATACTGGGGTATAAAGACAGTGACAGATACTGGGGTATTAAGACAATGACTGATATTGGATATAAAGACAATGATTGATACTGGGGTACAAAGACAGTGACTGATACAGGGGTATAAAGTCAACGACTGATACTGGGGTATAAAGACAGTGATTGATACTGGGGTACAAAGACAGTGACTGATACAGGGGTATAAAGACAATGACTGATACTGGGGTATAAAGACAGTGACTGATACTGGAGTATAAAGACAGTGACAGATACTGGGGTATAAAGACAGTGACAGATACTGGGGTATAAAGACAGTGACAGATACTGGAGTATAAAGACAGTGACAGATACTGGAGTATAAAGACAGTGACAGATACTGGGGTATAAAGACAGTGACAGATACTGGAGTATAAAGATAGTGACAGATACTGGGGTATAAAGACAGTGACAGATACTGGAGTATAAAGACAGTGACAGATACTGGAGTATAAAGACAGTGACAGATACTGGAGTATAAAGACAGTGACAGATACTGGGGTATAAAGACAGTGACAGATACTGGGGTATAAAGACAGTGACAGATACTGGAGTATAAAGACAGTGACAGATACTGGAGTATAAAGACAGTGACAGATACTGGAGTATAAAGACAGTGACAGATACTGGAGTATAAAGACAGTGACAGATACTGGAGTATAAAGACAGTGACAGATACTGGAGTATAAAGACAGTGACAGATACTGGGGTATAAAGACAGTGACAGATACTGGAGTATAAAGACAGTGACAGATACTGGAGTATAAAGACAGTGACAGATACTGGAGTATAAAGACAGTGACAGATACTGGGGTATAAAGACAGTGACAGATACTGGAGTATAAAGACAGTGACAGATACTGGGGTATAAAGACAGTGACAGATACTGGAGTATAAAGACAGTGACAGATACTGGAGTATAAAGACAGTGACAGATACTGGAGTATAAAGACAGTGACAGATACTGGAGTATAAAGACAGTGACAGATACTGGGGTATAAAGACAGTGACAGATACTGGAGTATAAAGACGGTGACAGATACTGGGGTATAAAGACAGTGACAGATACTGGAGTATAAAGACAGTGACAGATACTGGGGTATAAAGACAGTGACAGATACTGGGGTATAAAGACAGAGACAGATACTGGGTATAAAGACAGTGACTGATACTGGGTATAAAGACAGTAACTGAAACTGGGGTATGAAGACAGAGACAGATACTGGGTATAAAGACAGAGACAGATACTGGGGTATGAAGACAGTAACTGAAACTGGGGTATGAAGACAGAGACAGATACTGGGGTATGAAGACAGTAACTGAAACTGGGGTATGAAGACAGAGACAGATACTGGGTATAAAGACAGTGACTGATACTGGGGTATGAAGACAGTGACAGATACTGGGTATAAAGACAGTGACTGATACTGGGGTATGAAGACAGTGACAGATACTGGGTATAAAGACAGAGACAGATACTGGGGTATGAAGACAGTAACTGAAACTGGGGTATGAAGACAGAGACAGATACTGGAGTATAAAGACAGTAACTGAAACTGGGGTATGAAGACAGAGACAGATACTGGGTATAAAGACAGAGACAGATACTGGGGTATGAAGACAGTAACTGAAACTGGGGTATGAAGACAGAGACAGATACTGGGTATAAAGACAGTAACTGAAACTGGGGTATGAAGACAGAGACAGATACTGGGTATAAAGACAGTGACTGATACTGGGGTATGAAGACAGAGACAGATACTGGGGTATGAAGACAGTAACTGAAACTGGGGTATGAAGACAGAGACAGATACTGGGTATAAAGACAGTGACTGATACTGGGTATGAAGACAGTGACAGATACTGGAGTATAAAGACAGTGACAGATACTGGGTATAAAGACAGTAACTGAAACTGGGGTATGAAGACAGAGACAGATACTGGGTATAAAGACAGAGACAGATACTGGGGTATGAAGACAGTAACTGAAACTGGGGTATGAAGACAGAGACAGATACTGGGTATAAAGACAGTGACTGATACTGGGTATGAAGACAGTGACAGATACTGGAGTATAAAGACAGTGACAGATACTGGGTATAAAGACAGTAACTGAAACTGGGGTATGAAGACAGTGACAGATACTGGGTATAAAGACAGTGACTGATACTGGGGTATGAAGACAGTGACAGATACTGGGTATAAAGACAGTGACTGATACTGGGGTATGAAGACAGAGACAGATACTGGGTATAAAGACAGTGACTGATACTGGGGTATGAAGACAGTGACAGATACTGGAGTATAAAGACAGTGACTGATACTGGGGTATGAAGACAGAGACAGATACTGGGTATAAAGACAGTGACTGATACTGGGGTATGAAGACAGTGACAGATACTGGAGTATAAAGACAGTGACAGATACTGGGTATAAAGACAGTGACTGATACTGGGGTATGAAGACAGAGACAGATACTGGAGTATAAAGACAGTGACAGATACTGGGTATAAAGACAGTGACTGATACTGGGGTATGAAGACAGAGACAGATACTGGAGTATAAAGACAGTGACAGATACTGGGTATAAAGACAGTGACTGATACTGGGGTATGAAGACAGAGACAGATACTGGGTATAAAGACAGTGACTGATACTGGGGTATGAAGACAGAGACAGATACTGGGTATAAAGACAGTGACTGAAACTGGGGTATGAAGACAGAGACAGATACTGGGTATAAAGACAGTGACTGATACTGGGGTATGAAGACAGAGACAGATACTGGAGTATAAAGACAGTGACAGATACTGGGTATAAAGACAGTGACTGATACTGGGGTATGAAGACAGAGACAGATACTGGGTATAAAGACAGTGACTGATACTGGGGTATGAAGACAGAGACAGATACTGGGTATAAAGACAGTGACAGATACTGGGTATAAAGACAGTGACAGATACTGGGTATAAAGACAGTAACTGAAACTGGGGTATGAAGACAGTGACTGATACTGGGGTATGAAGACAGTGACAGATACTGGGTATAAAGACAGTGACTGATACTGGGTATAAAGACAGAGACAGATACTGGGTATAAAGACAGAGACAGATACTGTGGTATAAAGACAGAGACAGATACTGGGTATAAAGACAGAGACAGATACTGGGTATAAAGACAGTAACTGAAACTGGGGTATAAAGACAGAGACAGATACTGGGTATAAAGACAGAGACAGATACTGGGTATAAAGACAGTGACTGATACTGGGTATAAAGACAGTAACTGAAACTGGGGTATAAAGACAGAGACAGATACTGGGTATAAAGACAGAGACAGATACTGGGTATAAAGACAGTGACTGATACTGAGGTATGAAGACAGTAACTGAAACTGGGGTATGAAGACAGTGACTGATACTGGGGTATGAAGACAGAGACAGATACTGTGGTATAAAGACAGAGACAGATACTGGGTATAAAGACAGAGACAGATACTGGGTATAAAGACAGTAACTGAAACTGGGGTATGAAGACAGAGACAGATACTGGGTATAAAGACAGAGACAGATACTGGGTATAAAGACAGTGACAGATACTGGGTATAAAGACAGAGACAGATACTGGGTATAAAGACAGTGACTGATACTGGGTATAAAGACAGTGACTGATACTGGGTATAAAGACAGTGACTGATACTGGGGTATGAAGACAGAGACAGATACTGTGGTATAAAGACAGAGACAGATACTGGGTATAAAGACAGAGACAGATACTGGGTATAAAGACAGTAACTGAAACTGGGGTATGAAGACAGAGACAGATACTGGGTATAAAGACAGAGACAGATACTGGGTATAAAGACAGTAACTGAAACTGGGGTATGAAGACAGAGACAGATACTGGGTATAAAGACAGTAACTGAAACTGGGGTATAAAGACAGTGACTGATACTGGGTATAAAGACAGTAACTGAAACTGGGGTATAAAGACAGAGACAGATACTGGGTATAAAGACAGAGACAGATACTGGGTATAAAGACAGTGACTGATACTGAGGTATGAAGACAGTAACTGAAACTGGGGTATGAAGACAGTGACTGATACTGGGGTATGAAGACAGAGACAGATACTGTGGTATAAAGACAGAGACAGATACTGTGGTATAAAGACAGAGACAGATACTGGGTATAAAGACAGAGACAGATACTGGGTATAAAGACAGTAACTGAAACTGGGGTATGAAGACAGAGACAGATACTGGGGTATGAAGACAGAGACAGATACTGAGGTATGAAGACAGTAACTGAAACTGGGGTATGAAGACAGAGACAGATACTGTGGTATAAAGACAGAGACAGATACTGTGGTATAAAGACAGAGACAGATACTGTGGTATAAAGACAGAGACAGATACTGGGTATAAAGACAGTGACTGATACTGGGTATAAAGACAGAGACAGATACTGGGTATAAAGACAGTGACAGATACTGGGTATAAAGACAGAGACAGATGCTGGGTATAAAGACAGTGACAGATACTGGGTATAAAGACAGAGACAGATACTGGGTATAAAGACAGTGACAGATACTGGGTATAAAGACAGAGACAGATACTGGGTATAAAGACAGTGACAGATACTGGGTATAAAGACAGAGACAGATACTGGGTATAAAGACAGTGACAGATACTGGGTATAAAGACAGAGACAGATACTGGGTATAAAGACAGTGACTGATACTGGGTATAAAGACAGTGACTGAAACTGGGGTATGAAGACAGAGACAGATACTGGGTAGAAAGACAGTGACTGATACTGGGGATAAAGACAGTGACTGAAACTGGGGTATGAAGACAGAGACAGATACTGGGTATAAAGACAGTGACTGATACTGGGTATAAAGACAGTGACTGATACTGGGTATAAAGACAGAGACAGATACTGGGTATAAAGACAGTGACTGATACTGGGTATAAAGACAGTGACTGAAACTGGGGTATAAAGACAGTGACTGATACTGGGTATAAAGACAGTGACTGAAACTGGGGTATAAAGACAGTGACTGATACTGGGTATAAAGACAATGACTGATACTGGGTATAAAGACAGTGACTGAAACTGGGGTATAAAGACAGTGACTGATACTGGGTATAAAGACAGTAACTGAAACTGGGGTATGAAGACAGAGACAGATACTGGGTATAAAGACAGAGACAGATACTGGGTATAAAGACAGTGACTGATACTGGGTATAAAGACAGTGACTGAAACTGGGGTATAAAGACAGTGACTGATACTGGGTATAAAGACAGAGACAGATACTGGGTATAAAGACAGTAACTGAAACTAGGGTATGAAGACAGAGACAGATACTGGGTATAAAGACAGAGACAGATACTGGGTATAAAGACAGTGACTGATACTGGGTATAAAGACAGTGACTGATACTGGGTATAAAGACAGTGACTGAAACTGGGTATAAAGACAGTAACTGAAACTGGGGTATGAAGACAGAGACAGATACTGGGTATAAAGACAGAGACAGATACTGGGTATAAAGACAGTGACTGATACTGGGTATAAAGACAGTGACTGAAACTGGGTATAAAGACAGTAACTGAAACTGGGGTATGAAGACAGAGACAGATACTGGGTATAAAGACAGAGACAGATACTGGGTATAAAGACAGTGACTGAAACTGGGGTATAAAGACAGTGACTGATACTGGGTATAAAGACAGTAACTGAAACTGGGGTATGAAGACAGAGACAGATACTGGGTATAAAGACAGAGACAGATACTGGGTATAAAGACAGTGACTGAAACTGGGGTATAAAGACAGTGACTGATACTGGGTATAAAGACAGTAACTGAAACTGGGGTATGAAGACAGAGACAGATACTGGGTATAAAGACAGAGACAGATACTGGGTATAAAGACAGTGACTGATACTGGGTATAAAGACAGTAACTGAAAC
This sequence comes from Heterodontus francisci, assembly GCF_036365525.1. Taxonomy (NCBI): domain Eukaryota; kingdom Metazoa; phylum Chordata; class Chondrichthyes; order Heterodontiformes; family Heterodontidae; genus Heterodontus; species Heterodontus francisci. The sequence continues at coordinate 29,539,110 of NC_090393.1, read as the reverse complement.
TGGGGTATGAAGACAGAGACAGATACTGGGTATAAAGACAGAGACAGATACTGGGTATAAAGACAGTGACTGAAACTGGGGTATAAAGACAGTGACTGATACTGGGTATAAAGACAGTAACTGAAACTGGGGTATGAAGACAGAGACAGATACTGGGTATAAAGACAGAGACAGATACTGGGTATAAAGACAGTGACTGAAACTGGGGTATGAAGACAGAGACAGATACTGGGTATAAAGACAGTGACTGATACTGGGGTATGAAGACAGAGACAGATACTGGGTATAAAGACAGTGACTGATACTGGGTATAAAGACAGTAACTGAAACTGGGGTATGAAGACAGAGACAGATACTGGGTATAAAGACAGAGACAGATACTGGGTATAAAGACAGTGACTGAAACTGGGTATAAAGACAGTAACTGAAACTGGGGTATGAAGACAGAGACAGATACTGGGTATAAAGACAGAGACAGATACTGGGTATAAAGACAGTGACTGAAACTGGGTATAAAGACAGTAACTGAAACTGGGGTATGAAGACAGAGACAGATACTGGGTATAAAGACAGTGACTGAAACTGGGGTATGAAGACAGAGACAGATACTGGGTATAAAGACAGTGACTGATACTGGGGTATGAAGACAGAGACAGATACTGGGTATAAAGACAGTGACTGAAACTGGGGTATGAAGACAGAGACAGATACTGGGTATAAAGACAGTGACTGATACTGGGTATAAAGACAGTAACTGAAACTGGGGTATGAAGACAGAGACAGATACTGGGTATAAAGACAGTGACTGAAACTGGGGTATGAAGACAGAGACAGATACTGGGTATAAAGACAGTGACTGATACTGGGGTATGAAGACAGTGACTGAAACTGGGGTATGAAGACAGAGACAGATACTGGGTATAAAGACAGTGACTGATACTGGGTATAAAGACAGTAACTGAAACTGGGGTATGAAGACAGAGACAGATACTGGGTATAAAGACAGTAACTGAAACTGGGTATAAAGACAGTAACTGAAACTGGGGTATGAAGACAGAGACAGATACTGGGTATAAAGACAGTGACTGATACTGGGTATAAAGACAGTAACTGAAACTGGGGTATGAAGACAGAGACAGATACTGGGTATAAAGACAGTAACTGAAACTGGGGTATGAAGACAGAGACAGATACTGGGTATAAAGACAGTAACTGAAACTGGGGTATGAAGACAGAGACAGATACTGGGTATAAAGACAGTGACTGATACTGGGTATAAAGACAGTAACTGAAACTGGGGTATGAAGACAGAGACAGATACTGGGTATAAAGACAGTAACTGAAACTGGGGTATGAAGACAGAGACAGATACTGGGTATAAAGACAGTGACTGATACTGGGTATAAAGACAGTAACTGAAACTGGGGTATGAAGACAGAGACAGATACTGGGTATAAAGACAGTGACTGATACTGGGTATAAAGACAGTAACTGAAACTGGGGTATGAAGACAGAGACAGATACTGGGTATAAAGACAGTGACTGATACTGGGTATAAAGACAGTAACTGAAACTGGGGTATGAAGACAGAGACAGATACTGGGTATAAAGACAGTGACTGATACTGGGTATAAAGACAGTAACTGAAACTGGGGTATGAAGACAGAGACAGATACTGGGTATAAAGACAGTGACTGATACTGGGTATAAAGACAGTAACTGAAACTGGGTATAAAGACAGTAACTGAAACTGGGGTATGAAGACAGAGACAGATACTGGGTATAAAGACAGTGACTGATACTGGGTATAAAGACAGTGACTGATACTGGGTATAAAGACAGTAACTGAAACTGGGGTATGAAGACAGAGACAGATACTGGGTATAAAGACAGTGACTGATACTGGGTATAAAGACAGTAACTGAAACTGGGGTATGAAGACAGAGACAGATACTGGGTATAAAGACAGTGACTGATACTGGGTATAAAGACAGTAACTGAAACTGGGGTATGAAGACAGAGACAGATACTGGGTATAAAGACAGTGACTGATACTGGGGTATGAAGACAGAGACAGATACTGGGTATAAAGACAGTGACTGATACTGGGTATAAAGACAGTGACTGATACTGGGTATAAAGACAGTGACTGATACTGGGTATAAAGACAGTAACTGAAACAGGGGTATGAAGACAGAGACAGATACTGGGTATAAAGACAGTGACTGATACTGGGTATAAAGACAGTGACTGATACTGGGTATAAAGACAGTGACTGAACCTGGGGTATGAAGACAGAGACAGATACTGGGTATAAAGACAGAGACAGATACTGGGTATAAAGACAGTAACTGAAACTGGGGTATAAAGACAGTAACTGAAACTGGGGTATGAAGACAGTGACAGATACTGGGTATAAAGACAGTGACTGATACTGGGGTATAAAGACAGTGACTGATACTGGGTATAAAGACAGTGACTGATACTGGGTATAAAGACAGTAACTGAAACTGGGGTATGAAGACAGAGACAGATACTGGGTATAAAGACAGTGACTGATACTGGGTATAAAGACAGTGACTGATACTGGGTATAAAGACAGTAACTGAAACTGGGGTATGAAGACAGAGACAGATACTGGGTATAAAGACAGTGACTGATACTGGGGTATGAAGACAGAGACAGATACTGGGTATAAAGACAGTGACTGATACTGGGTATAAAGACAGTGACTGATACTGGGTATAAAGACAGTGACTGAACCTGGGGTATGAAGACAGAGACAGATACTGGGTATAAAGACAGAGACAGATACTGGGTATAAAGACAGTAACTGAAACTGGGGTATAAAGACAGTAACTGAAACTGGGGTATGAAGACAGAGACAGATACTGGGTATAAAGACAGTGACTGATACTGGGGTATAAAGACAGTGACTGATACTGGGTATAAAGACAGTGACTGATACTGGGTATAAAGACAGTAACTGAAACTGGGGTATGAAGACAGAGACAGATACTGGGTATAAAGACAGTGACTGATACTGGGGTATAAAGACAGTGACTGATACTGGGTATAAAGACAGTGACTGATACTGGGTATAAAGACAGTAACTGAAACTGGGGTATGAAGACAGAGACAGATACTGGGTATAAAGACAGTGACTGATACTGGGTATAAAGACAGTAACTGAAACTGGGGTATGAAGACAGAGACAGATACTGGGTATAAAGACAGTAACTGAAACTGGGGTATGAAGACAGAGACAGATACTGGGTATAAAGACAGTGACTGATACTGGGTTTAAAGACAGTGACTGATACTGGGTATAAAGACAGTAACTGAAACTGGGGTATGAAGACAGAGACAGATACTGGGTATAAAGACAGTGACTGATACTGGGTATAAAGACAGTGACTGATACTGGGTATAAAGACAGTAACTGAAACTGGGGTATGAAGACAGAGACAGATACTGGGTATAAAGACAGTAACTGAAACTGGGGTATGAAGACAGAGACAGATACTGGGTATAAAGACAGTGACTGATACTGGGTATAAAGACAGTGACTGATACTGGGTATAAAGACAGTAACTGAAACTGGGGTATGAAGACAGAGACAGATACTGGGTATAAAGACAGTAACTGAAACTGGGGTATGAAGACAGAGACAGATACTGGGTATAAAGACAGTGACTGATACTGGGTATAAAGACAGTGACTGATACTGGGTATAAAGACAGTAACTGAAACTGGGGTCTGAAGACAGAGACAGATACTGGGTATAAAGACAGTGACTGATACTGGGGTATAAAGACAGTGACTGATACTGGGTATAAAGACAGTGACTGATACTGGGTATAAAGACAGTAACTGAAACTGGGGTATGAAGACAGAGACAGATACTGGGTATAAAGACAGAGACAGATACTGGGTATAAAGACAGTGACTGATACTGGGTATAAAGACAGTAACTGAAACTGGGGTATAAAGACAGTGACTGATACTGGGTATAAAGACAGTGACTGATACTGGGTATAAAGACAGTGACTGATACTGGGGTATGAAGACAGAGACAGATACTGGGTATAAAGACAGTGACTGATACTGGGTATAAAGACAGTGACTGATACTGGGTATAAAGACAGTGACTGAAACTGGGGTATGAAGACAGAGACAGATACTGGGGTATAAAGACAGTGACTGATACTGGGGTATGAAGACAGAGACAGATACTGGGTATAAAGACAGTGACTGATACTGGGTATAAAGACAGTGACTGATACTGGGTATAAAGACAGTAACTGAAACTGGGGTATGAAGACAGAGACAGATACTGGGTATAAAGACAGTGACTGATACTGGGGTATGAAGACAGAGACAGATACTGGGTATAAAGACAGTAACTGAAACTGGGGTATGAAGACAGAGACAGATACTGGGGTATAAAGACAGTGACTGATACTGGGGTATGAAGACAGAGACAGATACTGGGTATAAAGACAGTGACTGATACTGGGGTATGAAGACAGTAACTGAAACTGGGGTATGAAGACAGAGACAGATACTGGGTATAAAGACAGTGACTGATACTGGGGTATGAAGACAGAGACAGATACTGGGTATAAAGACAGTGACTGATACTGGGGTATGAAGACAGAGACAGATACTGGGTATAAAGACAGTAACTGAAACTGGGGTATGAAGACAGAGACAGATACTGGGGTATAAAGACAGTGACTGATACTGGGGTATGAAGACAGAGACAGATACTGGGTATAAAGACAGTGACTGATACTGGGGTATGAAGACAGTAACTGAAACTGGGGTATGAAGACAGAGACAGATACTGGGTATAAAGACAGTGACTGATACTGGGGTATGAAGACAGAGACAGATACTGGGTATAAAGACAGTGACTGATACTGGGTATAAAGACAGTGACTGATACTGGGTATAAAGACAGTAACTGAAACTGGGGTATGAAGACAGAGACAGATACTGGGTATAAAGACAGTGACTGATACTGGGGTATGAAGACAGAGACAGATACTGGGTATAAAGACAGTAACTGAAACTGGGGTATGAAGACAGAGACAGATACTGGGGTATAAAGACAGTGACTGATACTGGGGTATGAAGACAGAGACAGATACTGGGTATAAAGACAGTGACTGATACTGGGGTATGAAGACAGTAACTGAAACTGGGGTATGAAGACAGAGACAGATACTGGGTATAAAGACAGTGACTGATACTGGGGTATGAAGACAGTAACTGAAACTGGGGTATGAAGACAGAGACAGATACTGGGTATAAAGACAGTGACTGATACTGGGGTATGAAGACAGAGACAGATACTGGGTATAAAGACAGTGACTGATACTGGGTATAAAGACAGTAACTGAAACTGGGGTATGAAGACAGAGACAGATACTGGGTATAAAGACAGTGACTGATACTGGGTATAAAGACAGTAACTGAAACTGGGGTATGAAGACAGAGACAGATACTGGGTATAAAGACAGTGACTGATACTGGGGTATGAAGACAGAGACAGATACTGGGTATAAAGACAGTGACTGATACTGGGTATAAAGACAGTAACTGAAACTGGGGTATGAAGACAGAGACAGATACTGGGTATAAAGACAGTGACTGATACTGGGGTATGAAGACAGAGACAGATACTGGGTATAAAGACAGTGACTGATACTGGGTATAAAGACAGTAACTGAAACTGGGGTATGAAGACAGAGACAGATACTGGGTATAAAGACAGTGACTGATACTGGGGTATGAAGACAGAGACAGATACTGGGTATAAAGACAGTGACTGATACTGGGTATAAAGACAGTAACTGAAACTGGGGTATGAAGACAGAGACAGATACTGGGTATAAAGACAGTGACTGATACTGGGTATAAAGACAGTGACTGATACTGGGTATAAAGACAGTAACTGAAACTGGGGTATGAAGACAGAGACAGATACTGGGTATAAAGACAGTGACTGATACTGGGGTATGAAGACAGAGACAGATACTGGGTATAAAGACAGTGACTGATACTGGGTATAAAGACAGTGACTGATACTGGGTATAAAGACAGTAACTGAAACTGGGGTATGAAGACAGAGACAGATACTGGGTATAAAGACAGTGACTGATACTGGGTATAAAGACAGTAACTGAAACTGGGGTATGAAGACAGAGACAGATACTGGGTATAAAGACAGTGACTGATACTGGGTATAAAGACAGTAACTGAAACTGGGGTATGAAGACAGAGACAGATACTGGGTATAAAGACAGTGACTGATACTGGGGTATGAAGACAGAGACAGATACTGGGTATAAAGACAGTGACTGATACTGGGTATAAAGACAGTAACTGAAACTGGGGTATGAAGACAGAGACAGATACTGGGTATAAAGACAGAGACAGATACTGGGTATAAAGACAGTGACTGATACTGGGTATAAAGACAGTAACTGAAACTGGGGTATGAAGACAGAGACAGATACTGGGTATAAAGACAGAGACAGATACTGGGTATAAAGACAGTGACTGATACTGGGTATAAAGACAGAGACAGATACTGGGGTATGAAGACAGAGACAGATACTGGGTATAAAGACAGTGACTGATACTGGGTATAAAGACAGTAACTGAAACTGGGGTATGAAGACAGAGACAGATACTGGGTATAAAGACAGAGACAGATACTGGGTATAAAGACAGTGACTGATACTGAGGTATGAAGACAGTAACTGAAACTGGGGTATAAAGACAGAGACAGATACTGGGGTATAAAGACAGAGACAGATACTGGGTATAAAGACAGTGACTGATACTGAGGTATGAAGACAGTAACAGAAACTGGGGTATAAAGACAGAGACAGATACTGGGGTATGAAGACAGAGACAGATACTGGGTATAAAGACAGTGACTGATACTGGGTATAAAGACAGTAACTGAAACTGGGGTATGAAGACAGAGACAGATACTGGGTATAAAGACAGAGACAGATACTGGGTATAAAGACAGTGACTGATACTGGGTATAAAGACAGAGACAGATACTGGGTATAAAGACAGTGACTGATACTGAGGTATGAAGACAGTAACTGAAACTGGGGTATGAAGACAGAGACAGATACTGTGGTATAAAGACAGTGACTGATACTGAGGTATGAAGACAGTAACTGAAACTGGGGTATGAAGACAGAGACAGATACTGGGTATAAAGACAGAGACAGATACTGGGGTATAAAGACAGAGACAGATACTGGGTATAAAGACAGTGACAGTTACAGGGGTATAAAGACAAATAATGATACTGGGGTATAAAGACAGTGACTTCTGCTGCGTATAAAGACAGTGACTGATACTGGGTATAAAGACAGTAACTGAAACTGGGGTATGAAGACAGAGACAGATACTGGGTATAAAGACAGTGACTGATACTGGGTATAAAGACAGTAACTGAAACTGGGGTATGAAGACAGAGACAGATACTGGGTATAAAGACAGTGACTGATACTGGGTATAAAGACAGTAACTGAAACTGGGGTATGAAGACAGAGACAGATACTGGGTATAAAGACAGTGACTGATACTGGGTATAAAGACAGTAACTGAAACTGGGGTATGAAGACAGAGACAGATACTGGGTATAAAGACAGTGACTGATACTGGGTATAAAGACAGTGACTGAAACTGGGGTATGAAGACAGAGACAGATACTGGGTATAAAGACAGTGACTGATACTGGGTATAAAGACAGTGACTGATACAGGGTATAACGACAGTGACAGATACTGTGGTATAAAGACAGTGACTGATACTGGGTATGAAGACAGAGACAGATACTGGGTATAAAGACAGTGACTGATACTGGGTATAAAGACAGTAACTGAAACTGGGGTATGAAGACAGTGACAGATACTGGGTATAAAGACAGTGACTGATACAGGGTATAACGACAGTGACAGATACTGTGGTATAAAGACAGTGACTGATACTGGGTATGAAGACAGAGACAGATACTGGGTATAAAGACAGTGACTGATACTGGGTATAAAGACAGTAACTGAAACTGGGGTATGAAGACAGTGACAGATACTGGGTATAAAGACAGTGACTGATACAGGGGTATAACGACAGTGACAGATACTGTGGTATAAAGACAGTGACTGATACTGGGTATGAAGACAGTGACTGAAACTGGGGTATGAAGACAGTGACAGTTACAGGGGTATAAAGACAAATAATGATACTGGGGTATAAAGACAGTGACTTCTGCTGGGTATAAAGACAGTGACTGATACTGAGGTATGAAGACAGTGACTGATACTGGGGTATGAAGACAGTGACAGTTACTGGGGTATAAAGACAAATAATGATACTGGGGTATAAAGACAGTGACTTATGCTGGGTATAAAGACAGTGACTGATACTGAGGTATGAAGACAGTGACTGATACTGGGGTATGAAGACAGTGACAGTTACTGGGGTATAAAGACAAATACTGATACTGGGGTATAAAGACAGTGACTGATACTGGGGTATAAAGATAGTGACAGATACTGGGGTATAAAGACAGAGACAGATACTGGGTATAAAGACAGTGACTGATACAGGGGTATAACGACAGTGACAGATAATGTGGTATAAAGACAGTGACTGATACTGAGGTATGAAGACAGTAACTGAAACTGGGTATAAAGACAGTGACTGATACAGGGTATAAAGACAGTGACTGATACAGGGGTATAAAGACAGTGACTGATACTGGGTATAAAGACAGTGACTGATACAGGGTATAAAGACAGTGACTGATACTGGGTATAATGACAGTGACTGATACAGGGTATAACGACAGTGACAGATACTGTGGTATAAAGACAGTGACTGATACTGGGTATAAAGACAGTGACTGAGACAAGGGTATAACGACAGTGACAGATACTGTGGTATAAAGACAGTGACTGATACTGGGTATGAAGACAGTGACTGAAACTGGGGTATAAGGACAGTGACTGAAACTGGGTAGAAAGACAGTGACTGATACTGGGGTATAAAGACAGTGACAGATACTGGGGTATAAAGACAGTGACTGATACTGGGTATAAAGACAGTGACAGATACTGGGGTATAAAGACAGTGACAGATACTGGGGTATAAAGACAGAGACAGATACTGGGTATAAAGACAGTGACTGATACTGGGGTATAAAGACAGTGACAGATACTGGGGTATAAAGACAGAGACAGATACTGGGTATAAAGACAGTGACTGATACAGGGGTATAACGACAGTGACAGATACTGTGGTATAAAGACAGTGACTGATACTGAGGTATGAAGACAGTAACTGAAACTGGGTATAAAGACAGTGACTGATACAGGGTATAAAGACAGTGACTGATACAGGGGTATAAAGACAGTGACTGATACTGGGTATAAAGACAGTGACTGATACAGGGTATAAAGACAGTGACTGATACTGGGTATAAAGACAGTGACTGATACAGGGTATAACGACAGTGACAGATACTGTGGTATAAAGACAGTGACTGATACTGGGTATAAAGACAGTGACTGATACAGGGGTATAACGACAGTGACAGATACTGGGTATGAAGACAGTGACTGAAACTGGGGTATAAGGACAGTGACTGAAACTGGGTAGAAAGACAGTGACTGATACTGGGGTATAAAGACAGTGACAGATACTGGGGTATAAAGACAGTGACTGATACTGGGTATAAAGACAGTGACAGATACTGGGTATAAAGACAGTGACTGATACTGGGTAGAAAGACAGTGACTGATACTGGGGTATGAAGACAGTGACAGATACTGGGGTATAAAGACAGTGACAGATACTGGGTAGAAAGACAGTGACTGATACTGGGGTATAAAGACAGTGACAGATACTGGGGTATAAAGACAGTGACTGATACTGGGTATAAAGACAGTGACAGATACTGGGGTATAAAGACAGTGACAGATACTGGGGTAAAAAGACAGTGAATGATACTGGGTATAAAGACAGTGACTGATACTGGGGTATGAAGACAGTGACAGATACTGGGGTATAAAGACAGTGACTGATATTGGGGTATGAAGACAGTGACAGATACTGGGGTATAAAGACAGTGACAGATACTGGGCTATTAAGACAATGACTGATACTGGGGTATAAAGACAGTGACTGATACTGGGTAGGAAGACAGTGACTTTTATTGGATATAAAGACAATGATTGATACTGGGGTACAAAGACAGTGACTGATACAGGGGGATAAAGATAGTGACTGATACTGGGGTATGAAGACAGTGACAGATACTGGGGTATAAAGACAGTGACAGATACTGGGGTATTAAGACAATGACTGATACTGGGGTATAAAGACAGTGACTGATACTGGGTATAAAGACAGTGACTTATGCTGGGTATAAAGACAGTGACTTTTATTGGATATAAAGACAATGATTGATACTGGGGTACAAAGACAGTGACTGATACAGGGGGATAAAGATAGTGACTGATACTGGGGTATGAAGACAGTGACAGATACTGGGGTATAAAGACAGTGACAGATACTGGGGTATTAAGACAATGACTGATACTGGGGTATAAAGACAGTGACTGATACTGGGTATAAAGACAGTGACTGATACTGGGGTATAAAGACAGTGACTTATGCTGGGTATAAAGACAGTGACTGATACTGAGGTATGAAGACAGTGACTGATACTGGGGTATGAAGACAGTGACAGTTATGGGGTATAAAGACAAATACTGATACTGGAGTATAAAGACAGTGACTGATACTGGGGTATAAAGACAGTGACTGATGCTGGGTATAAAGACAGTGACTGATACTGAGGTATGAAGACAGTGACTGATACTGGGGTATGAAGACAGTGACAGTTACTGGGGTATAAAGACAAATACTGATACTGGGGTATAAGGACAGTGACTGATACTGGGGTATAAAGACAGTGACAGATAGTGGGGTACAAAGACAATGACTGATACTGGGGTATAAAGACAATGACTGATACTGGGGTATAAAGACAGTGACTGATACTGGGTATGAAGACAGTGACAGATAGTGGGGTACAAAGACAATGACTGATACTGGGGTATAAAGACAATGACTGATACTGGGGTACAAAGACAATGACTGATACTGGGGTATAAAGACAATGACTGATACTGGGGTATAAAGACAGTGACTGATACTGGGTATGAAGACAATGACTGATACTGGGGTATAAAGACAGTGACTGATACTGGGTATGAAGACAGTGACTGAAACTGGGGTATAAGGACAGTGACTGAAACTGGGTAGAAAGACAGTGACTGATACTGGGGTATAAAGACAGTGACAGATACTGGGGTATAAAGACAGTGACTGATACTGGGTATAAAGACAGTGACAGATACTGGGGTATAAAGACAGTGACAGATACTGGGGTATAAAGACAGAGACAGATACTGGGTATAAAGACAGTGACTGATACTGGGGTATAAAGACAGTGACAGATACTGGGGTATAAAGACAGAGACAGATACTGGGTATAAAGACAGTGACTGATACAGGGGTATAACGACAGTGACAGATACTGTGGTATAAAGACAGTGACTGATACTGAGGTATGAAGACAGTAACTGAAACTGGGTATAAAGACAGTGACTGATACAGGGTATAAAGACAGTGACTGATACAGGGGTATAAAGACAGTGACTGATACTGGGTATAAAGACAGTGACTGATACAGGGTATAAAGACAGTGACTGATACTGGGTATAAAGACAGTGACTGATACAGGGTATAACGACAGTGACAGATACTGTGGTATAAAGACAGTGACTGATACTGGGTATAAAGACAGTGACTGATACAGGGGTATAACGACAGTGACAGATACTGGGTATGAAGACAGTGACTGAAACTGGGGTATAAGGACAGTGACTGAAACTGGGTAGAAAGACAGTGACTGATACTGGGGTATAAAGACAGTGACAGATACTGGGGTATAAAGACAGTGACTGATACTGGGTATAAAGACAGTGACAGATACTGGGTATAAAGACAGTGACTGATACTGGGTAGAAAGACAGTGACTGATACTGGGGTATGAAGACAGTGACAGATACTGGGGTATAAAGACAGTGACAGATACTGGGTAGAAAGACAGTGACTGATACTGGGGTATAAAGACAGTGACAGATACTGGGGTATAAAGACAGTGACTGATACTGGGTATAAAGACAGTGACAGATACTGGGGTATAAAGACAGTGACAGATACTGGGGTAAAAAGACAGTGAATGATACTGGGTATAAAGACAGTGACTGATACTGGGGTATGAAGACAGTGACAGATACTGGGGTATAAAGACAGTGACTGATATTGGGGTATGAAGACAGTGACAGATACTGGGGTATAAAGACAGTGACAGATACTGGGCTATTAAGACAATGACTGATACTGGGGTATAAAGACAGTGACTGATACTGGGTAGGAAGACAGTGACTTTTATTGGATATAAAGACAATGATTGATACTGGGGTACAAAGACAGTGACTGATACAGGGGGATAAAGATAGTGACTGATACTGGGGTATGAAGACAGTGACAGATACTGGGGTATAAAGACAGTGACAGATACTGGGGTATTAAGACAATGACTGATACTGGGGTATAAAGACAGTGACTGATACTGGGTATAAAGACAGTGACTTATGCTGGGTATAAAGACAGTGACTTTTATTGGATATAAAGACAATGATTGATACTGGGGTACAAAGACAGTGACTGATACAGGGGGATAAAGATAGTGACTGATACTGGGGTATGAAGACAGTGACAGATACTGGGGTATAAAGACAGTGACAGATACTGGGGTATTAAGACAATGACTGATACTGGGGTATAAAGACAGTGACTGATACTGGGTATAAAGACAGTGACTGATACTGGGGTATAAAGACAGTGACTTATGCTGGGTATAAAGACAGTGACTGATACTGAGGTATGAAGACAGTGACTGATACTGGGGTATGAAGACAGTGACAGTTATGGGGTATAAAGACAAATACTGATACTGGAGTATAAAGACAGTGACTGATACTGGGGTATAAAGACAGTGACTGATGCTGGGTATAAAGACAGTGACTGATACTGAGGTATGAAGACAGTGACTGATACTGGGGTATGAAGACAGTGACAGTTACTGGGGTATAAAGACAAATACTGATACTGGGGTATAAGGACAGTGACTGATACTGGGGTATAAAGACAGTGACAGATAGTGGGGTACAAAGACAATGACTGATACTGGGGTATAAAGACAATGACTGATACTGGGGTATAAAGACAGTGACTGATACTGGGTATGAAGACAGTGACAGATAGTGGGGTACAAAGACAATGACTGATACTGGGGTATAAAGACAATGACTGATACTGGGGTACAAAGACAATGACTGATACTGGGGTATAAAGACAATGACTGATACTGGGGTATAAAGACAGTGACTGATACTGGGTATGAAGACAATGACTGATACTGGGGTATAAAGACAGTGACTGATACTGGGGTATAAAGACAGTGACTGATACTGGGTATGAAGACAGTGACAGATACTGGGGTATAAAGACAGTGACTGATACTGGGGTACAAAGACAATGACTGATACTGGGGTATAAAGACAGTGACTGATACTGGGTATGAAGACAATGACTGATACTGGGGTATAAAGACAGTGACTGATACTGGGTATGAAGACAATGACTGATACTGGGGTATAAAGACAGTGACTGATACTGGGTATGAAGACAGTGACAGATAGTGGGGTACAAAGACAATGACTGATACTGGGGTATAAAGACAGTGACTGATACTGGGTATGAAGACAATGACTGATATTGGGGTATGAAGACAATGACTGATACTGGGGTATAAAGACAATGACTGATACTGGGGTATAAAGACAGTGACTGATACTGGGGTATAAAGACAGTGACTGATACTGGGTATGAAGACAATGACTGATACTGGGGTATAAAGACAATGACTGATACTGGGGTATAAAGACAGTGACTGATACTGGGGTATAAAGACAGTGACTGACACTGGGTATGAAGACAGTGACTGATACTGGGGTATAAAGACAATGACTGATACTGGGGTATAAAGACAGTGACTGATACTGGGTATGAAGACAATGACTGATACTGGGGTATAAAGACAGTGACTGATACTGGGTATGAAGACAATGACTGATACTGGGGTATAAAGACAGTGACTGATACTGGGGTATAAAGACAGTGACTGATACTGGGTATGAAGACAATGACTGATACTGGGGTATAAAGACAGTGACTGATACTGGGGTATAAAGACAGTGACTGATACTGGGTATGAAGACAGTGACAGATACTGTGGTATAAAGACAGTGACTGATACTGGGTATAAAGACAGTGACTGATACTGGGTATGAAGACAGTGACTGAAACTGGGGTATAAGGACAGTGACTGAAACTGGGGTATGAAGACAGTGACAGTTACTGGGGTATAAAGACAAATACTGATACTGGGGTATAAAGACAGTGACTGATGATGGGTATAAAGACAATGACTGATACTGGGGGATAAAGATAGTGACTGATACTGGGTATGAAGACAGTGACTGATACTGGGGTATGAAGACGGTGACAGATACTGGGGTATAAAGACAGTGACTGATACTGGGTATGAAGACAGTGACTGATATTGGGGGATAAAGATAGTGACTGATACTGGGGTATGAAGACAGTGACTGATACTGGGGTATTAAGACAATGACTGATACTGGGGGATAAAGATAGTGACTGATACTGGGTATGAAGACAGTGACTGATACTGGGGTATAAAGACAGTGACTGATACTGGGGTATAAAGATAGTGACTGATACTGGGGTATTAAGACAATGACTGATACTGGGGGATAAAGATAGTGACTGATACTGGGTATGAAGACAGTGACTGATACTGGGGTATAAAGACAGTGACAGATACTGGGGTATAAAGACAGTGACTGATACTGGGGTATAAAGACAGTGACTGATACTGGGTATGAAGACAGTGACTGATACTGGGGTATAAAGACAGTGACTGATACTGGGTATGAAGACAGTGACTGATATTGGGGGATAAAGATAGTGACTGATACTGGGGTATGAAGACAGTGACTGATACTGGGGTATGAAGACGGTGACAGATACTGGGGTATTAAGACAATGACTGATACTGGGGGATAAAGATAGTGACTGATACTGGGGTATGAAGACGGTGACAGATACTGGGGTATTAAGACAATGACTGATACTGGGGGATAAAGATAGTGACTGATACTGGGGTATGAAGACGGTGACAGATACTGGGGTATTAAGACAATGACTGATACTGGGGGATAAAGATAGTGACTGATACTGGGGTATGAAGACGGTGACAGATACTGGGGTATAAAGACAGTGACTGATACTGGGGTATAAAGACAGTGACTGATACTGGGTATGAAGACAGTGACTGATATTGGGGGATAAAGATAGTGACTGATACTGGGGTATGAAGACGGTGACAGATACTGGGGTATTAAGACAATGACTGATACTGGGTATGAAGACAGTGACTGATATTGCGGGATAAAGATAGTGACTGATACTGGGGTATGAAGACAGTGACAGATACTGGGGTATAAAGACAGTGACTGATACTGGGGTATAAAGACAGTGACTGATACTGGGTATGAAGACAGTGACTGATATTGGGGGATAAAGATAGTGACTGATACTGGGGTATGAAGACAGTGACAGATACTGGGGTATAAAGACAGTGACTGATACTGGGTATGAAGACAGTGACTGATATTGGGGGATAAAGATAGTGACTGATACTGGGGTATTAAGACAATGACTGATACTGGAGTATAAAGACAGTGACTGATACTGGGTATGAAGACAGTGACTGATATTGGGGGATAAAGATAGTGACTGATACTGGGGTATAAAGACAGTGACTGATATTGGGGGATAAAGATAGTGACTGATACTGGGGTATTAAGACAATGACTGATACTGGAGTATAAAGACAGTGACTGATACTGGAGTATAAAGACAATGACTGATACTGGGGTATAAAGACAGTGACAGATACTGGGTATGAAGACAGTGATAGGTACTGGGGTATAAAGACAATGACTGATACTGGGGTATGAAGACAGTGACAGATACTGGGGTATAAAGACAGTGACAGATACTGGGGTATTAAGACAGTGACAGATATTGGGGTATAAAGACAATGATTGATACTGGGGTACAAAGACAGTGACTGATACAGGGGTATAAAGTCAACGACTGATACTGGGGTATAAAGACAGTGATTGATACTGGGGTACAAAGACAGTGACTGATACTGGGGTATAAAGACAGTGACTGATACTGGGTATGAAGACAGTGACTGATACTGGGTATGAAGACAGTGACTGATATTGGGGTACAAAGACAGTGACTGATACTGGGGTATAAAGACAGTGACTGATACTGGGTATGAAGACAGTGACTGATACTGGGTATGAAGACAGTGACTGATATTGGGGTATAAAGACAGTGACAGATACTGGGGTATTAAGACAGTGACTGATATTGGGGGATAAAGATAGTGACTGATACTGGGGTATGAAGACAATGACTGATACTGGGGGATAAAGATAGTGACAGATACTGGGTATGAAGACAGTGACTGATATTGGGGTATAAAGACAGTGACTGATACTGGGTATGAAGACAGTGACTGATATTGGGGTATAAAGACAGTGACTGATACTGGGTATGAAGACAGTGACTGATATTGGGGTATAAAGACAATGATTGATACTGGGGGATAAAGACAGTGACAGATACTGGGGTATAAAGATAGTGACTGATACTGGGTATGAAGACAGTGACTGATATTGGGGTATAAAGACAATGATTGATACTGGGGGATAAAGACAGTGACAGATACTGGGGTATAAAGATAGTGACTGATACTGGGGTATAAAGACAATGACTGATACTGGGGTATAGAGACAGTGACAGATATTGGGGTATAAAGACAGTGACTGATACTGGGGTATAAAGACAATGACTGATACTGGGGTATAGAGACAGTGACAGATATTGGGGTATAAAGACAGTGACTGATACTGGGGTATAAAGATAGTGACTGATACTGGGGTATGAAGACAATGACTGATACTGGGGTATAAAGACAATGACTGATACTGGGGTATAGAGACAGTGACAGATATTGGGGTATAAAGACAGTGACTGATACTGGGGTATAAAGACAGTGACTGATACTGGGTATAAAGACAGTGACAGATACTGGGGTATAAAGACAGTGACAGATACTGGGGTATTAAGACAATGACTGATACTGGGGTATAAAGACAGTGACTGATACTGGGTAGGAAGACAGTGATAGGTACTGGGGTATAAAGACAATGACTGATACTGGGGTATAGAGTCAGTGACAGATATTGGGGTATAAAGACAGTGACTGATACTGGGTATAAAGACAGTGACTGATACTGGGGTATAGAGACAGTGACAGATATTGGGGTATAAAGACAGTGACTGATACTGGGGTATAAAGATAGTGACTGATACTGGGGTATGAAGACAGTGACAGATACTGGGGTATAAAGACAATGACTGATACTGGGGTATAGAGACAGTGACAGATATTGGGGTATAAAGACAGTGACTGATACTGGGGTATAAAGACAGTGACTGATACTGGGTATAAAGACAGTGACAGATACTGGGGTATAAAGACAGTGACAGATACTGGGGTATTAAGACAATGACTGATACTGGGGTATAAAGACAGTGACTGATACTGGGTAGGAAGACAGTGATAGGTACTGGGGTATAAAGACAATGACTGATACTGGGGTATAGAGACAGTGACAGATATTGGGGTATAAAGACAGTGACTGATACTGGGTATAAAGACAGTGACTTTTATTGGATATAAAGACAATGATTGATACTGGGGTACAAAGATAGTGACTGATACTGGGGTATGAAGACAGTGACAGATACTGGGGTATAAAGACAGTGACAGATACTGGGGTATAAAGACAGTGACAGATACTGGGGTATTAAGACAATGACTGATACTGGGGTGCAAAGACAGTGACTGATACAGGGGGATAAAGATAGTGACTGATACTGGGGTATAAAGATAGTGACTGATACTGGGGTATAAAGACAGTGACTGATACTGGGTATAAAGACAGTGACTGATACTGGGGTATAAAGACAGTGACTTATGCTGGGGTATAAAGACAGTGACTGATACTGGGTATAAAGACAGTGACAGTTACTGGGGTA
Source organism: Heterodontus francisci (assembly GCF_036365525.1). Taxonomy (NCBI): domain Eukaryota; kingdom Metazoa; phylum Chordata; class Chondrichthyes; order Heterodontiformes; family Heterodontidae; genus Heterodontus; species Heterodontus francisci. Next base: position 29,520,666 of record NC_090393.1, on the reverse strand, counting down.
TAAAGACAAATACTGATACTGGGGTATAAAGACAGTGACTGATACTGGGTATAAAGACAGTGACAGTTACTGGGGTATAAAGACAAATACTGATACTGGGGTATAAAGACAGTGACTGATACTGGGTATAAAGACAGTGACAGATACTGGGGTATAAAGACAGTGACAGATACTGGGGTATTAAGACAATGACTGATACTGGGGTATGAAGACAGTGACTGATACTGGGTATAAAGACAGTGACTGATACTGGGGTATAAAGACAGTGACTTATGCTGGGGTATAAAGACAGTGACTGATACTGGGTATAAAGACAGTGACAGTTACTGGGGTATAAAGACAAATACTGATACTGGGGTATAAAGACAGTGACTGATACTGGGGTATTAAGACAATGACTGATACTGGGGTATAAAGACAGTGACTGATACTGGGTATAAAGACAGTGACAGTTACTGGGGTATAAAGACAAATACTGATACTGGGGTATAAAGACAGTGACTGATACTGGGTATGAAGACAATGACTGATACTGGGGTATAAAGACAGTGACTGATACTGGGGTATAAAGACAGTGACTGATACTGGGTATGAAGACAGTGACAGATACTGTGGTATAAAGACAGTGACTGATACTGGGTATAAAGACAGTGACTGATACTGGGTATGAAGACAGTGACTGAAACTGGGGTATAAGGACAGTGACTGAAACTGGGGTATGAAGACAGTGACAGTTACTGGGGTATAAAGACAAATACTGATACTGGGGTATAAAGACAGTGACTGATGATGGGTATAAAGACAATGACTGATACTGGGGGATAAAGATAGTGACTGATACTGGGTATGAAGACAGTGACTGATACTGGGGTATGAAGACGGTGACAGATACTGGGGTATAAAGACAGTGACTGATACTGGGTATGAAGACAGTGACTGATATTGGGGGATAAAGATAGTGACTGATACTGGGGTATGAAGACAGTGACTGATACTGGGGTATTAAGACAATGACTGATACTGGGGGATAAAGATAGTGACTGATACTGGGTATGAAGACAGTGACTGATACTGGGGTATAAAGACAGTGACTGATACTGGGGTATAAAGATAGTGACTGATACTGGGGTATTAAGACAATGACTGATACTGGGGGATAAAGATAGTGACTGATACTGGGTATGAAGACAGTGACTGATACTGGGGTATAAAGACAGTGACAGATACTGGGGTATAAAGACAGTGACTGATACTGGGGTATAAAGACAGTGACTGATACTGGGTATGAAGACAGTGACTGATACTGGGGTATAAAGACAGTGACTGATACTGGGTATGAAGACAGTGACTGATATTGGGGGATAAAGATAGTGACTGATACTGGGGTATGAAGACAGTGACTGATACTGGGGTATGAAGACGGTGACAGATACTGGGGTATTAAGACAATGACTGATACTGGGGGATAAAGATAGTGACTGATACTGGGGTATGAAGACGGTGACAGATACTGGGGTATTAAGACAATGACTGATACTGGGGGATAAAGATAGTGACTGATACTGGGGTATGAAGACGGTGACAGATACTGGGGTATTAAGACAATGACTGATACTGGGGGATAAAGATAGTGACTGATACTGGGGTATGAAGACGGTGACAGATACTGGGGTATAAAGACAGTGACTGATACTGGGGTATTAAGACAATGACTGATACTGGGGGATAAAGACAGTGACAGATACTGGGGTATAAAGACAGTGACTGATATTGGGGGATAAAGATAGTGACTGATACTGGGGTATGAAGACGGTGACAGATACTGGGGTATTAAGACAATGACTGATACTGGGTATGAAGACAGTGACTGATATTGGGGGATAAAGATAGTGACTGATACTGGGGTATGAAGACAGTGACAGATACTGGGGTATAAAGACAGTGACTGATACTGGGGTATAAAGACAGTGACTGATACTGGGTATGAAGACAGTGACTGATATTGGGGGATAAAGATAGTGACTGATACTGGGGTATGAAGACAGTGACAGATACTGGGGTATAAAGACAGTGACTGATACTGGGTATGAAGACAGTGACTGATATTGGGGGATAAAGATAGTGACTGATACTGGGGTATTAAGACAATGACTGATACTGGAGTATAAAGACAGTGACTGATACTGGGTATGAAGACAGTGACTGATATTGGGGGATAAAGATAGTGACTGATACTGGGGTATAAAGACAGTGACTGATATTGGGGGATAAAGATAGTGACTGATACTGGGGTATTAAGACAATGACTGATACTGGAGTATAAAGACAGTGACTGATACTGGAGTATAAAGACAATGACTGATACTGGGGTATAAAGACAGTGACAGATACTGGGTATGAAGACAGTGATAGGTACTGGGGTATAAAGACAATGACTGATACTGGGGTATGAAGACAGTGACAGATACTGGGGTATAAAGACAGTGACAGATACTGGGGTATTAAGACAGTGACAGATATTGGGGTATAAAGACAATGATTGATACTGGGGTACAAAGACAGTGACTGATACAGGGGTATAAAGTCAACGACTGATACTGGGGTATAAAGACAGTGATTGATACTGGGGTACAAAGACAGTGACTGATACTGGGGTATAAAGACAGTGACTGATACTGGGTATGAAGACAGTGACTGATACTGGGTATGAAGACAGTGACTGATATTGGGGTATAAAGACAGTGACAGATACTGGGGTATTAAGACAGTGACTGATATTGGGGGATAAAGATAGTGACTGATACTGGGGTATGAAGACAATGACTGATACTGGGGGATAAAGATAGTGACAGATACTGGGTATGAAGACAGTGACTGATATTGGGGTATAAAGACAGTGACTGATACTGGGTATGAAGACAGTGACTGATATTGGGGTATAAAGACAGTGACTGATACTGGGTATGAAGACAGTGACTGATATTGGGGTATAAAGACAATGATTGATACTGGGGGATAAAGACAGTGACAGATACTGGGGTATAAAGATAGTGACTGATACTGGGTATGAAGACAGTGACTGATATTGGGGTATAAAGACAATGATTGATACTGGGGGATAAAGACAGTGACAGATACTGGGGTATAAAGATAGTGACTGATACTGGGGTATAAAGACAATGACTGATACTGGGGTATAGAGACAGTGACAGATATTGGGGTATAAAGACAATGACTGATACTGGGGTATAGAGACAGTGACTGATATTGGGGTATAAAGACAATGATTGATACTGGGGGATAAAGACAGTGACAGATACTGGGGTATAAAGATAGTGACTGATACTGGGGTATAAAGACAATGACTGCTACTGGGGTATAGAGACAGTGACAGATATTGGGGTATAAAGACAGTGACTGATACTGGGGTATAAAGATAGTGACTGATACTGGGGTATGAAGACAATGACTGATACTGGGGTATAAAGACAATGACTGATACTGGGGTATAGAGACAGTGACAGATCTTGGGGTATAAAGACAGTGACTGATACTGGGGTATAAAGACAGTGACTGATACTGGGTATAAAGACAGTGACAGATACTGGGGTATAAAGACAGTGACAGATACTGGGGTATTAAGACAATGACTGATACTGGGGTATAAAGACAGTGACTGATACTGGGTAGGAAGACAGTGATAGGTACTGGGGTATAAAGACAATGACTGATACTGGGGTATAGAGACAGTGACAGATATTGGGGTATAAAGACAGTGACTGATACTGGGTATAAAGACAGTGACTGATACTGGGGTATAGAGACAGTGACAGATATTGGGGTATAAAGACAGTGACTGATACTGGGGTATAAAGATAGTGACTGATACTGGGGTATGAAGACAGTGACAGATACTGGGGTATAAAGACAATGACTGATACTGGGGTATAGAGACAGTGACAGATATTGGGGTATAAAGACAGTGACTGATACTGGGGTATAAAGACAGTGACTGATACTGGGTATAAAGACAGTGACAGATACTGGGGTATAAAGACAGTGACAGATACTGGGGTATTAAGACAATGACTGATACTGGGGTATAAAGACAGTGACTGATACTGGGTAGGAAGACAGTGATAGGTACTGGGGTATAAAGACAATGACTGATACTGGGGTATAGAGACAGTGACAGATATTGGGGTATAAAGACAGTGACTGATACTGGGTATAAAGACAGTGACTTTTATTGGATATAAAGACAATGATTGATACTGGGGTACAAAGATAGTGACTGATACTGGGGTATGAAGACAGTGACAGATACTGGGGTATAAAGACAGTGACAGATACTGGGGTATAAAGACAGTGACAGATACTGGGGTATTAAGACAATGACTGATACTGGGGTGCAAAGACAGTGACTGATACAGGGGGATAAAGATAGTGACTGATACTGGGGTATAAAGATAGTGACTGATACTGGGGTATAAAGACAGTGACTGATACTGGGTATAAAGACAGTGACTGATACTGGGGTATAAAGACAGTGACTTATGCTGGGGTATAAAGACAGTGACTGATACTGGGTATAAAGACAGTGACAGTTACTGGGGTATAAAGACAAATACTGATACTGGGGTATAAAGACAGTGACTGATACTGGGTATAAAGACAGTGACAGTTACTGGGGTATAAAGACAAATACTGATACTGGGGTATAAAGACAGTGACTGATACTGGGTATAAAGACAGTGACAGATACTGGGGTATAAAGACAGTGACAGATACTGGGGTATTAAGACAATGACTGATACTGGGGTATGAAGACAGTGACTGATACTGGGTATAAAGACAGTGACTGATACTGGGGTATAAAGACAGTGACTTATGCTGGGGTATAAAGACAGTGACTGATACTGGGTATAAAGACAGTGACAGTTACTGGGGTATAAAGACAAATACTGATACTGGGGTATAAAGACAGTGACTGATACTGGGGTATTAAGACAATGACTGATACTGGGGTATAAAGACAGTGACTGATACTGGGTATAAAGACAGTGACAGTTACTGGGGTATAAAGACAAATACTGAGACTGGGGTATAAAGACAGTGACTGATACTGGGTATAAAGAAAGTGACAGTTACTGGGGTATAAAGACAAATACTGATACTGGGGTATAAAGACAGTGACTGATACTGGGGTATAAAGACAGTGACTGATGCTGGGTATAAAGACAGTGACTGATACTGGGGTATGAAGACAGTGACAGTTACTGGGGTATAAAGACAAATACTGATACTGGGGTATAAAGACAATGACTGATACTGGGGTATAAGGACAGTGACTGATACTGGGGTATAAAGACAGTGACAGATAGTGGGTATAAAGACAGTGACTGATACAGGGGTATAACGACAGTGACTGATACTGTGGTATAAAGCCAGCGACTGATACTGGGGTATAAAGACAATGACTGATACTGGGGTATAAAGACAGTGACTGATACTGGGTATGAAGACAGTGACTGATATTGGGGGATAAAGATAGTGACTGATACTGGGGTATGAAGACGGTGACAGATACTGCGGTATTAAGACAATGACTGATACTGGAGTATAAAGACAGTGACTGATACTGGAGTATAAAGACAGTGACAGATACTGGGGGAGAAAGTCAGTGACAGATACTGGGGTATTAAGACAATGACTGATACTGGGGTATAAAGACAGTGACTGATACTGGGGTATGAAGACAGTGACAGATACTGGGGTATAAAGTCAGTGACAGATACTGGGGTATTAAGACAATGACTGATACTGGGGTATAAAGACAATGACTGATACTGGGGGATAAAGACAGTGACTGATACTGGGTATGAAGACAGTGACTGATATTGGGGTATAAAGTCAGTGACAGATACTGGGGTATTAAGACAATGACTGATACTGGGGTATAAAGACAGTGACTGATATTGGGGTATAAAGTCAGTGACAGATACTGGGGTATTAAGACAATGACTGATACTGGGGTATGAAGACAGTGACAGATACTGGGGTATAAAGTCAGTGACAGATACTGGGGTATTAAGACAATGACTGATACTGGGGTATAAAGACAGTGACTGATACTGGGGTATGAAGACAGTGACAGATACTGGGGTATAAAGTCAGTGACAGATACTGGGGTATTAAGACAATGACTGATACTGGGGTATAAAGACAGTGACTGATATTGGGGTATAAAGTCAGTGACAGATACTGGGGTATTAAGACAATGACTGATACTGGGGTATGAAGACAGTGACAGATACTGGGGTATAAAGTCAGTGACAGATACTGGGGTATTAAGACAATGACTGATACTGGGGTATAAAGACAGTGACTGATACTGGGGTATAAAGACAGTGACTGATACTGGGTATGAAGACAGTGACAGATACTGGGATATTAAGACAGTGACAGATATTGGGGTATAAAGACAATGATTGATACTGGTGTACAAAGACAGTGACTGATACTGGGGTATAAAGACAGTGACTGATACTGGGTATGAAGACAGTGACTGATACTGGGTATGAAGACAGTGACTGATATTGGGGTATAAAGACAGTGACAGATACTGGGTATGAAGACAGTGACTGATATTGGGGTATAAAGACAATGACTGATATTGGGGTATAAAGACAATGACTGATACTGGGGGATAAAGATAGTGACTGATACTGGGGTATGAAGACGGTGACAGATACTGGGGTATAAAGACAGTGACTGATACTGGGGTATAAAGACAGTGACTGATACTGGGGTATAGAGACAGTGACAGATATTGGGGTATAAAGACAGTGACTGATACTGGGGTATAAAGACAGTGACTGATACTGGGGTATAAAGACAGTGACTGATACTGGGGTATAAAGACAATGACTGATACTGGGGTATAAAGATAGTGACTGATACTGGGGTATGAAGACAGTGACAGATACTGGGGTATAAAGACAATGACTGATACTGGGGTATAGAGACAGTGACAGATATTGGGGTATAAATACAGTGACTGATACTGGGGTATAAAGACAGTGACTGATACTGGGGTATAAAGACAGTGACTGATACTGGGTATAAAGACAGTGACTTTTATTGGATATAAAGACAATGATTGATACTGGGGTACAAAGACAGTGACTGATACTGGGGTATGAAGACAGTGACAGATACTGGGGTATAAAGACAGTGACAGATACTGGGTATAAAGACAGTGACTTTTATTGGATATAAAGACAATGATTGATACTGGGGTACAAAGACAGTGACTGATACTGGGGTATAAAGACAGTGACTGATACTGGGTATAAAGACAGTGACTTTTATTGGATATAAAGACAATGATTGATACTGGGGTACAAAGACAGTGACTGATACTGGGGTATGAAGACAGTGACAGATACTGGGGTATAAAGACAGTGACAGATACTGGGTATAAAGACAGTGACTGATACTGGGGTATAAAGACAGTGACAGATACTGGGTATAAAGACAGTGACAGATACTGGGGTATAAAGACAGTGACTGATACTGGAGTATAAAGACAGTGACAGATACTGGGGTATAAAGACAGTGACTGATACTGGAGTATAAAGAAAGTGACAGATACTGGGGTATAAAGACAGTGACAGATACTGGGGTATAAAGACAGTGACTGATACTGGAGTACAAAGAAAGTGCCAGATACTGGGGTATAAAGACAGTGACTGATACTGGAGTATAAAGACAGTTACTGATACTGGAGTACAAAGAAAGTGACAGATACTGGAGTATAAAGACAGTGACAGATACTGGGGTAGAAAGACAGTGACTGAACCTGGGGTATAAAGACAGTTACTGATACTGGGGTATAAAGACAGTTACTGATATTGGGGTATAAAGTCAGTGACAGATACTGGGGTATTAAGACAATGACTGATACTGGGGTATGAAGACAGTGACAGATACTGGGGTATAAAGTCAGTGACAGATACTGGGGTATTAAGACAATGACTGATACTGGGGTATAAAGACAGTGACTGATACTGGGGTATGAAGACAGTGACAGATACTGGGGTATAAAGTCAGTGACAGATACTGGGGTATTAAGACAATGACTGATACTGGGGTATAAAGACAGTGACTGATATTGGGGTATAAAGTCAGTGACAGATACTGGGGTATTAAGACAATGACTGATACTGGGGTATGAAGACAGTGACAGATACTGGGGTATAAAGTCAGTGACAGATACTGGGGTATTAAGACAATGACTGATACTGGGGTATAAAGACAGTGACTGATACTGGGGTATAAAGACAGTGACTGATACTGGGTATGAAGACAGTGACAGATACTGGGATATTAAGACAGTGACAGATATTGGGGTATAAAGACAATGATTGATACTGGTGTACAAAGACAGTGACTGATACTGGGGTATAAAGACAGTGACTGATACTGGGTATGAAGACAGTGACTGATACTGGGTATGAAGACAGTGACTGATATTGGGGTATAAAGACAGTGACAGATACTGGGTATGAAGACAGTGACTGATATTGGGGTATAAAGACAATGACTGATATTGGGGTATAAAGACAATGACTGATACTGGGGGATAAAGATAGTGACTGATACTGGGGTATGAAGACGGTGACAGATACTGGGGTATAAAGACAGTGACTGATACTGGGGTATAAAGACAGTGACTGATACTGGGGTATAGAGACAGTGACAGATATTGGGGTATAAAGACAGTGACTGATACTGGGGTATAAAGACAGTGACTGATACTGGGGTATAAAGACAGTGACTGATACTGGGGTATAAAGACAATGACTGATACTGGGGTATAAAGATAGTGACTGATACTGGGGTATGAAGACAGTGACAGATACTGGGGTATAAAGACAATGACTGATACTGGGGTATAGAGACAGTGACAGATATTGGGGTATAAATACAGTGACTGATACTGGGGTATAAAGACAGTGACTGATACTGGGGTATAAAGACAGTGACTGATACTGGGTATAAAGACAGTGACTTTTATTGGATATAAAGACAATGATTGATACTGGGGTACAAAGACAGTGACTGATACTGGGGTATGAAGACAGTGACAGATACTGGGGTATAAAGACAGTGACAGATACTGGGTATAAAGACAGTGACTTTTATTGGATATAAAGACAATGATTGATACTGGGGTACAAAGACAGTGACTGATACTGGGGTATAAAGACAGTGACTGATACTGGGTATAAAGACAGTGACTTTTATTGGATATAAAGACAATGATTGATACTGGGGTACAAAGACAGTGACTGATACTGGGGTATGAAGACAGTGACAGATACTGGGGTATAAAGACAGTGACAGATACTGGGTATAAAGACAGTGACTGATACTGGGGTATAAAGACAGTGACAGATACTGGGTATAAAGACAGTGACAGATACTGGGGTATAAAGACAGTGACTGATACTGGAGTATAAAGACAGTGACAGATACTGGGGTATAAAGACAGTGACTGATACTGGAGTATAAAGAAAGTGACAGATACTGGGGTATAAAGACAGTGACAGATACTGGGGTATAAAGACAGTGACTGATACTGGAGTACAAAGAAAGTGCCAGATACTGGGGTATAAAGACAGTGACTGATACTGGAGTATAAAGACAGTTACTGATACTGGAGTACAAAGAAAGTGACAGATACTGGAGTATAAAGACAGTGACAGATACTGGGGTAGAAAGACAGTGACTGAACCTGGGGTATAAAGACAGTTACTGATACTGGGGTATAAAGACAGTTACTGATACTGGGGTATAAAGACAGTGACAGATTTGGGGTATGAAGACATTGACTGATACAGGGGTATAACGACAGCGACTGATACTGGGTATAAAGACAGTGACTGATATTGGGGTATAAAGACAGTGACTGATACTGAGGTATGAAGACAGTGACTGATACTGGGGTATGAAGACAGTGACAGTTACTGGGGTATAAAGACAAATACTGATACTGGGGTATAAAGACAGTGACTGATACTGGGGTATAAAGACAGTGACTGATGCTGGGTATAAAGACAGTGACTGATGCAGGGTATAAAGACAGTGACTGATACTGAGGTATGAAGACAGTGACTGATACTGGGGTATGAAGACAGTGACAGTTACTGGGGTATTAAGACAGTGACTGATACTGGAGTATAAAGACAGTGACAGATACTGGGGTATGAAGACAGTGACAGATACTGGAGTATAAAGACAGTGACAGATACTGGGGTAGAAAGACAGTGACTGAACCTGGGGTATAAAGACAGTTACTGATACTGGGGTATAAAGACAGTGACTGATGCTGGGTATAAAGACAGTGACAGATTTGGGGTATGAAGACAGTGACTGATACAGGGGTATAAAGACAGCGACTGATACTGGGTATAAAGGCAGTGACTGATACAGGGGTATAAAGACAGCGACTGATACTGGGTATAAAGGCAGTGACTGATACAGGGGTATACCGACAGTGACAGATACTGCGGGATAAAGACAGTGACTGATACTGGGGTATAAAGACAGTGACTGATGCTGGGTATAAAGACAGTGACTGATACTGGGGTATGAAGACAGTGACAGATACTGGGGTATAAAGACAGTGACTGATGATGGGTATAAAGACAATGACTGATACTGGGGCATAAGGACAGTGACTGATACTGGGGTATAAAGACAGTGACAGATAGTGGGGTATTAAGACAGCGACTGATACTGGGTATAAAGACAGTGACAGATAGTGGGGTATAAAGACAGTGACTGATACTGGGTAGAAAGACAGTGACTGATACTGGGGTATAAAGACAGTGACAGATACTGGGGTATAAAGACAGTGACTGATACTGGGGTATAAAGACAGTGACTGATACTGCGGTATAAAGACAGTGACAGATACTGGGGTATAAAGACAGTGACTGATACTGCGGTATAAAGACAGTGACAGATACTGGGGTATAAAGACAATGACTGATACTGGGGTATAAAGCCAGCGACTGATACTGGGGTATAAAGACAGTGACTGATACTGGGTAGAAAGACAGTGACTGATACTGGGGTATAAAGACAGTGACAGATACTGGGGTATAAAGACAGTGACTGATACTGCGGTATAAAGACAGTGACAGATACTGGGGTATAAAGACAGTGACAGATACTGGGTATAAAGACAGTGACTGATACTGGGGTATAAAGACAGTGACTGATACTGGGTATAAAGTCAGTGACAGATACTGGGGTATGAAGACAATGACAGATACTGGGGTAAAAAGACAGTGAATGATACTGGGTGTAAAGACAGTGACTGATACTGGGTGTAAAGACAGTGACTGATACAGGGGTATAACGACAGCGACAGATACTGGGGTATTAAGACAGTGACAGATAGTGGGGTACAAAGACAATGACTGATACTGGGGTATAAAGCCAGCGACTGATACTGGGGTATAAAGACAGTGACTGATACTGGGGTATAAAGACAGTGACTGATACTGGGTGTAAAGACAGTGACTGATACTGGGGTATAAAGACAGTGACTGATACTGGGTATAACGACAGTGACTGATACTGGGTATAAAGACAGTGACTGATACTGGGGTATAAAGACAGTGACTGATACTGGGTATAAAGACAGTGACTGATACTGGGGTATTAAGACAGTGACAGATACTGGGGTATTAAGACAGTGACAGATACTGGGGTAAAAAGACAGTGAATGATACTGGGTGTAAAGACAGTGACTGATACTGGGTATAAAGACAGTGACTGATACAGGGGTATAACGACAGCGACAGATACTGGGGTATTAAGACAGTGACAGATACTGGGGTAGAAAGACAGTGACTGAACCTGGGGTATAAAGACAGTGACTGATACTGGGTTATGAAGACAGTGACTGATACTGCGTATAAAGACAGTGACAGATTTGGGGTATAAAGACAGTGACAGATACTGGGGTATAAAGACAGTGACTGATACTGGTGTATAAAGACAGTGACTGATACTGGGTATGAAGACAGTGATAGGTACTGGGGTATAAAGACAATGACTGATACTGGGGTATAGAGACAGTGACTGATATTGGATATAAAGACAATGATTGATACTGGGGTACAAAGTCAGTGACTGATACAGGGGTATAAAGACAACGACTGATATTGGGGTATAAAGACAATGACTGATACTGGGTATGAAGACAGTGACAGATACTGGGGTATAAAGACAGTGACAGATACTAGGGTATAAAGACAGTGACTGATACTGGGGTATAAAGACAATGACTGATACTGGGTATGAAGACAGTGACAGATACTGGGGTATAAAGACAGTGACAGATACTAGGGTATAAAGACAGTGACAGATACTGGGGTATAAAGACAGTGACAGATACTGGGTATAAAGACAGTGACAGATACTGGGTATAAAGACAGTGACTGATACTGGGTATAAAGACAGTGACAGATACTGGGTATAAAGACAGTGACTGATACTGGGTATAAAGACAGTGACTGATACTGGGTATAAAGACAGTGACTGATACTGGGGTATAAAGACAGTGACAGATACTGGGGTATAAAGACAGTGACAGATACTGGGTATAAAGACAGTGACTGATACTGGGTATGAAGACAGTGACTGATACTGGGTATAAAGACAGTGACTGATACTGGGGTATAAAGACAGTGACAGATACTGGGGTATAAAGACAGTGACTGATACTGGGTATAAAGACAGTGACTGATACTGGGTATAAAGACAGTGACTGATACTGGCGTATAAAGACAGTGACAGATACTGGGGTATAAAGACAGTGACAGATACTGGGCATAAAGACAGTGACTGATACTGGGTATAAAGACAGTGACAGATACTGGGTATAAAGACAGTGACTGATACTGGGTATAAAGACAGTGACAGATACTGGGGTATAAAGACAGTGACAGATACTGGGTATAAAGACAGTGACTGATACTGGGTATAAAGACAGTGACTGATACTGGGTATAAAGACAGTGACTGATACTGGGGTATAAAGACAGTGACAGATACTGGGGTATAAAGACAGTGACAGATACTGGGTATAAAGACAGTGACTGATACTGGGGTATAAAGACAGTGACAGATACTGGGGTATAAAGACAGTGACAGATACTGGGTATAAAGACAGTGACTGATACTGGGTATAAAGACAGTGACTGATACTGGGTATAAAGACAGTGACTGATACTGGGGTATAAAGACAGTGACAGATACTGGGGTATAAAGACAGTGACAGATACTGGGTATAAAGACAGTGACTGATACTGGGTATAAAGACAGTGACTGATACTGGGGTATAAAGACAGTGACTGATACTGGGGTATAAAGACAGTGACAGATACTGGGGTATAAAGACAGTGACAGATACTGGGTATAAAGACAGTGACTGATACTGGGTATAAAGACAGTGACTGATACTGGGGTATAAAGACAGTGACTGATACTGGGTATAAAGACAGTGACAGATACTGGGGTATTAAGACAGTGACAGATACTGGGGTAAAAAGACAGTGAATGATACTGGGTGTAAAGACAGTGACTGATACTGGGTATAAAGACAGTGACTGATACAGGGGTATAACAACAGCGACAGATACTGGGGTATTAAGACAGTGACAGATACTGGGGTAGAAAGACAGTGACAGCGACTGGGGTATAAATACAGTGACTGATACTGGGGTATAAAGACAGTGACTGATACTGCGTATAAAGACAGTGACAGATTTGGGGTATAAAGACAGTGACAGATACTGGAGTATAAAGACAGTGACAGATACTGGAGTATAAAGATAGTGACAGTTACTGGGGTATAAAGACAGTGACTGAATCTGGGGTATAAAGACAGTGACAGATTTGGGGTATAAAGACAGTGACGGCTACTGGGGTATAAAGACAGTGACAGATACTGGAGTATAAAGACAGTGACAGATACTGGGGTATAAAGACAGCGAATGATACTGGGTGTAAAGACAGTGACTGATACTGGGTATAAAGACAGTGACTGATACAGGGGTATAACGACAGCGACAGATACTGGGGTATTAAGACAGTGACAGATACTGGGGTAGAAAGACAGTGACTGAACCTGGGGTGTCAAGACAGTGACTGATACTGGGTTATGAAGACAGTGACAGCGACTGGGGTATAAATACAGTGACTGATACTGGGGTATAAAGACAGTGACTGATACTGGGTATAAAGACAGTGACTGAATCTGGGGTATAAAGACAGTGACAGATTTGGGGTATAAAGACAGTGACGGCTACTGGGGTATAAAGACAGTGACAGATACTGGAGTATAAAGACAGTGACTGATACTGGGGTATAAAGACAGTGACAGATTTTGGGTACAAAGACAGTGACAGATACTGGGGTATAAAGACAGTGACAGATACTGCAGGATAAAGACAGTGACAGATACTGGGGTATAAAGACAGTGACTGATACTGGGTATAAAGACAGTGACAGATTTGGGGTATAAAGACAGTGACAGATACTGGGGTATAAAGACAGTGATAGATACTGGAGTACAAAGACAGTGACAGATACTGGAGTATAAAGACAGTGACTGATACTGGGTATAAAGACAGTGACAGATACTGGAGTATAAAGACAGTGACTGATACTGGGTATAAAGACAGTGACAGATACTGCGGTATAAAGACAGTGACTGATACTGGGTATAAAGACAGTGACAGATACTGGAGTATAAAGACAGTGACTGATACTGGGTATAAAGACAGTGACAGATACTGGAGTATAAAGACAGTGACAGATACTGGAGTATAAAGACAGTGACAGATACTGGAGTATAAAGACAGTGACTGATACTGGGTATAAAGACAGTGACAGATACTGGAGTATAAAGACAGTGACTGATACTGGGTATAAAGACAGTGACAGATACTGGAGTATAAAGACAGTGACTGATACTGGGTATAAAGACAGTGACAGATACTGGGTATAAAGACAGTGACAGATACTGGAGTATAAAGACAGTGACTGATACTGGGTATAAAGACAGTGACAGATACTGCGGTATAAAGACAGTGACTGATACTGGGTATAAAGACAGTGACAGATACTAGAGTATAAAGACAGTGACTGATACTGGGTATAAAGACAGTGACAGATACTGCGGTATAAAGACAGTGACTGATACTGGGTATAAAGACAGTGACAGATTTGGAGTATAAAGACAGTGACAGATACTGGGTTATAAAGACAGTGACTGATACTGGGTATAAAGACAGTGACAGATTTGGGGTATAACGACAGTGACAGATACTGCGGTATAAAGACCGTGAAAGATACTGGAGTATAAAGACAGTGCCGGATACTGGGGTATAAAGACAGTGACTGATACTGGGTATAAAGACAGTGACAGATACTGGGGTAAAAAGACAGTGAATGATACTGGGTGTAAAGACAGTGACTGATACTGGGTATAAAGACAGTGACTGATACAGGGGTATAACGACAGCGACAGATACTGGGGTATTAAGACAGTGACAGATACTGGGGTAGAAAGACAGTGACTGAACCTGGGGTGTCAAGACAGTGACTGATACTGGGTTATGAAGACAGTGACAGCGACTGGGGTATAAATACAGTGACTGATACTGGGGTATAAAGACAGTGACTGATACTGCGTATAAAGACAGTGACAGATTTGGGGTATAAAGACAGTGACTGAATCTGGGGTACAAAGACAGTGACAGATTTGGGGTATAAAGACAGTGACGGCTACTGGGGTATAAAGACAGTGACAGATACTGGAGTATAAAGACAGTGACAGATACTGGGGTATAAAGACAGTGACAGATTTGGGGTACAAAGACAGTGACAGATACTGGGGTATAAAGACAGTGACAGATACTGCAGGATAAAGACAGTGACAGATACTGGGGTATAAAGACAGTGACTGATACTGGGTATAAAGACAGTGACAGATTTGGGGTATAAAGACAGTGACAGATACTGGGGTATAAAGACAGTGATAGATACTGGAGTACAAAGACAGTGACTTACACTGGGTATAAAGACAGTGACAGATACTGGAGTATAAAGACAGTGACAGATACTGGAGTATAAAGACAGTGACAGATACTGGAGTATAAAGACAGTGACAGATACTGGAGTATAAAGACAGTGACTGATACTGGGTATAAAGACAGTGACAGATACTGCGGTATAAAGACAGTGACTGATACTGGGTATAAAGACAGTGACAGATACTGGAGAAGAAAGACAGTGACTGATACTGCGTTATAAAGACAGTGACAGATACTGGGTATAAAGACAGTGACAGATTTGGGGTATAACGACAGTGACAGATACTGGGGTATAAAGACAGTGACTGATACTGGGTATAAAGACAGTGACAGATTTGGGGTATAACGACAGTGACAGATACTGGGGTATAAAGACAGTGACAGATACTGGGGTCTAAAGACAGTGACAGATACTGGAGTATAAAGACAGTGACGGATACTGGGGTATAAAGACAATGACTGATACTGGGTATAAAGACAGTGACAGATACTGGGGTATAAAGACAGTGACTGATACTGGGTATAAAGACAATGACTGATACTGAGGTATAAAGCCAGCGACTGATACTGGGGTATAAAGACAGTGACTGATACTGGGGTATAAAGATAGTGACTGATACTGGGTTTCTGTGGTGCAGTGGTTAGCACTACAGCTGCAGAACTCCAGCGACCTGGGTTCAATTCTGGGTACTGCCTGTCCGGAGTTTGCAAGTTCTGCCTGTGACTTTGTGGGTTTTCGCCAGGTGCTCCATTTCCTCCCACAGCCAAAGACTTGTAGGTTGATTGGTAAATTGGCCATTATAAGTTGCCCCTAGCATAGGTGTGGGGATGTGGTAGGAATATGGGATTAATGTAGGATTAGTATAAATGGGTGGTGGATGATCAGCACAGACTCAGTCGGCTGAAGCGCCTGTTTCAGTGCTGTATCTCTAAATAAAAATAAAGACAGTAGCAGATACTGGGTATCAAGACATTGACACAGCTGACCACGCCATTCTGCTCCAATGCCTCTCCTCTGTCATCCAACTGGGTGGGACTGACCTTCCTGGTTCCATTTTTATCTATCTAGTCGTAGACAGAGAATCACCTGTAATGGCTTCTTTGCCTGTTCCTGCACATTTACCTCTGCAATCCCCCCAAGGATCCCCTCTATTTCCCCCCTCCCATTTCTCATCTACATGCTGCCTCTGCAATATCATCCAAAAACATGTCAGCTTCTACATGTATGCTGATGACACCCAGCTCTACGTCACCACCACCTCTCTCGACCCCTCCATTATCTCTGATTTGTCACACTGCTTGTCCAACATTGAGTACTGGATGAGCAGAATTTTCCTCCAACTGAGTATTGATAAGACTGGCGTCACTGCCTTGGGTCTCTGCCACAAACTCCATTCCCTAGCCAATGACTCCATTCTCTCTCTGGCCATTGTCTGAGGCTGAACAAGACTCCTCGCAATCTTGCCATCCTATTTGACTGAGATGAGCTTCCGCCTGGATATTCGCTCCCTCACCAAAAATGCCTAATTTCACATCCATAACATCACCCATCTCTGACCCTGCCTCAGCTCATCTGGTGCTGTACCCTCATCCATGTCTTTGTTACTTCTAGACTTGACTATTCCAATGCTCTCCTGGCCGAACACCCATTTTCCACCCTCATTAAACTTGAGTTTATCCAAAAGCTCTGCTTGCAGCAAGTCCCATTCACTCATTACCCCTGTGCTCGCTGACCTACACTGGCTCCCGGTTTGGAAATGCCTTCATTTTAAAATTTTCATCCTTATTTTCAAATCCTTCCATGTCCTTGTTACTTCCTAACTCCATAATCTGCTTCAGCTCTAACAACTGTCTGAGATCTCTACACTCTTCCAATTCTGGTCTCTTGCGCATCCCGATTTTAATCACCCCAGCATTGGCAGCTGTGCCCTCAGCTGCCTCGGCGTTAAATTCTGGAATTCCCTCCCTAAACCTCACGGCCTCTCCATCTCTCTTTTTTCTTCTGAGTATTTCCAGCATTTTTAATTGTTATCTCCATATTAAATTTTGTTTGATAACACTCCTGTGAAAGTTCGTTTTTACTACGTTAAAGGCGCTATATAAATGCAACTCTGTGATTGTTGTGCAGCTCAATACCACACCACAAGGGCTCATTTGCCCACTGAATTTTCGGAGTGGTATCTTTGCACCAGGAATTGTGTACGGTGGTGAGTAGGTTGGCAAATTTTAATTTTATGAATGGAGTAGAATATGCTGGAATTTTTACCCAAACCTAAGTGTTAAAAATGCAGGTATATCTAACTACATTTTCCACTGACTACACAAATAAATGTGGCAGCAGAGGGCGCTTTCTGAGCATGTTCTTCAAGGTCAATATAAAATGAACATCCTCCCTGCAGAGACAGAGCGAACTTGGTATACAGTGGATGCTGGTAGACACCAATCTCACATAGAAAAATTAGTATTGAGATTTATATTGTGCAAATAAAGTCACGGTGGCAGACTCACTTTGTTCAAAGAGGAAATGAATGATCCTGTGCTGCACATCACCCAGAAACTTTTGTTACATTCATTGAATAAGCGAACGCACTATTCGCGTGTTACTACAACAGTACACTTCAAACTGCAGTCACATCATAAGCAATCTGTCTGAAGTTAAGACAAATGTTAGAAAGACTTACTCCTGCAGGCTGAACTGGCGAGGAGGCGCTGCATACGAGTAGAGTAAGATCATGCAGGTTGTCAGCAGAGTCCCCAGGACAAGCCCCTTGCACATTGACTTCCATTGCTTCACCTGCTTCACCATGACCTGGAGTCGTCCTTTGCCTGACTGATGAAAAGAGGACAGCCCAAAGGTCAGCTTCTTAGAAGCGATGCAGCTGAAACGGAGCAGCGAGATTGACGAGCCTGCATTTGGCTTCTTTAACCGCCGGCGTCCCATCGCGACCTCTCCCCCGCTTTAGAAGATCCCCCTCCCTCCCCCTGTGCAGCCCCGGACCCTGGCGTCACAAAGGCAGAGGGCTCGGGGATCGGTGAGAGCACAAAGCTCCCACTCCGAGTGCCTGCGCTCAGGTGGCCGCCTCTAATTGTTTAGTTCCCAGTGAGCGGGCTGCTGCCCCAGGTAGACACAGCGAGACTGACTCACTGGAGAATCACATCTCGGCGCCTTACACTTTCTGCTCCAGTGATTCCAAATCGCAATGTTTCAATAGCAGCTCAGAAATGAAACGATCGGGACGCGTGTCCCCCATAGTGGAGAAATGAGGGAGGAATGCTGCGGCTCTGAGTGTGAGGTGCTCTGACCCAGGAAAGACTCCCTTCCAAGCATTTTTTTTTTGAAATCCCTTAAACAATTGACTTTAACTGAAAGCCATCAGGTTTCCCGGCAAGAAGCAACTCTCACACAAAGGCAAAATACTGTGGGATGCCGGAAATCTGAAATAAGATCAGAAAATGCTGCTAATACTCACCGGGTCTTTCTGACGCAAGGCCATTTATTTACCTGCCTGAAAGTTTAACACTTGTTTCTTTCTACACAAATACTGCCTGACCGGCTGAGTACTTCCAGCATTTTCTGCTTTATGTAAGATGTAACTCTTTGTCCCCGGACTATTTGATCTGGAGGCCAAGTACCAGAGAGGAAAAACCTTGCTCCATTATTCAGCCGGCTTGTATTTATTGTTGGAATCACTCAGCAGGTCTGGCAGCATCTGTGGAAAGAGAAGCAGAGTTAACGTTTCCACTGACCCGAAACGCTAACTCTGCTTCTCTTTCCACAGATGCTGCCAGACCTGCTGAGTGGTTCCAGCATTTCTTGTTTTTGTTTCAGATTTCCAGCATCCGCAGTATTTTGCTTTTATATTATTGTATTTATTGTTATTTGATCGTATTTTTGGCGCTCGTTGTTTAATGTGAACCGGAGTCACAAACCAAACAACGTTTTTATTTTATATATATTCTTTTTAAATTTTATTTATTATTTTTTAACCATATGCTAGTCTTAAACTTACTTTTCATGATTTTGCTTTTGTGCAGAGCTGTTCATTACTTTGCCATTAGCACTCTCTCTGGACTCCTGCTTTGTCTCACTACAACTATTTAGCACTGATTTGCATTCTGTTCCATGACACCTCTGTCATTTAATCTCTCCCCACTCCGTCCTATCACAGTTCTTCTCCCCCCTCCCTCCCTTTTCACTTGCTCAAAGACTGTTACATTTCTAACTTTTGCCAGTTCTGATGAGGGGTCACAGACCTGAAATGTTAACTCTGTTTCTCTCTCCACAGATGCTGCCAGTCTTGCTGAGTATTTCCAGCACTTTCTGTTCTCATTTCAACTGGAAAGGTACACCTGTCCCGAGCTAGGAAAATAAACCCCCAAATATATCCCGATCGTCAATCTTTAATAAGGCGTCCTGATCTGACCACTATAATACAGCCCCAAAAATAGGTGGAAAGTAAACATTAAACTCAGGCTGAAAATTGGTGCTTTAAAAAAAAATCATAAAATTGTAACCAGCAGGAATATAAATATTCTGCAGCTTGTTTTTAGACCGTCACAGTATAAACTTGCCACACATTGCGCCTTTTTTTGAAGCTGTAATGCTTGGTTCCAGTTTAGCAAATGAAGATGGGATTAGTTTTGCCTCAGAAGCGGCTTTACACAGAAATGTCCAAATGCAGCACAGTAAAGCAGCTGGGCAGCTTCATTGCGGCTACACTGAGGACTTGATCGGTCAAGCCGGTGTTTGATCCCAGCCAGGCGAGCAGTTGGAATACTGGAATACTACGGTTTGCCTCAGAGCCTCTCTCCTCACCCCCAACCCCCGCCCACCCCATTGGGGGGGGGGGGGGGAACATTCGTGCCATCCTTGTGCAGAACCTAAAGACGATGCAGTGAGCCTTTCTGGAAATGTATGTGTCTATGTACCCACATGTCCTGTAAGGCTGCTAATCCTCCCTTGCCCCATCCCACACATTCACACATATTGAACAACCCCCCTCTACCCCTACACACAGACAGACATACACACACACACATATTGAACAACCTGCTTGAGATAAGTGTTACTTACAGGATCAGCAGAATACTAGGACAGTTATTGGACAATTATCACTGCAAACCATTGAAGTCAGTGTAGGAAATTCAGAGCCAGCCTTGTAATTCACAGACACGGTCGACGAAAGGGACATTTGTAGATCATCCGAAGGGTACAGGTATAGACAAACAGTTTCACAGTTACAACGACTCTCCAGTGTATTCGATCCGCAGAAATATTGCCCGGGGCAAACCTGCTACAGGTTGCCAGACATAACAACCATCTGTAATCAAGTCAGTCAGTTTAAAAATGATCTTGAATTAATCTTTGTTTTCCTCCTCTCAGCTCACTGAGAGGCACGTTTAGCATTCTCACTACTAAAGTGGTTTGACAAATCATTGATTTGTGGGCATTTTGTCCTTAATCTTCAGCATTGAAATAAAACATGCTGTCATACCCGTTTTCCAAATGGTTTCGTATTTTAAAAGCCGGTTTGAGTATTCAGAATGCAAAAATTCATAAGAAATAAAATGATTATTGAAAATGGAACATCCGATGCAAGCTGTGAAATCACAAAGGATGTGCGGCTGTGTAAAGTGACAGGATTTTCTTACCATGAATAGTGATCACAGCGTGAACATCCGAGACATGTCCTCACGCCGACTCCCGGGGTCTGGCATCCAATTCCGCCTCGGTCTTGGAAAAGAAACAGAGTAACAAGAGAATTAACTGTGACCCAGGCAGATCTTTGCAACGGGAGAAGCAACACGGACTTTCCTGGAGAGCCATGGCCCTATCAATTATACATGCTGCCGTGTAAATGGAAACCTTTTAGATTACACATAACCCCCAAGTGTTAAAGAGAAACTGAAGTTATGAGTACACGTAAACAAGGCTGCAAGACGGCAGAAAGGCCTAAGTCCTAATTCCCATGACCAGAAACTACTACAACCCCTTTATCTGTCTGCAATTGTTACTGATACAGACATCTCCTCTCGGCCAAACTACACCAAGTGGAGGACACGCAGCGCATAACTAACTGATAATGATTTGGGAGGAAAGCAGACATCTAAACTATTAAATAGCATGAAACGAAACAAGATATGCCTGAGTTTAATTTCAATTCTTAATTGTGTTTGGTGCATTCTAATAATTGGCTGCTGCCTTTTGGTCCAGAATGAAAACAAAGTTACACAATGGAGATAGAATGGAGAAGATCAATAATGATCATTGAGTGTAAACTGGGTGTGATAGATGGGGCAGCCCGAACTACTGGAGCTGTGTGGATATTATATGGCCTTCAGTCCATTGTCTTTGGCCTAACAGAATATAACAGGAGTTAGCACCGCAGCCTCACAGCTCCAGCGACCTGGGTTCAATTCCAGGTACTGCCTGTGTGGAGTTTGCAAGTTCTCCCTGTGTCTGCGTGGGTTTTCTCCGGGTGCTCCGGTTTCCTCCCACAGCCAGAAGACTTGCAGGTTGGTAGGTAAATTGGCCATTATAAATTGTCCCTAGTATAGGTAGGTGGTAGGGAAATATATAGGGACAGGTGGGGATGTGGTAGGAATATGGGATTAGTGTAGGATTAGTATAAATGGGTGGTTGATGGTCGGCACAGACTCAGTGGGCCGAAGGGCCTGTTTCAGTGCTGTATCTCTAAACTAAAATAGCAGGGGATTTATTGCTGCATTTTCTGGCTGAGATACGCTATAAAATATACCGGCTAATTATTCCGTCTTTCTGTGTGAGACGCCAGAAATCTCGGGATGAGCCAGAGTGGGTAAAATCCCCCTTTGTTCCCCCAGCAAATCTGGCTTAAAAACTCACCTATTCCTACAAGAGCTCAATGCTAAACTATCTGCTTTCCGAATAAAATCTAAATCGCTTAGATTGTTAAGTGGCACGGGGAAGGACAAGAATTCCCCAATACATAAAAGAAAGGCTGCTAGTTGGAGACAGTGTTATGGGTGTGTGTTTAGAATTCACAAAAAGCAGAAACTATCGGTCTGGCAGCATCTGTGGAGAGAACAGGCAATTTAAGGTCCGGGGTGGGAGTGGTCAGTGAAACCTTTCTTCAAACTCCATTCTGACCAAGGGTCGACACCTGAAGCATTAACCTGCCCTTTCTATCCGCCCGATAAGCATTTTCGGTTTTTGTTTCCGCTTTGCAGCAACCACGGGTAGATTTTGTGCTAATGTTGATGTGTGTTTGGACCCAACTCAGTTCAGGAATTACTCGCAACTGATGTGTGAAATATATCGTTCCCAGAGAATAAAGGAACACAAGCGTCGACAGAGGACTAAGGAGATGTTTCCGTGGAATGAAAGCCAAGGCATGAGATCCCAGTCACTGCATCTGCTCTTTCGCCTTCAGAACAGGCTGCTGATTTCATCACAGCCTCCCCTGCAGAGAATGAGCCGAGACGTCTCCAAAATCACCACAGCTTCATCCGCTCAACCTGAGCAGAAAATCACAGAATTGTGTCAGTGCAGAAGGAGGCCATTCGGCCCATCGTGTCTGCACTGGCTCTCCGAAAGAGCAACTCCCTCAGTTCCATTCCCCAAAGGCAGGAGGACAAACTAAGGACCAGAAAAGATCCTTCAGACTATTAAAAATTCACACTTGGGTCTCGCATACTCGTCAGAATCCAGCCTACATTTTCAACATCCCCTTTGTCTCTATCAGATGATTCCCAACATTTTTCAATATTAATGGAAGGATTCCTTGCTAACATCCCTTTTCAAGATACTTTTCACTCATTTGAAATTATTCATCTGGCCCCACTTTCCTGTCTTAATGCCAAGTAATATTTCGCTTTGTTTATTCCATTTATTATTTTTATGCCTCTATGAAGGCGCCTTCTCTCCAGCATGTGGAGCTTAATCTTTTATTTCTACATGGGTTTTCCCCTTTTGCCCTTGGGATCAGTCTTGTTCTGTGCGCCCTACCTTCTCCAATATTTCTTCCCAAGCGGCACAGTGACCAGAATTAAACTGACTGTGGTCTGAACTGAACATTGCAAATCCCCAGCAGGACCGATGGAGAGGGATTTTAGGTTTAGATTTAGAGATACAGCACTGAAACAGGCCCTTCGGCCCACCGAGTCTGTGCTGACCATTAACCACCCATTTATACTAATCCTACACCAATCCCATATTCCTACCACATCCTCACCTGTCCCTATATTTCCCTACCACCTACCTATACTAGGGGCAATTTATAACTCCCAATTTACCTATCAACCTGCAAGTCCTTTTTTGGCTGATATCGCACTACTCGCGCTGTCTTCCCAGCATCTCATACACTTAAAAAAATGCATCCGCACAATGTGCGGGCATTCAAAGTTGCAATAAATTGTTATTTTAAATTTTTATTCGATGATTTGAAGTGATACAGTCTGTGCTTTGTAAGTTTTTATTTTTATTAATTTATCACCAGATGTTAAAGCATTGTGACTTTTAAGAAATACACCGATATTGCAACGACATTGAAGCATAACTTTAATGTGGACATTTGTAGTAATGTCCTGAATTAATCATTAATCTTCAGACAGCGGTCAAGGCGGGCAGAGCGGTGAGCGCCTTATCGTAACTAAAATTTACCTTGTGTTATCAATGGATTGTTGTAGTCAGGCTGTGGCTACTAATGCTTGGACCGGCTCGATGCTGTATTCTCCCAGTACTGCTGAAGCCTGGCACCCAGGGTGTGTTCTCCGCAGACCTCGATAACACCTTTACTGGCGAACAGCCCCGTCCCCACCCTGCAGCAACATCATCATCATCATTGTAGCTTTTAATAGCTCCTGAAATTGGAGCAGAACAGAAATAATTCAGCTGAAAAACTCGATCCAAAGTTCAATGACGATTGGTACAACATGTCACCAGTTCCGTGAGCTGATCCCTCGCCTGGTGCCAGTTACTGACTCATTGACAGACACAACCAACGTCAATCAATGAAGCTTTTTTTCTTCATCCAGAGGAAGGCTACGCTGAGTCCACTACGTGTAATCCCATTAATTTCTTATTGACTCTCAAATATCACTGGTGGCAGTTCGTTAGCTAAACTTAAAGCTGGTCCACGCGCGTTAAAATTTGGCGTGATTTCCGCCTGCTTGCCATTCGGGAAACTGCATGAAATTCCACAAATTGTACATGGATGTTCCACAAAGACCCAGCCCCCACCCGAAAGGACTTTTGAAATAGAGTGAAATAAATTTACATCATAAACCCATCTGGTACTGCGCCTAGGTCTAGTGGATGCGGGCATTGACTGCACAGTTGGAATGTTCCCTGTTGTCTTAAAGCATCGAATTAACTTTATCTTTCCAGTTGAGTTGGTTAAGGAGAACAGGAGAGACAGAAACACCTGCAAAATCGGATCACTACTAATATAATATATACTAATAAATAATATAACATACTATAAAATATAAGAGTAGGAATCGGCTATACAGTCCCTCAAGCTGACCTTCTACCTCAATTCCACTTCCCTGCCAGATCCCCATATCCTTTGATTCACTTGGAGTCCAAAAATCTGACAATGTCAGCCTTGAATGTATGATTGAGCATCCATAGCTCTCTGGGGCAGAGAATTCCAAAGATTCACAACCATCTGAGTGAAGGAATTGCTCCTCTTTGTCCAAAATGGCCACCTTCTGATAGTGTGGCCCCTTAGTTCCAGACTCTCCAGCCAAGGGAAACAACCTCTCTGCATCTACCCTATCAAGCCCTCTCAGAATCTTATGAGTTTCAAGGAGATCGCCTCTTATTCTTCTAAATTCCAGGGAGTGAGTATAGGCCCATTCTACTCAATCTCTCCTCATAGGAAAACCCTCTCATCACAGAAATCAATCTAGTAAATCATTGTTGCACCCCCTTTAAGGCAAGTATATCCTTCCTTAGGTACAGAGACTAAAACTGTACACAATACTCCAGGTGTGGTCTCACCAAAGCCCTGACTTCCTCACTCGTGCCATTTGCCTTCTGAATTGCATATTAACTTTGTATTTCTTGTACAAGGACACCCAAATCATTCTGAAGATCAACATTTAATAATTTCTCACCATTCAAATAAAGCAGTTTTTTTGTTCTATTATAGAACTGTAGAAAGAAGGAAATGCAATTCCTCTGCCACAATGTTTCAACATTACTGACCTTCCAGATCTATCCCATTAAAGAAGTGACTTGACTCTTGCTTGAATTAATTTTAAAGTTTTCAGGGAGTGATCTGTTTAAAGTACCATGATCTCATTTGATCCCATTGTGCACTCTCAATTCTAGCTCAGTGGAGGGCAGTGAGAGGACATCCTCCCAAGCTCCATTCACCAATGTGATTAGTGACCCTTGTCAAGAAGCTGCATCATAGAATTAGAGTTTGGATAATTACCAACACTGGTGTACAAAGAAGATTGCGAAATTGGGAAAATGGAATCGCACCCTTGCAGGAGTTTTGGTGGGAGGAAGTGTTGTCAAGGGAGCTGTGCAATTCAGTGGGCTTATAGTAGATATTGTTTGACAGCCAATCCCCAGAAATGGAGTTAGAGAAGTCGAGGAAGGGAAGGGAAGAGTTGGAGATGGATCATATGAAGGTGAGGGAGGCTGGAAATTGGAAGCAAAGTTGATGAAATTTTCCAGTTTGGGGTGAGAGCAGGAAAGAGCACCTGTAATGTCATTAATGTTCCCGGAAAAGGAGGGGATTTGAGGTGGACTGGAATAAAGAATGTTCCACATATCCCACAAAAAAGTAGGCTTAGCTAGGACCCATGGTTCCCATGGCACCACCTTTTAATTTGAATTCTGTCGTATCTGTTCTGATGATGCCACCTTCCATATCACTGTTTCCGATGTGTCTTCCTATTTCCTCAACCGAGGATTTCCCTGCACTGGGGGTGTACCTACACCACATGGTTCAAGAAGGCAGCTCACAACCACTACCTTTTTAAGAGCAATTAGGGATGGGTAACAAATGCTGGCCTGGCCAGTGATGCTCACATCCCATGAAAGAATAAAAAAAAACTCCAAATGGTTGATGGGTCTCGACTGTCCTGACCTCCACTGGCTCTGCACAGCCTATCATCAAACACTTGGTACCTGACTATTGACTGGATCCCACTGGGTAACTACCTCATTTAAAACCATTCTTTGTTTACAGCCCGTTGGCCAATTTGCTATCGAATTTGCTTTTCACATTCTGTGGCCTGATTTCTGCACCTAATCCCTCATGAGACACTTTATCAAAAGCGTTTTTGCAAATCCACGTTGGTGATATTTGTTAGGTGTTTGGTTTTGTGTGCTGCCACCGTATAGAGTCTCGCCAGAGAGATTTTGCGACTGTTGTGTTTAAACATTAACCTTTAATGCATAGTAACTATTTACACGTCACATTAGCCTGTATGACTCCTTCAAAAGCCACACTATAACTATTCTCGAGTTTTCTTACCTCATCATGGTGGGCAGTAATCTTTACATTCTCTCAAGATTAACCCTTTGATCCTCTTATACTACAATATTTACTGTATCTGCTTGATTGACTGCTCTAGTGACCTCTTCAAAAACCTCGGTTAGATTTGTCAAACATGATTAGAGTTTTCTGAAGCTATGTCGGGTATTCCCTTTCAAGCCTGCCCTTATGGCATCTGTAATGATACTTTCCATTAACCTTTCCACCACAGAGGTCAGACTCACTGTAGCTTTTAGGATTTGAATTACTTTCTGTTTTAAATAAGGGCGCAGCACCATATGCTTTTCTACAGTCACCTGGCATTACTCCATTTCTCAGTGAGCTATTAAAAATATTCACCAGGGCATCACACAAGATTGTTGTCATTTCTTTCAGTACCCTGGGATAAACAAATACTGACCTTGCTTTTTATACACTGTACCCATTTAATTCAGCTAGTATTATTATTCTTGAGATGGGCAAGAAAATAATCAGGGGTAATTTTAACTTTGAGCAACAGTGTAAAATGGCATCACTGAATCAGGTACTGGCGGAACACTTCCTGATTTTCATTCTCATTATAGTCAATTGAGAGAGAAGTATAATGGATGGCTGATCCAATATCGCCATTTTACACTATCACCGAAGCTATTAGGCA
Organism: Heterodontus francisci; assembly: GCF_036365525.1. Lineage (NCBI taxonomy): Eukaryota > Metazoa > Chordata > Chondrichthyes > Heterodontiformes > Heterodontidae > Heterodontus > Heterodontus francisci. The sequence goes on along the minus strand of NC_090393.1, from coordinate 29,492,351 downwards.
AATAGGCAGTTAATAGGTCTCTAAAAATAATTTTGATCCATGCTTGTCGAAATCGATACTATTACAGATATTTGCACATAATAAAATCAAAATCACACTTGTTTCAGACTTCAAAGTCCATAAAGCAGCAACATTTCATAACAGTAAGAGGATTATCTCACTACTTTTCTCTATGGTGCAATCTTACCTAGTGCAGCGTGCAGCGATCACAACGATACACACTCTGTCCAAGGCAATGTGCCAGCTGAGGTCTTTCCATGGAGGTCCTCACAGTTTATCTTCTAGGTGGAAACTAAAATTTCAAAATTCGCCCATTATACCAAGCTTGGAGGTATGGCAGACAGTGAGGATGATACCAATCGTCTGCAACGGTACATAGGTAGACTTGGGCAGACAAGTGACAGGTGGAATTTAATGCAGAGAAAGGTGAGGTGATGCATTTTGGCAAAGGGGTTAGGGAGAGGCAATATAGACTAAATGGTACAGTTCTCAAGAGTGTGCATGGACAGCGGGACCTGGGCGTTCATGTGCTTCGATTTTTGAAGGTGGCAGGTCATATTGAAAGGGTATAACCACCAAAGCATATGGAATCTTGGGCTTCATAAATAGAGGTATTGAGTACAAAAGCAGGGAAATTATGGGGAACCTTTATAAAGCTCTGGTTAGGTCATAATTAGAGTATTGCATCCAGTTCTAGTCACCACACTTCAGGAAGGATGTGAGGGTCGTTGAGAAAGCTCGGAGGAGATTTACCAGAATGGTTTCAGGGATGAGGGATTTTAACTATGAGGTTAGGTTGGAGAAGCTGGGGTTGTTCTCTTGGAGCAAAGGAGATTGGGGGAAGATTTGATAGATGTGTACAAGATTATGACAGGTTTGGATAGGATAGACAAAGAAAAGCTGCTCCCATTAGCTGATGGTACAGGGACTAGGGGATACAGATTTAAGGTTTTGGGCTAGAGATGCAGGGAAGAATGTGAGGAAGAACTTTTTCATGCAGTGAACAGTCATCTCCTGGAACTCGCTGCCTATAAGGATAGTGGAAGCTGTGATGATGAATGATTTCCAAAGGACATTGGATGGGCACTTGAGGGAAATAAACTTGCAGGGCTACAGGGATAGAGTTGGGGAGTGGGACTGAGTGGATTGCCCTACAGAGATCCGGCATGGACGCGATGGGCCAAATGGCCTCCTTCTGTGTCGTTATGACTGTGACTTTGTTTTTATACTTTTCCTTTTCTCTGATCCCATGTGTGTTTGACTGTAAGCATTTCTCACCAGCTGTATCCCTTCCTGTTAACACATTCTGATTGACAGAAAGTGTCAAGTCAGATATTTTTCTTCCTGGAACGTAACACCTCAGCCTTGTTTTTCTGATCCTAACACTTTTTCCCCAGCTCATACATTGGTGTAGTTGGTCACTTTTTTTTCCAAAAATATACTTTATTCATAAACTTTGTTTTATAAAAGTACAGAACAAAACAATTCATAGTGGACATTTCAGAAAGTGCAAAGAAGATCAGTTTCTTTCAATACCGAATGTGAGGTGTCTCACAACTCTTGCCATTCCGTTTTATATACAATGTACATTTGCATAACATAGCAAAATCATTCTCTGGTGCATACAGCCTGAGGGGTTTTACAGAGGTTCCAGTCCCTATGGTCATCTATCATTTGGAACTTGGCAGCTCTGAAGTCTCTTAATTTTTATCTCTCCTCTTGGTTTGAGGCTGCTACTTGTTTCAAATGGTCCTTGTTCACACGTAATTGCAATTGTGGCTCTTTGTTATAGTATACTTTGATATGGAAGTCACACTATCATGGCAGCAGGCAGGATCTGTGAATTAGCATTACTATACACTCTTACAGCTAATTGCTACTAAGAAAGAGGAAAAAAGGATTTGCATTTTATATAGCATCTTTCAGAACCTCAGGTGCCATTTTTTTGGATGAGACATTAAACTAAGGCTCGCCTGCTCTCTCAATTGCACGTAAAAGATCTATTTGAAGAAGATCAAAATAGTACTCCCTGGTGTCCTGACCAATATTTATCCCTCAACCACCAACAACCTGCATTTGTTCGTTCGTTTGTTGGTGTCATCTTCTTCCCAGAAGGTTGACTGCCATGGATTTCCACCTCTGTCTGTCCTGTGCTGCCCTTACACATTCCACATAGGTCAATTGCATCCAGTCCATTATATCTGTCATCCATTTTCTTCTCCTCTTCCCTCTCCTATGTTTACTGTTCATCTTTCCTTTCAATTATTGTCTCTGTCTACTTTCTGCTCTAATGATGTGACCAAAATATTGTACTTTTCTCTCTTTGATGTTGTGCACTAATTTCCCCTTTTCTCCAAACATTTCCAGCACTTCTTTATTAATCTTTCTGTCTATGTAGGATATGTGGAACATCCTCCTATATGTTCACATCTTGCATTTGTATAGCCTCTTTAATGTAGTAAAACATCCCAAACCAACATCACTAAAAGCGATGATCTGGTCACTTATCTCACTATTATTTGTGGGAGCTTGCTATGTGCAAATTGTCATCTGTGTTTCCTATATTACAACAGTGACTACATTTCAAAAGTACTTAATTAGCTATAAAGTACTTTGGGATGCCCTAGGATAGTGAAAGGCGCTATATAGATGCAAGTCTTTCTTTCTCAGGGATCACCTTCTGAAAATTCATGAGAGATCTGACCTCATTAAGATGCATCTGCTTAATGCTGAGGCATGTATATAAAGTAATTTGTTGAATCCTAAGTATAATTATATATTTGAAGAGTCTAATGCAAATAAAGCAAATAGCTTTAAGCGTGGATACAAATCGATCAAGCTCAAAAACTTTGTAATGGTGCTAGAAATTTCTTTCTTTAATGAAAGCAGAAGAATGCCTGCTTTCCTCCTTAGTTAATGGGTTGTTAACAAAATTACTGAAAAGTCAGTTTCTCTATGTAGTATGTGTCAATGCCTTGATAATTTAAAATATTGTCTCACTCTACTAGCCACATTGACCATTTCATTCCATGCTGTTTGTCAAGTTGCTATGCATGTCTGAGAACCATTCTTCAGTGCCTTTCACATCTGCAAACTTACACTGGTATCCCAATATCATGCCACACATTCTGGACTCTCAGGTGATCTTATCAAAAGATCAAAAAAAAAGGGGGAGGGCGGGGTGTCTGTCTGAGATCTTTGCTCATCTCCCCCTGCATGGTCCCAATGTCTTGGTTGTGGCCAGACTATTAAATGTGCTTCTCTTTTAAAAACTCATAGGTGTTACGACCGACCACTCAAGACAAAGCCCCCAATCAAAATATATGATTCTGATTGTGGTGGGAGAAATGCACTTTTGATTCAGTCCCGCCCCTCCACAGATCGTCTAACATATCACTTTAAACTTTTCAAATTAAAGAAAACCACAGCCAAATTGACAAACTATTAATCGTCCAATGAGGCTAAGCAAACTAGGTGTCTTTAGATCAACACATTAACTGCTTAATTAGTAAAACTAAATTCTTAAACACTACTAAGCTATAGACAACATTTAAAATAGAAAAATTAGTGTAGATTTATCCTCCTGCCGAAGTGAAATCTTCCAATGTGGAAAGGTTCAAAGTTGCTTGAAGTCCTCACAGCCGTCCAATGGGTGAAAAGAAAATGTCCAATATCTGAACCTGCAGCTCCTCTTTTGTTCAGTGATGAACTCATCTGATCATCAACTCACAAACACTTTAATGAATCAATTTGGCTTTAGAATTTTGAGGGGTGAAAAAAATGATCAGTCTAAATTTCACCTTCCTTCAGTTTAAACTGGTTTAAACAGGTTCATGCGGGTCCAGCTGTCTGTCTGTGTCTGTGAGTTAGAACAGTCTGTTCCCACTATAAGCCAGTTCAAAATTAAATTGCAACATTGTATCTCTCGATCCTCAGTCTCTGAGTGGCTGTATCCAAGGGCAACCGGAATGCACATTTGAAGCTGGCTGATACTTCCACTCTGAGTGCCTGTATCCCGGGGCAACCCAGATGCACTTTCCTTGCTCACAGTCCCTGGAGCTTGTTTCTTTAAAACAGTACTGATCCTCTTACCGCCTTAAAGGCACACCGCATACTTCCCGGAAAAGAAAACAAACTACAGGATTAGAACACCTCTGCCCCTGGTGGAATGAAACACCATTCCTAAAATGCATTTCATTACAATGTGTAAAAAAATACAAGTTGAAAAAACACTAACACATTTTTTCCTGCATTTACAGATATACAATTTCCCTAAAATGGTAAGATTACCGCAACAAGTTCCACCAGAACATTTTCAACTTTAAACTGTTTCAAAGGTTGTCCCAATTAACCCATTTCAAACATCCAAGCATAGTCTTCCAGTTGTTTCATGTTTTCCTTCCAAGTATCCCTATTGTCCATCACCTCAGCCCGGTGAACTGCACAGCTAGGAGCACTGAGCACTACTGGGTTTACTATTCTCTGAGAAGTTTCTCAAGTACCTCTTAACTTATGTGGCATCACTTGACACTGGAAAACCCTGTCTGGTGTAACTGATTTTTTCTTACCCTGGCTGTCAAAGGAATTTGATGGTATCCCTCTAACACATCTGTCTCTTTAAGATATATGGTTTTGCCTACTCTTTCCATATAGTCCTTTAAATGAGAATTTGGGTAGGAGTCTGCCTTCTTTACTGTAGTGACTTTTTTATAGTCTATGGAAGTTTGAGCCGTCCCACAAGGTTTAGGTATCAAGACCATCTGCAAATTCCAGCTGTCCTGACTAGGTTCAACAAAGCTGCCCTTCAGCGTGCATTGTATCTCTGCTTCCACTTGGGCCTGTTTGTTTGGACCTAAGCAGCAAGGATGTTGTTTTAAAGGAATGATCCCCCCATACCCACATCATGTGGGCTAAGGTAGTACATCCCAGCTTATCCCTATGAACTTTTTGAAACATTGTGAAAACCCTGGTTAGGACTTCACGCTGTTTTGCCTCTAAGTGTAAAAGCCTATTGTTTAATTTTCCTAGCCATTCTGTATTCGCTAATCGGATAGTTGGAGGTTCATTCTGAGAATTTCCTGCTTCTGCCTCATCCTCACTATCCTTTTCCTTCCCAACAGTTCTGATTACCTGACATACCTGTACTGGCTTATCCTCCTCCCTGTGGTAATATTGTTTGAGCATATTAATGTGACACAACCGGTTCTTCTTCTGGTGATCAGGGGTGTCACTCAAGTAATCTACCTTACCCACTCTATTGATCACTCTATATGGGCCACTGAACCATGCTTTTAATAGTTCTTCCAGTGATGGTAACAACACTAATACTTCATCCCCTGGTTTTATGGTAGGTTATGGTTTTCCCACCATTTGACAGGGATGGCATGTCCTATAAAATTGTTTCACATCCTTTGTAAGACCTGGGCAATAATAATGTTGGCTTATGCATGATTTTCCCTATGTCCTGCAAAAGGAATGGAGCGTGCTAATCTTAATAATCCTTGTCGATATTTAGGTGGTACCACTTTCTGTTCAACAACTGTCCAGTCTTCGTCGGCAGGTCTATGAGGCGGTCTTCATTTCCTCGTCAAAACCCCATTTGCCATATCATAGCCTTCCAGAGATCCTTTTGCCTTAGCTTCTGACAAAGCTACCTGTGCTATTCGGTATATCTCTGGATCAGCTTGCTGTGCTGCAATGATTGATGATCTGTTAAACATCTCATTTGGATTATCTAAATCCCCAAATAATGTTTCAGATACTTGGCAATCTGTTTGTGGTGCCCTTTTCATCACCAACAATGGATCCTGTTTAGCTATTGCTCGGGTAACTACACACACAGGAAATATTCCCGGCACCGATTCCTGTAATTGCTCCGTTTTCTTAATTTCACTTGGCTCCTCTGTAACTATAGGAGAGACTGATACTTTTGATCCAGCCAAATCATTTCCTAGGCATAGATCAATTCCTTTTATGAGTAAACTGTGGACAACACTTACAGTTACTATCCCAGATATTAAGTCACTGTCTAGGCATACTTTATACAAAGGTACGGGTATATTCACCCTGTCAATTCCATTAACTAAACTTTAGCGTTCAAGGCGCTCTCTGGTGGAAACCTTATATCTTTCCCCAGCAAGAGTGTTTGGGTCGCTCCTGTATCCCTGAGTATAATGATAGGTTTTCCAGCCTCACTTACAGGATACAGAGTTACTGTTCCCTTTGACAAAAATTCATTATAAATCTCGGGTATTTTATTCTTAAGCTCTACACTCCTTTTAGCTTTAATATCTGGTTTCACATTCACAGCTGTCGGTAAAGCTATAGCCTTGTCTGCTCTACTCTCAGTCAGAGTCTTTTCCTCTGCACTAGCTTTGCGTACCCCAACAAGTCCTATGGGTTTACTTCGCAATTTCCAGCGCTCTGTATGAAGATGACCCGTTTTGTTGCAATGATAACACTTTGGCTTGCAAACCTCACTTCTACCCTCAGCACCTTCCTTTCTGACTTGAGGAGTGGATCCTGGGGCATTCCCAGCTGTTCCTTCTTGCCCCTGGCTACTTGCCTTCCCTTTAATCTTCCACTTTCTATCCTTCTCGGGTTTATGGGGGTGATGGACAAAATAGGTCGGCTTATTCACAAGCTCAAAATCATCAGCAGTCTCTATGAGTTCTCACTACTGAAGGAATGGAGTTTTAAAAATTCTTCTAAGAGAATCAATTCTCAAAGGTTCTCATATGTGGTTTCTATCTTTAATGCCCATATCCAATGGTCAAAAGTTATTTGCTTCACCCTCTCAAAATCTAAATATGTCTGCCCAGCCAATCTCCGTAAGTTCCTAAACTTCTGACGGTAAGCTTCAGGGACTAACTCATACGCAGCAAGAATAGCCTTTTTTGCCATCTCATAACCTGCAGAAGCTCTTCAGGAAGCCTGGCATAAGCTTCATGAGCTCTGTCTACCAGCCTGCCCTCTATAAGCAATGTCCAGCTTTCTTTTGGTAATTTCATCTGTTTGGCTATTTTTCAAAAGATATGAAAAATGTCTCTATGTCCCTTTCTTCGAACTTAGAAAGAATCTGTATAAATATAAACAACTTTTAACTGGGTCCTGAGCTAAATTCAGATTCTTCCTGACTGGAATTTTCCCTGGAATTATGACTACCCCTTTGATTTAGTTCCATTGCTTTTAAATTAAACTCCCTCTCTTCTCTTTCACTCTCTTTCTGCAGTTCAAGTTTTCTTAATTATTTTTCCGCCTCAAGTTTTTTCATTTCTAACTGAATCCTAGCCAATACCACTGCATCACTCTCGGACCTACTACCTTCTTGTTTCTCATATTGCCCTTCATCTTCATCATAATCTTCTACTAATAGCAGATGTTTGGTTATTATGTCCATTATCTCTGCTTTTTTGGCACCTAATTTTAATTCCAACTCTAATTTCACTGTCAATTCTTTTAATTTGTTCTTAATTGAAGTTATCAAGTCACTCAGGGAAACATTCTGCTTTTCCCAAAACTCTGCTGCAACCACTAATGCCATTACAATGGTATAGACTGTACCTTATTAGACAAGACACATGGTTCTTTTATTTTCTTTGTAATTGGCGTTAGATTTAGATCCAATTGCTATGATCCCAGATGCAAGAGCAATTAAATATGATGCCAAACACAAGACCCCGATTTAAATGTGATATCCCAGAGATGAATAGTTAATATGATTCCAAATGTGAGCCCTCCAAATTAGTCTGATTCTGATCCCAGACATGAGCCACCTAATTAAATATGATTCAACCGTGATTGAGCCCCCAATTAATATGATTCAATCTCGAGCAAGCCCCCAATTAATATGTTATGACTGACTGCTCAAGACAAAGCCCCCAATCAAAATATATGATTCTGATTGTGATGGGAGAAGCACACTGTTGATTCAGTCCCGCCCCTCCACAGATCACCTAACATTTCACTTTAAATTTTCCAAATGAAAGAAAACCACAGCCAGATTGACCATCTATTAACTCCCGAATGAGGCTAACCAAACCAGATGTCTTCAGATCAACAAATGAACTGTTTAATTAGAGAAACTAAACTCTTAAACACTGCTAAGATATAAACAACATTTAAAATAGAAAAAGTAGTGTCCTTGCAGATTTATGCTCCTGCTGAAGTGAAATCTTCCAATGTGGAACAGTCCAAGGTTGCTGGAAGCCCTCACAGCCATCCGAGGGGAAAAGAAAATGTCCAACATCTGAAACTGCAGCACCTCTTTCATCCAGTGATGACCTTATCTGATCAACAACTTGCAAACACTTTAATGAATCAATTTGGCTTTAGTATTTTGAGAGGTGATAAAGTGATCAGTCTAAAATTCACCTTCCTTCAGTTAAACTATCAGAGAACTCTATTAGGTTCATGCTGGTCCAGCTGTCTGTCTGTGTCTGTGAGTTAGAACAGTCTGTTCCCACTATAAGCCAGTTCAAAATTAAATTGCAACATTGTATCTCTTGATCCTCAGTCTCTGAGTGGCTGTATCCAAGGGCAACCAGAATGCACATTTGAAGCTAGCTGGTACTTCCACTCTGAGTGGCTGTAACCCAGGGCAACCCAGATGCACTTTCCTTGCTCACAGTCCCTGGAACTTGTTGCCTTAAAGCATTACAGATCCTTTTACTGCCTTAAAGGCACAACGCATACTTCCTGGAAAATAAAATAAAACTACAGGATCATATCATAGGCAGGGATACAAATATCTCCAAGAGAAAGCTATCAAATTACCAGTCTTACCTACACTTTCCTTACTTTCACTAGAAAGTTCTGGAATTCTTGGAAAATCCTACACTTTATTAATTTAGCAATATGAATTCTAATTTCACCATTGTCTGTTCCCAAAATTCCTTTATTAGCTCTTGCATCAGCCAGATCTAATTGCCAATTCCCTATTAATTATAATTCTATTTCATTTTTGAGCTCTCGAGAAACTTTATAGTCCAATATTTATAATATCTTTAAAACAGAAATCAAACATTTCCATTTGGTTCTAGGCATTATCATATTTTGTTTGTTTGTTCTTTATCTTAGATGACCTTTTAGTTTCTTAAAAGTAACTTCTAAATTACACTGGACTTTTTACATCTCAAAATTATCCCAAATTCAAATAACAATGTTGTTGGAGTGATAGGTTTTATTAATATTCCATGGATTTCTCCCCAGAAGAACCTTATTTCTTCATATTCATAGAAACCACATAGACAGTTTGGTTTGTAGTTTTTTTTCTAAATTTGATGATCACCTTAAACTTCAAATAAATTCCCCTTTGAGTGCTTGAAGTAACCACTCATATCAATTTAATTTGTTTATCGATTTTAATTTCCTATTCCAAGTCTTGTTAGTTTAAAAATGGTGCTTTCATGACAGAGACAGAAATGCTTGCAGTCTAGAGGTAACTTCCATAATTCCTGCTCTCATGCATTTTGTCTCAGAAAATAATAAATAACAAAAGTCTTTGAAAAGGCAGAGAGCCTTTAGTCCAAATTGTCACCATGCTGTGACATTTGATGTCTGCAGACAAGCTCTTAAATTCTTAAAGCTGCTGGATCTTTTGCTGTGGCATCAGTTCTCATGTGACCCTGGAAACCATCGTCATCTGTATAAAAAAAGCAGAAAAAAGTGTAGGCATAAATGGACCATTTTCCGGTTAACAAGATGTAATGTGTGGTGTGCCACAGGGATCAGTGCTGGGGCCTCAACACTTTACAATTTATATCAATGACTTGGATGAAGGACCGAAGTTATGATTGCTAAATTTGCTGATGACACAAAGATAGGTAGGAAAGTAACTTGTGAAGAGGACATAAGGGATATAGATAGGTTAAGTAAGTGGCAAAGATCTGGAAAATGAGTATAATGCAGGAAAATGTGAAATTGTCCATTTTGGCAGGAAGAATAAAAAAGAAGCATATTATCTAAATGATGGGAGATTGTAGAGCTCTGAGATGCAGAGGGATCTGGGTGTCCGAGTGCATGAATCGCAAAAGGTTAGTATGCAGGTTCAGCAAGTAATTAGGAAAGCTGATACAATGTTATCACTTATTGCGAGGGGAATTGAATACAAAAGTAGGGAGGTTATACTGCAGTTATACAGGGCATTAGTAAGACCACATCTGGAGTACTGTGTACAGTATTGGTCTCCTTGTTTACAGAAGGATGTAATTGTGTTGGAAGCAGTTCAGAGAAGGTTTACTAGACTAATAACTGGAAAGGTTGGACAGGCTAGGTTTGTATCCACTGGAGTTCAGAAGAGTAAGAGGCGACTTGATTGAAACATACAGATCCTGAAGGGTCTTAAAAGGGTGGATGTGGAAAGGATGTTTCCCCTTGTGGGAGAATCAAGAACTAGGGGCCACTGTTTAAAAATAAGGGGTCGCCCATTTAGGACAATGATGAGGAGAATTTTTTTCTCTCAGACGGTCATGAATCTTTGGAAATCTCTTCCTCAAAAGGCGGTGGAAGCAGAGACTTTGAATATTTTTAAGGCAGAGATAGATAGATTCTTGAGAAGCAAGGGGGTGAAGGGTTATTGGGGGTAGGCGGGAATGTGGAGTTGAGGTCACAATCAGATCAACCATGTTCTTGTTGAATGGTGGAACAGGCTTGAGGGCATGAGTGGTCTAGTGCTGCTAATTCATATGTTCATATGTATTCAAAACTGCCAATGGTATATGTGCAAACCTTATATCCAGAATTAAAGACTCAGTCAAAACTTGATATGATTACTTGGAAGTTCATTGGTTTTAACTCTAACTCCAACTTTTTTAGCCTAGCCTTTGTTAAGATTTGCAAATCACTCAGGGATAAATCCTCCTTTTCCAGAAAGGTCATAGCAACTGACAAAGGTAGTGTAAACTTTACTCTAATGCACAAGAAACCTGCTTTTTTACTTTTACTCTTTTCAATTATTATTACCCCACTTACAATTGTACTTCCTTGGCTTTGGATTATCCTGCACAGAGCCCCCAATTCTATGTTATGAACGAGGCTGGAGGAGCGCACTGTCTTTTTCTAGTTCCACTTCTCTACGGGTCACAACATATATTTTAATGTTTTACCCAGTTACTGATATGGCCAATTATATACTCTATTTTTATTTCAGAATACAATCCACAAACCAGGTTTCTTTAATAAACAACAAAATTATTAATTTATTATAAAACAAGATTTATTCAAAGCATTAACACATAGGTAGGAATATGAAAATTCACTTCTAAATTAGTCCAACACACAAGTGCGCACACACACACACTGGTTAAAGATAAAATAAAGAAGTTTTCTCTGCAGAGATCTCTTTACAAAGAGGAGAAAAAATACTTTGGCCAAATACTTGCTAATTCTTGAAGATAAAAGGATAAGATATGGGATGTCCTTTTGTCTGGCATCCAGATACACGTAGATGGCTGTCTCTTCAGAGTGACATTGAGGCTTAGTCTGGCAGGCTTTTCAGGAGAGATGCAGCATCAGTTTCTTTATTTTCCATACTGGATTCTCAGGGTTTCTCAAAGAGATGGAAAAGGATGAGCTGGTGACTTCTCTCTTAGCAGGCTTACCTGCAACTGACTCAAAACAATATCCAAAATGAAACCAATTATTTTTTATTCATTCATGAGATATGGGCATCGCTGGCTAGGCCAGCATTTATTGCCCATCCCTAATTGCCCTTGAGAAGGTGGTGGTGAGCTTCTTGAACCACTGCAGTCCATGTGAGGTAGGTACGCCCACAGTGCTGTTAGGAAGAGAATTCTAGGATTTGGACCCAGTGACAGTGAAGGAACAGCAATATAGTTCCAAGTCAGGATGGAAAAGGATGAGCTGGTGACTTCTCTCTTAGCAGGTTTACCTGCAACTGACTCAAAACAATATCCAAAATGAAACCAATTATTTTTTATTCATTCATGAGATATGGGCATGAGAAAAGGACAGTGTGTGGCTTGGAGGGGAACTTGACCACCATAAATTTTGACATGTCACTTCTCTATAAACAACTCCCCTAGTCACTAAGGCTCCTGCTGTTTACTTAACTTAAGACATGTGACATCCAGTAAGGGTTTGTTTTTAGACAAAAGCTCAAGTCCTTCCAGTGACCTTTTAGAAAAAATCAAAAGTCCAGCATCTATGGTAACTCTTCAGTCTTTCAAATGAATCAATTTCCACAATTTTTAAACATGAGTTCTCAAATAAAATGGAAGCACTTTAATAACACTCCATCCTTGGAGGAGTGAAATGTTTTTTAAAATGCATTTCATTACAAAGAGTGTAAAAAACAGAAGATAAAAAAATTAAAACACATTTACACACTCATTCTCATTCACTCTTTATTTCTAATTAATACAATTATGCCCTGTACCATCTTTGTACTCAGGTAACGCAAAGCAAGGTTAAATTCTAGACAAAGCATCAGCAATATAGATAATTTTTAAGTGATAGGGCTGCAATAGTAAACTCCATTCTGATTTTTAAATTTTTCCACAAAGGATAGGGGGTATATGCCAATGTCTTTCTGTAGTCATGGCAGACATGTACTTCAAAATGTTTAAGAGCTAGTAGTAAGCCCAGGATTTCTTTTTCTACTGTAGAGTGGCTCTTTTGGTGTTGATTTAGCTTTTTTGGAACAGTATCCCACTGGCCTTTCTATGCCCAATTCATCTTCTTGTAACAGGACTGCACAGACCCCCAGGTCACTAGCATCAATTGCTACCTTGGAGGGCTTAGTGAAATTTGGGGCAGCCAACTCTGGTTCATTGATTAGAATTGCTTTCAGCCTCTCAAAGGATGCTTCTCACTCTCCTGACCACACAACCTTGACTTTCTTTTTTTGTAGCAAATCCGTCATTGGAGCAGCTATAGTGCTGAAATTTGGTACAAACTTGTAGTAGAAACCACACATCCCCAAAAAACCTCATGATTTCTCATTTAGTCTTAAGGGCAAGGGAATTCCATCAATGCTTGTACTTTTGCTGTTCTTGGAAACACTTGTCCTTGCCCTACTATATGCCCGAGGTAGGTTACCCCTGATTTTGCAAATTCACTTTTGGCAAGGTTTATCACCAAATCAGCTGACTGTAATTTTCTAAAAAGAGCTTTTAGTTGTTCCAAGTGTCACTGTACACCATTAAGGTAAACCACACAGTTAGGAACACTGGCTACCACTTGGTTCATTAGTCTCTGGAAAGTTGTTGGGGCATTTTTTAGCCTAAATGTCAGCACTCTGCATTGGAAAAAACCATCTGGTGTGACAAAGGCCAATATTTCTTTAGCTTGGGGTGTTAAAGGAACCTTCCAGTATCCCTTTAACAAATCTATTTTGGTAAAAAACGTGGCACTGCCAACTCTGTCAATACAATCTTCCAAGCGAGGAATTGGGTAGGAGACTGCTTTTGTTACTGCATTAACCTTTCTTTAGTCTATTGTTATGACCGAGGCGGGAGGAGTGCACTGTCTTTTTTTAGTTCCATTTCCCCACAGGTCACAACATATATTTAAATGTTTACCCAGTTACCAATATGGTCAATTATATACTCTACTCTATCCCAGAAAAAAATACACCAACCAGGTTTCTTTAATAAACAACAAAGCTATCAGTTTATTATAAAACAAGACTTATCCAGTAAAGATGCAAAGCATTAACACAGTTTGTAATATGAATGTAAATAGATATTTCCATCTGGATACCCAAAACACGCACACACACATACACACCAGTTAGATTAAAAAATAAATCTTCTCTGTAGAGGTCTTTTACAAAAGAAAAAGACAAAAAAAATACTTTGGCCAAATACTTATTAATTCTTGAAGAAAAAGGATGACATGTTGTGTCCCAAACGACATACAGTCTGGTATCTGAGTACACATAGACAGGCCCCTGGGATCTTTCCTTGAGCATTTTTTTCAGGCAGTGTCGAGAATTAATCTGGCAGGCTTTTCAGGAGCTTCTGAGGATAAATGCTGCATCAGAGGTTTTAGGTATCACACACTGGATTTTTTGTTTGCAGGGTCTCTCAAAGAGGGGGTGATAGATGAGCTGGGTGTTTCTTTCAGCACGCTACAAACCCAATTGACATCCAGAATATCAAAACCTCCTGACCACCATAAATCTTGACATGTCACTTCTCTGAAAACATCTCCCCCAAGTCACCAAAGCTTCTATTGTTTATTTAGCTTAAGGAATGTGACAGACAATAAAGGTTTGTTTTCAAACAAAATCTCAAGTGTCTTCCCAGTGACCCTTGTAGAAAAAAAAAGACATCCATGGAATCTTTTCAGTTTTCCAAATGAACAAATGTCCACAATTTTTATCACAAGTCCTCAAAACATCTTAAGAACAGAACACCTTCATAACACCTCCATCCTTGGAGGAATGAAATGCCATTTTTAAATGCATTCAAATGCATCCTCCATTTTTAAATGCATTTCATCACAAAGTGTGGGGAAAAAAGTTGAAAAAATATTAAAACACATTTACATATTTATTCCTATTCACTCTTTACCTGTATCTAATACAGTCCTGCTTTATGGGCGGCACAGTGGCGCAGTGGTTAGCACTACAGCCTCATAGCTCCAGGGACCTGGGTTCGATTCTGGGTACTGCCTGTGTGGAGTTTGCAAGTTCTCCCTGTGTCTGTGTGGGTTTTCTCCGAGTGCTCCGGTTTCCTCCCACAAGCCAAAAGACTTGCAGGTTGGTAGGTAAATTGGCCATTATAAATTGTCACTAGAAGAGGTAGGTGGTAGGGAAATATAGTGACAGGTGGGGATGTTTGGTAGGAATATGGGATTAGTGTAGGATTAGTATAAATGGGTGGTTGATGGTTGGCACAGACTCAGTGGGCCGAAGGGCCTGTTTCAGTGCTGTATCTCTAATCTAATCTTATCCAATCTTTTTACACAGATAACTCAAATCAAAGTTAAATTCTAGACAAAGTATTAGTCTTTAACATTATTTTTCCCCACAATGAGGATAATCTTTAAGTGATAGGGTTGCATAGTAAACTTCATCAAAATAGTCGGGCATTCCGGTTTTTGAATTTTTCCACAAAGGCTAGGGGGTTATGATCAGTATATACCAGTGTCTCTCTGTAGTTGTGGTGGACATAGACTTCAAAATGTTTAAGAGCTAGTAGTAAGTGCAGGGTTTCTTTTTCCATTGTTGAGTAGCTCTTTTGGTGTTGATTTATTTTTTTTGAAAAATATCCCACTTGCTCTTTCTATGCCCGATGCACAGGACTGCACCAACCCCCAGGTCACTAGCAATTGCTACCTTGAAGGGCTAAGTGAAAGTTGTGTCAGTCAACACTGGTTCATTACTTGGCGGCAACATAAAATCTAGCCCAGTGAGTATATATTGATGTCCCGCTTTTGTTTTTGGTAAAGGTCCCACACAGTCTACCAACATCCGACGAAATGGTTTCCCAAAAACTGGTATGGGAACTAGAGGTGCCCGCTTTACAGTAGGTTGCGGTTTTCCCACAATCTGGCATGTATGACACGTTTTACAAAACTGTTCTATGTCCTTATAAAGATCTGGCCAGTAAAACTGTTGACTTATTGGGCCTTCCAGATCCCCACATGTCCCTTTACAGGAATTTCATGAGCTATCCTTAATATTTCCCAGCGATACTTGGGCGGTATCACTATCTGGTGAACAATCGGCCATTCTTCATCCGCTGGTCTGTGAGGCAGTCTCCACTTCCTCATCAGAATCCCATTTTTAATATCATAGCCTCCTGGAACTCCTTTTTCTTCAGCTTCAGTTAGAGCCATTTGTGCCACTTTACTTAACTCTGGATTGGATTGTTGAGCCTTGATCAGAAGACTTATTAAACATTTCCTTTGGATTATCCAAATCCCCAAAGAAAGTTTCAGATATTCACCTATCTGTCTATGGTGCCAGTTTTATCTTTGACAATGGAACTTGTTTAGACATTGCTTGGGTCACTACACATGAAGGAAAAATTCCTGGAACAATTTCCTGCAACTATTCTGTCTCTTTGACTTCACTTGGTCTTTCCATGACTATTGGAGAAGCTACTACCTTTGCTCGGGCCAAATCATTCCACAGGAGTAGGTCAACTCTGTCTACATGCAAACTATGGGAACTCCTACGGTTACCGTTCCAGACATTAGGTCACACTCCAGGTGCACCCGATACAAGGTAGGGTATATACTCCCCACCAATAGCATTCACTGGAACCTTGGCATTCAGTGCACTCTCTGGTGGAAACGCTATTCCTTTCCCCAGCAAGAGAGTTTGGTGGCTCTTGTATCCTTATGTAGAACTATAGGTTTACCTGCCTCACTTGAGGGATAAGGAGTTACTTTTTCTTCTGACAAGAATTCCCTATAACTCTTAGGTATCTTAGTCACATCCTCCACACTCACAGCATTTTTTGTACTTGGCCTTATAGCTGCAGTCAGAGCTACAGCTTGCTCTGTTGTACTCTCAGTCAGGGCCCCTTTCTCTGCATTGGCCTTGTGCATCCCATTACATCCCATGGGTTTACCCCATATCTTCCAGCATTCTGCATGAAGGTGTCCCATCTTGTGGCAAAGGAAATACTTAGCCTTTTGGACTTCACTTCCACCCTCAGCATCTTCCTTTCTAGCCTGAGGAGGAGATCCTGGGGCGTTACCAGCTGTCCCTTCTTGTCCCAGGCTACTTGCCTTCCTTTCACCCTCCCACCTTCTATCCTTCTCTGGTTTGTGGAAGTGATGGACAAAGGGTTTGGGCTTGTAAACAAGCTAGTAATCATCAGGGATCTCAGCTGCCTGTCTGGCTGTTGGAACCTTCTGGTTCTCTACATGGGTTCTTACTAACGGAGGAGTGAATTTTTAAAGTCTTCCAGGAGAATTAATTCCTTAAAGATCTCATACGTGGTCTCTACCTTTAGTGCCACATCCAACAATCGAAATTAGTTTGCTGCACCCTTTCAAATTCTATATAAGTCTGCCCAGGCTGTTTCTGGAGGTTCCAAAATTTCTGCCTGTATGCTTCAGGAACTAACTCATAATCAGCGAGAATAGCCTTTTTTGCCATCTCATTAACTGCAGAAGCCTCCTCAGAAAGCATGGCACAAACTTCATTAGCTCTGCCCATCAATCTGCTTTGCATAAGCAGTGTCTGGCTTTCCTTCAGACACTTCATCTGTCTGCTATCTTTTTAAAATAAATGAAAAATGCCTTTATATCCCTTTCCTCAAACCTCGGGAGGGGTTGCACAAATGTAAACAGCTCTCCACTGGGTCCTGGCCTGGACCCAGATCTTTTCTCACCTGAATCTACCCTGGAGTCAAGGTGACCATTTTGTCTTTGTTCCAGCTTTTTAAATTTGAATTCCCTTTCTTCTCTTTCTCTTTGAAATGCTCTCTCTTTTGCCCTTTCCTCTCTTTCAAGTTTAAGTTTCTTCATTGTCAATTTTCTTTCTTGTTCAAGCTCAAATTTTTTACTCTCTTTTTCCTGTTCAAGCTGCTTCATCTGCAACTGAATCCTAGCTAATTCAACTGAACCAACATCTGATTACCTTTTCCTTCTTCCAATTTCAACTGCTGTGCTATTACCTCAATTATGTCTGCTTTCTTAGCTCCTGGTTTTAACTTTAACTCCAACTTTCTTAGCCTAGCCTTCATTAAGATTTGCAAATCACCCAGGGATAAATCCTCCTTCTCCAGAAAGGTCATAGCAACTGACAAAGGTAGTGTAAACTTTACTCTAATGCACAAGAAACCTGTTTTTTTTTTACTTTTACTCTTTTCAATTATTATTACCCCACTTACAGTTGCACTTCCTTGCCTTTGGATTATCCTGCACAGAGCCCCAATTATATGTTATGAATGAGGCTGGAGGAGTGCACTGTCTTTCTCTAGTTCCACTTCTCCACGGGTCACAACATGTATTTAAATGTTTTACCCAGTTACTGATACGGCCAATTATATACTCTACTGTTATTTCAGAATAAAATCCACCAATCAGGTTTCTTTAATAAACAACAAAATTATTAATTTATTATGAAACAAGGCGTATTCAATAAAGATGCAAAGCATTAACACAAGGTTGAAATATGAAAGTTCCCTTCTAAATTAGTCCAACACACACACACACACACACCCTCACACACACTGGTTAAAGAAAAAATAAAGAAGTTCTCTCTGCAGAGATCTCTTTACAAAGAGGATAAAAATACTTTGACCAAATACATGTTAATTCTTGAAGATAAAAGGATAAGATATGGGATGTCCTTGGTCTGGCATCCAGATACACATAGATGGCTGTCATTGTGATCTTTTGGAGCAGTTCTGTTCAGGTGATGTCAAGGCTTAGTCTGGCAGGCTTTTCAGGAGAAATAGGGCATCAGCTTCTTTATTTCCCGCGCTGAATTCGCAGGTTTCTCCAAGAAACGGAAAAGAATGAGCTGGTGGCTTCTTTCTTAACAAGCTTACCCCCAGCTGACTCAAAACAATATCTAAAGCGAAACCAACTCTTGACAACCATAAATCTTGACATGTCACTTCTCTGTAAACAACTCCCTTAGTCACCAAGGCTCCTGCTGTTTACTTAGCTTAAGACACGTGACATCCAGTAAGGGTTTGTTTTTAAACAAAATCTCAAGTCCTTCCAGTGATCTTTTAGAAAAAAAAACAAAGTCCAGCATCCATGGAATCTCTTCAGTCATAGTCATAGAGTCATACAGAGATACAGCACTGAAACAGGTCTTTGAAATGAATCAATTTCCACAATTTATAAACACGAGTCCTCAAAAAATATCTAAAAATGGAAGCACTATCCTAACAGTGGCAACAAATGAAATTCCAGTTTTCCCAATTTAACAGGTTAGTTAACCTTAATAGTTTAAACTTAATTCAGACCAATACTTACTAACTACACACAGAACAGAATAGCACCTGTTTTTTTTAAAGAAAAGGTAAATTACATAATTTTTCTTATTCTTTCATCAGGCGCCTTTTCAAATGACTGTAATAAAACCAAAGAAAACTAAAGAAAAAGTTATTTAACATTCTTACAACAGAAGACTCAACACCTTTAAACAGGCAGAATATTTCTCATATCTCCTTAATTTATCCTTTCTGTCCCTTAAACCAATTTCCACTTCCTGATAATTGCTACTTAAAAAAGGTCAGTAAGACATGTCTTTAATTTAAACTGCAAAAAAAGCAGTGTTTTAAAACTTCAAATCAGATATCTGCCAGACATCCTGAGCCTTCAAGGCTGAAGCTTATCTCTTACAAAATTGTTCATTGCCTTTTTACAGTTGCAAAACCAACTTTTAAAATAAAACTTTACACCAGCATCTGTAATTTCAAATTTAATTCAGTGTTAGTTTCGCCCATGTGACTTTAGATTTCCGGTTCCTTAGGGACTATACAATGGCTTCTGATCTCAGCCCATTTTGATAAGATGAGAGATGTTCACACTTTGTTGTCGTGATCGTAGCTGAAGACGAAGCATCTGCTAATGCCTTTGTTTTAGTTCACTTTGTGGATAGCACACATTAAAGGCCTGCTACCGGACCCGAACCCAATGGGACCCGACGACATGTTTCACGACGGGTTTGGGTCGGGTCGGGTTGCACTTCCGGGTCCAGCATTCGGGCTCAGGTCGGGCCGGGTTGGACATGCTCTATCACAGGTAAGTGGCTCCACTGTTAATTTAATTTTTGGACTAGAAAGGTGGTTTTGTTACGATTATTTTAAGCTTGTGCAGATCAGCAACGAAATGATTTTTTTTTTCATTCATGGGATGTGGGCGTCGTTGGCCAGGCCAGCATTTATTACCCATCCCTTATTGCCCTTGAGAAGGTGGTGCTGAGCTGCCTTCTTGAACTGCTGCACTCCATGTGGGGTAAGTACACCCACAGTGCTGTTAGGAAGGGAGTTCCAGAATTTTGACCCAGGGACAGTGAAGGAACGGCGATATAGTTCCAAGTCAGGAAGGGGAACTTGAAGGTGGTGGTGTTCCCATGCATTTGCTGCCCTTGTCCTTCTAGTTGATAGAGGTCGCAGATTTGGAAGGTGCTGACTAAGGAGCCTTGGTGCGTTGCTGCAGTGCATCTTGTAGATGGGACACACTGCTGCCACTGTACGTCGGTGGTGGAGGGAGTGAATGTTTGTAGATGGGGTGCCAATCAAGCGGGCTGCTTTGTCCTGGATGATGTTGAGCTTCTTGAGTGTTGTAGGAGCTGCACCCATCCAGGCAAGTGGAGAGTATTCCATCACACTCCTGACTTGTGCCTTGTAGATGGTGCACAGGCTTTGGGGAGTCAGGAGGTGAGTTACTCGCCTCAGGATTCCTAGCCTCTGACCTGCTCTTGTAGCCACGGTATTTATATGGCTACTCCAGTTCAGTTTCTGGTCAATGGTAGCCCCTAGGATGTTGATAGTGGGGGATTCCGCGATGGTAATGCCATTTAATATCATGGGGAGATGGTGGTATTAAACTGCGTCCTCAAAGATATTACTGTTCTGACTGAATTGATTTTTTTCCCATTAAATGTCAACATTCTCTATAAAGTCTTTGTTATAGTCCCAGTCAAATCTCACTATACCAGAGGAATGGCAGGATCTCTGTTCAGTTGTGTTTGGCAATGTCATTCTATAGCCATAACTAGATATGTGACAGTCACAAAGCAATGGTTACTTTTTTGTCATTCTTGCCAATTTTCTGACCAACCATCATTTCTCTACGTCATCTTAGAAACTGCAGAACAGGAAGACATTTGGCCTATCATGCCTGTGTGGTGGTAGTTCTTCAACTGGATATCTCTACATAATTCACCATAATGTTTTATATTTGCATCTCACCCAAGTATTATTTATGGTAAGTCGAGGCAGTGAGTATCTTGCAATTCCTAGGACATTGTACCACCATGACACCAGCTTTGAATCTTCAAGATTTTAATAACGCATGCTGTTGTGGGCAGGATTGTGTATTTATTTTAGGTGCCGTCATACAAATCTATCTTTTACATGTCTCAGCTATCCAGAAATAAAGTAAATTCTGCTTGACAGTCAATGCATCTGCACAGTGGTGGATCAGTACTGATACGAGACCTTTTATTTATTTGGAGTTCAGATCTCATCCAATGCCCTGACTTTGTCACAGGCGGCAATTTTGATCTCACTATGCAATGATAAGCTAACACACAATATTTTCATTCTAACTCAGAGAAACGGGAGGCATGTTCTGCAGCAAAGAAATTTTTTGCGTAAATAAAATGGAGTAACAACACCCGGAAATCAGGACAGAGGCTTAGAAATGTACCCGAAAGACAAGAGGCCGTTGCTATCTTATAGCTCACTCGTTATTTTAGTATGTCTTAACTGAATTTGTTTTAGATTACCTTATAACTTCTATATTGCCATCATGTTGAGCTTCGAAAGAATTACCTGTTCTATCTTTGGGACCAATATAGAGGTCTTAGATAAGAGCAAAATACTGTGGATGCTGGAACTCTGAAATGGGAACAGAAAGTGCCATAAATACTCAGTAGGTCTTGCAGCATCAGACTGGAAGGCAGACCGCATGACTCTTTCTCTTGCAGCTTTTGGTCTTCAAGTTTTTTGGTCGGTCTCTCTCGTTTCTTGTTGTTCGAAAATTCTCTGCCATATAGTGTCAAAGACAAGACTTCCTTTATCCTGGTAGCTTTCCATTTAACCCTCCCTTCTCCCAATCACTGATCGGTCTTGTATTAAAGGATGCCCTTCTTAACCAACCAAGGAGCATTTTGTGATGGTTGCTAACCTTTTGGATTTATGTAACTAGTACCCCTTTGTGTTGACTACTTTATCTCAATGCTTTTACATCTCATGGTCCCTTATCTCATTGCGAGACAAATCTATTCTGTTCTTATGAAAGCTGTTTTCACTGTCTGCTCTCAAGGTCTCATCCTTTTACTGCAAGTAAGCATTTTAAAACTTGACATAATCTCCCAGAATCTCTCTACCTTGACATCTTATCTATATTGTGCCCCGTTTGCTAAGTTTTCCCACTTTATCATACTACAAAAAAGGTTTCTAAAAAATAAATGTTATTTTATGATAATAAGTTAGTTGTTCATTCACAATAGCTGGATTTTAACAATTAGTATTCTGGTTAGTAACCTTTTAGTAACCTAATAATCTTACAGTTGTTAATTACAGAGAAAATAGGTACCCTCCCATTTTTCAGTAAAAGAATTTATATTTACGACCCTGTTACACCTAAACTCCTAATCTGAAAATGAGCAGCACATTCACAGCAACTAGTTCTGTGTAACTGGCGAGAAGTTACTCTAACTGAACATCAGGGGCAAAAGCTTCTTCCATTAGCTTTGCCTAGAGCTCTAAAAAAAAGCAGAGGTGAGGGGGTCGCCTGGTGTAAACACCTGTTTCAAATCTACTGATTTGAACCAAAAGTCAAAAGTCGTCAATGTGTTGCCCAGACAATGTAAAATCTCTTGGTGCTTGAACTCAGCTGTGAATCCCTCCCTATATACTCATAGGACCAGCTGAAATCGGGATGATCACTGGAGTTAAAAGCATAATTGTATAGCCACAGAGACAAAATCATTTACAAGAGTGCACAATATAACTGTTTTATTCTCTTATCCAAATATACTCATTGAGATGAAAGATAAAATGCAGCACCTTTCTTTGTTATGTGAAAAACTGCTGATTATTTGTGTTTTTAATCTTGGAAACTCTAACACTGAAGAAAGAATTCTGTTCATTAATTGGCCAAGAATGTTTCTTTATTGATGTGTAGATAGTACTATGTTTTGAAGGAGAAAGGTAAACCCACACCTGCGGTATAAAATCAATCCAATTAACAGGCCCTAACATGTGCAGAGAGCTACATTCTCCATTTATCTATGTGCTTGTCATAATCTTTAATGAGTTGCAATTAACATGGTAATACTGTAATAAAAAATGAACAGTTTCTCAAGTGCTTTTCCCCTTCTGCTCATTTATAAATCATCAGTGGCAGGCTTCTCACATAATTGGGTTATCACTCTCTAACTATGCATGTCAACTATAATACTACCAAACCTGGTCTACCTTCTACTCCAATCTTACACACTGACCGCGGACATCTCAAAGTGGTTTGATAACGTAGCCATGTAGATATTTAACTGGGGATTTTCCGAGTTTTATGATGTTCTGTCTCCAACTTAATCTTCCATATTCATGCTTTAGCATTTGGTTGGGAGGGGCTCTTCTATCTAGTCTTTGGACATCTCAAAGTTATTACAGCGACAATCTATCAGAAGACAAAGATTACTGCCCCAAGAGAATTTCCCATTGCTTTAATGCAGCTAGACAATCAGCCTGCATTAATTACAACAGTGATTGCACTTCAAAAAGTACTTCATTGGTTGTAAAGTGCCTGGGATGTCCGTAGGTTGTGAAAGGTGCCATTTAAATGCAAGTCTTTTCGAGAACTCCTCTGTGAATATCATTTTAAAATTTGGTCTCTGAGTCAGAATTCCCAAAGCTCTAAGATACCACTCTATGGAATTGACATTTCACAATATCATTTGTATTACAGCTAGCAAAAAGTCAAACACGTGAAACTAATTAGATTTTGTACTGCTTGCATTTATTACAGCCTGAATTTTAAAGTGGTGTTGTTGATTTTAAAGTTTTTTAAAAACTCAGTGCGTGTGTATGTATTTGCGTGTGTGTGAGCATGTGTGCCATGGTGGTCATGCTTATTGCTGCTTGGAAATGGAGCTTTAGGAATACACCAAAATATTTCCACTAGTAGGAGGGACAGTAACCAGAGGACAGAGATTTAAGATAATTTGCAAAATAAATCAATGACGATGAGGAGAATTATTTTTAGGTAGCGAGATATAATCTGGAATTCACTGCCTGAAAGGGTGGTGGAAGCAGGTTCAATAGTAACTTTCAAAAGGGAATTGGATATTGTTACGACCAGGTGAGCAATTTGTCTAGGGGTCTTTTGCTGTCTTCACCTGGTCTTATTGTAACAGGGTTTAATTTTAAACACACTGTGTTTTGAGCTCCCCTTTTTGTGAATCCCTGTTCACAACTTCCCAATTATAAGACAAAGAAACCAATTCACACACGTTTTCTGAGGTTTAAAGATGATGACATTTTATTAAAACTTAAACTTAAGCTCCAATATGGTTAACGCCTACAGATATACGATGCATCCACGCTAGCATGCACATGTGGTACACGTGCAAATAGGGACAGAAAAGAGTAGAAGAAAAGATTAGAACAGTTTGAGGCAATATCTTGTTACTGTTTCTCGAGCTCACTGTAGCCCTTAATTGAAGATATGGTCTTGCGTTTCGTTGGGGCCCCATATTCTGTGTAAACCTTGTTCATGTGGGAGATTTTTATCTCTCTGAGTTTACTTATCTTCAATGGTTTCAGTTCCTTGAGAGATGAGCAGACAGGAGAGGAGAGGTCTTCTCAAACCAGGAGCTTTCTGGTCTCAAGTACAGTTTTCTCCAATTTAAAACTCTCAGTTCAAACCTCTGCAACAATCAGTCAGTCATGTGACTGAAACCGGTCTGACCACTTCTGTGTATTGGGGGAGCAACTATTGGGTCCCCATTGTTTCAATGCCGTCTGTTACTATGCAAATATCTTTCCAGTCAGGAACTTGCAATTTTTAAGTTTTAATGTTCATGTGGCGAAATCCTGTGTGCCTCAATCTTGGCAGGTGGGCGGTTTGCCTGACAACATACACGAGAAAAGGAAATATTTGCAGGACGATATGGAAAGAGCAGGGGTGTGGGACTAATTGGATAAGCAGGATGGATTGAATGTGATTTTTGTGATTTTGGTTGTAAAGTGGGCGGCACAGTGGCGCAGTGGTTAGCATCACAGCTCCAGCGACCCGGGTTCAGTTCTGGGTGCTGCCTGTACGGAGTTTGCAAGTTCTCCCTGTGACCGTGTGGGTTTCCGCCAGGTGCTCCGGTTTCCTCCCACAGCCAAAGACTTGCAGGTTGATAGGTAAATTGGCCATTGCAAATTTCTCCTAGTGTAGGTAGGTGGTAGGAGAATTGAGGGAAGATGGGGATGATGTAGGGAATATGGATTAATGGAGGATTAGTATAAATGAGTGGTTGTTGGCTGGCACATATTCGGTGGGCTGAAGGGCCTGTTTCAGTGCTGTATCTCTCTATGACTCTAATGACTTCCTATTCTGTATAATTCTATATTGTTTTTCAAATTGCAAAGCTGATTTGTCAGCTAGTTTGATGTAACAGAATAAATTTCTGCAGGGCGTGGTCCTTTTAATAAATTGTGTAAGTGCATGAGAAGAAACATTCCGTGCACTTTACATATAAAAGGTTAAGAATACTGGAAATACAATAACTCAACACAACGGTGCTTCAACAAACTGTGACACTCAGACTGTGGTCTTCCATCTGACAAGTTCCAGCCTCAGTAACCTCCCTGCTCCTTAATTACACGTCATTTCTGTCTAATCAGGCTTGCAGCTCCCAGGCTGCTCTATAACTGACTGTCTGGAGGGTTGCCTTGCCATCTGTGTTCCTTTTTCTCCCTGCTACCTGTAGGGAATCACACCGCCTGCTCAGCATCTCACTTGTATTGGACTGCATACGGAGTAAATTATTCATTTTATCAGAGTTTCTTTGTAAGGAAGGTTAAAGTTCTGATGAAAGGTCTCAGACCTGAAATGTTAACCGTTTCTCTCTCCCCAGATGCTGCCAGACCTGCTGAGTATTTCCAGCACTTTGTTTTTATTTCAGATTTCCAGCATCCGCAATATTTTGCTTTTATTTTTGAATTTTGTTTTTTTCTACCTTTTTTTGATTATTGTATGAAAGAATGAACTTGTATTTATATCCTCAGTATATCCCAAAATGCTTTACAACCAAAGGATTATTTTCTATGATGTAGGCATTGTCTTGCAGACAATAGCAGACTATCATTTACAGCAAATGAACAGGTAATTTGGTGTGCTGGTTGAAGGAGGAAAGTCGAACTTTTTGCTGCTCTTCAGATTCACCCAAGTCTCATACAGAAATTTGGCTGTGCAGCAGCCATTGTTCAGCTGATAATGGCCTACTAAGCCTCAATTTGGTGGGTGAGAAGCATGCACATACTTTTGGCCAGAAGTGCACTGCCTGCCATATTGTAAAAGGACAAAAAAAGTCATTGTGTGGTGTCCGAAATTGGCATTAGACCCTTTGCAAACAAGGGCCTAACAAGCACTTGTTTATGTAGCACCTTTAATGTGTTTCACAGGAGCCTCATCAAACAAAAATTGACAGTGAGCCAAAGGAGCAGACACATGGACAGGTGACCAAAAGGTTGGCCAAAGAGGTAGGATTTAAGGAGGGTCTTAAATGAGAGAGAGGTGGATAAATTAATGGAAATAATTCCAGAGCTTAGGGGCCCAGCCGACAATGTTGGTGTGAAGGAAATGGGGGATGGACAAGAGGTCAGAATTGGAGAAATACAGAATTCCAAGAGGGCTGTAGGGCTGGTAGAGATTACCGAGATAAGGTGGGGGCTGTGGGTTGTGGAAATAAGGCCATGGAGGGATTTAAACATGAGAATCAGAATTTTAAAATTGAGGCCATTGGGGACCAGACACCAATGTAGGTGAGCAAGCGCAGGGTTGATGGGTGAATAAGACTTGGTCCGCGTTAGGATATAGGCAGCAGAATTTTGTAGAAACTCAAATTTATATAGAGGGTGAAAGATGGGAAGCCTGCCAAGAAAGGATTGGAATAGTTGAATCTGGAGGTAATGAAAGTATGATGAGGGTTGCAGCGGCAGATGGGCCATGGCAGAGGCAAAGATAGGCAATATTATGGAGGTGGAAGTAGGTGGTCCTGGTGATGCAGGGGATATGGGATTGGAAGCTCAACTCTCAACTGTTTGAGGCACAACATGCAAAATTGGTTTGCCCTAAATCAATGAAATTGAAATATTGAGTGGAGTATAAAACAGGCTGAGTTATCACCTGTTTTGTGCTACTCCCAAGACCAAGTTCATCCCCTTAGTATCTTGATGTTGAAGAACTCTTTGATCGCTATGGACTGGGGAGGGAGGCTTTTAAAAATCAGAATACTGGCACTAAATTATTTGAACAGCAAAAGGTTGCAAAGGGTTGCAAAGGGTTGCAAAGGGAGCAAAACACTATCTGAGGCAGCAGGACAAGGTACAGAGATTTTGCTTTTAAATTGAGTTAGATGACCAAGTGGAATGGGCTATTGCTAGCGTTTTATTTATATTTATAAAATTACGCAAACAGAAGTTATACGAATGGTATCAAGCACCTCTCATCAATCTATTATTCTATATGTTTTTCCTACTATCAAAACTTGCATTGCGAACCAAACCATATGTGCTCCAACGTTAACAGTTTGGTCACTCTTCAAAAAGATTGAATAAAGAAGAAATACAGTTCAGAACACATTCATTATCATAGTCCTGGTCCCATTAGCACAGAAATAAATAGAGGGCAGCGGGAATGAAATTTCATAAAAATTAATCACTTTGGGAATTAATGGCACCATTGTATTCGAGAAGATATCTTCAGTAAACCCAAATTTGTAACATTTGAGCAAATTTATATACTTAGTTCAATATATAGTGGATCATTCTAGTGATGGAAGATTTTGGCCCAGTAATTGGATTCCACCTGATTTGGCAGTGATGCCCATGAATCTGTTCTGTCTACATTTCCAGTAACATCCTGGCAACTTGTCTGGGCAGTGCTTTTACATGGAGCGTCAACAATGTCATTGCAACCAATGTTGCACAGAAGGAAGTGGCAGGGAACTGAGGATGAGAGAGGTAGAGTGTTCTGGTAAATAGAAAGAGGAGACATTCTATTTAAAGAGGGGCAGAGCTGCTTCATCAATGACCTTCCTTCCATGATAAGGTCAGAAGTGGGGATGTTCGCTGATAATTGCACAAAGCTTAGCATCATTCTCTTCAGATACTGAAGCAGCCCGTGTCCAGATACAGAAAGACCTTGACAACATCCAGGCTTGGGCTGATAAGTGGTAAGTCACATTCACGCCACTTAAATGCCAGGCAATGACCATCTCAAACAAGAGAGAATCTAACCAAATCCCCTTGATGTTCAACGGCAATACCATCACTGAATACCCCATCATCAGCATACTGGGCATTACCATTGACCAGAAACGGAAATGGACCAAGCACATAAATACTGTCGCTACAAGAGCAGATCAGAGGCTTGGAATTCTGCAGCAAGTAACTTACCTACTGTCTCCCCAATGCCTGTCCACCATCTACAAGGCATAAGTCAGCAGTATGATGGAATACTCTCCACTTGCCTGGATGACTGCAGCTCCAACAACATTCAGGAAGCTCGACACCATCCAGGACCAAGCAGTCCATTTGATTGGCACCCCATCCACCACTTTCAACATTCACTCCCTTCACCACCGACGTACAGTGGCAGCAGTGTGTACCATCTACAAGATGCATTGCAGCAACTCACCAAGGCTCTTTCGACAGCACCTGCCAAACTTGTGACCTCTACCACCTAGAAGGACAAGGGCAGCAGATGCATGGGAACACCACCACCTGCAAGTTCCCCTCCAAGTGACACACCATCCTGAATTGGAACTATATCGTCGTTCCTTCACTGCCGCTGGGTCAAAATCCTGGAACTCAGCGGTTCAAGAAGGCAGCTCACCACCACCTTCTGCAGGGCAATTAGGGATGGGCAATAAATGCTGGCCTGGCCAGTGACACCCACATCCCATGAATGAATTAAAAAATTATGATTTGGAAAGAGAAGGGGAGGGAGTGACTTTTAAAGCTGTTTTTGGATACATTATCAAGTTGACATTCTGTTGGGCCTCTTAGAAACATGTATAGGAAAGTTGGGGGCAATATTTGGATGGAGTGTGCATAAATCAAAATTTGCTGCCAACAACTTGAGGTGTTACAAAATGCATAAATGTGCTTATCTAGAGAACAATAGAAAAATCTTCAAAGCTAAAGGATCATTTTTACATGACCTTTAAAAAACGTGACCAGAGAACACTGAAAACTTTGAGAAGTCTCCTTCGGTTTTTATGTGCATTTTGTGAGCAGTGTTTACAGCTAAAATCTATAAAGATTAGTGGTTCAATCATTGACACAGGTTTATGTAGCCAGTAAAAGTTCCCTTCTGCTTCAGATGTGGGATATTAAAACTGCACTATTCACTTGAATTCGCCACAGGAACTGCCAACAATGATTTGTTTTACACTGTATTGTGGTAAAGGTTGTTGCACCTGTGGGGATGACTTGAGCTGAAAAGGATGGCAAGACCCAATATCCAAGACCATTGTCCAGTAACTGTCAGGTTTAAGATGTGCATTCCTACCACCTCAGTTTTAAATATATACATCTCTTACCCCTGAAAATGTTTGGTAGAAAGTTTCAAGGTTGCAAGTCATATGGTTTACAATCCTCCCCCCGATCAGCAGACCCATTCATCCGCCTCCAGCATTCTCCCTCTACCTGGATCCCTCCCTCTGGCCTCTTACCCGCTCTTGATCTTTTCATTGAAAACTGTCGGCGAGACATCGGTCATCTCAATTTTTCTGCCCCCTCACTCACTCTAACCTGTCCCCCTCTGAACTTGCCGCACTCAGGCCTAACTCCGACATTGTCATCAACCCTACAGATAGGGCGGTGCTGTTGTTGTATGGCGTACCGACCTCTACCTTGTAGAGGCTCAGCGCCTACTCTCAGACACTTCTTCCTACTTCCCCCGGACCATGACCCCACCACCGAACATCAAGCCACTGTCCACAGGACTGTCACTGACCTCATCTCCTCTGGAGATCTTCACTCTACAGCTTCCAACCTCACAGTCCCGCAACCCCGGACAGCCTGCTTCTACCTCCTTTCCAAAATCCACAAACGGGACTGTCCCGGCAGACCCATTGTTTCAGCCTGTTCCCGCCCACTGAACTTATTTCTTCCTATCTTGACTCTATCTTTTCTCCGCTGGTCCAGTCTCTTCCCACCTACATCCATGACTCTTCTGATGCCCTATGTCATTTTGACAATTTCCATTTCCTGGCCCAACCGCCTCCTCTTCACTATGGACGTCCAATCTCTCTACACCTCCATCCCCCACCAGGACGGTCTGAGGGCTCTCCGCTTCTTCCTTGAGCAGAGGCCCAACCAGTCCCCATCCACCACCACCCTCCTCCGCCTGGCTGAATTTGTTCTCACACTGAACAACTTGTCCTTCAACTCCACTCACTTCCTTCAAGTAAAAGGTGTTGCTATGGGTACCTATATGGGCCCTAGTTATGCCTGTCTTTTCGTGGGATATGTCAAACATTCCTTGTTCCAGTCCTACTCAGGCCCCCTCCCCCAACTCTTTTTCCAGTACATTGATCACTGTATCAGTGCCGTTTCCTGCTCCCGCCCCGAACTGGAAAGCTTTATCAACTTTGCCTCTCACTTTTACATGGTCCATCTCCAACACTTCCCTTCCCTTCCTGGACTTTTCTGTCTCCATCTCTGGGGATAGGCTGTCCACTGATGTTCATTATAAGCCCACCAACTCCCATAGCTACCTCGACTACACTTCTTCACACCCTACCTCCTGTAAGGACTCCATTCCATTCTCCCAGTTTCTCTGTCTCCGACGCATCTGCTCTGATGATGCTACCTTCCATGACAGCGCCTCTGATATGTCTTTCTTTCTCCTTAACCGAGGATTCCCCCCACTGTGGTTGACAGAGCCCTCAACCGTGTCCGGCCCATTTCCCGCACCTCTACCCTCACCCCTTCCTCTCCCTCCCAAAACCACGACAGGGTTCCCCTTGTCCTCACTTTCCACCCCATCAGCCTTCATATCCAAAAATCTTCCTCTGCCATTTCTGCCACCTCCAGCGTGATGCCACTACCAAAGACACCTTCCCTTCCCTGCCTGTCAGCATTCCGAAGGGAACGTTCCCTCTGCGACATCCTGGTCCACTACTCCATTACCCCCACCACCTTGTCCCCTTCCCATGGCACCTTCCCTTGCAATTGCAGGAGGTGTAGTACCTGCCCATTTACCTCTTCTCTCCTCACTATCCAAGGCCTCAAACACTCCTTTCAGGTGAAGCAGCGATTTACTTGTACTTCTTTCAAGGAGTGTACTGCATTCGCTGTTCACAATGCGGTCTCCTCTACATTGGGGAGACCAAATGGAGACTGGGTGACCGCATTGCGGAACACCTCCACTCAGTCCAAAAGCATGACCCTGGCATGGCCATTTCAACACAGCCCCCTGCTCTCATTCTCACATCTCTGTCCTGGGATTGCTGCAGTGTTCCATTGAACATCAACGCAAGCTCGAGGAACAGCATCTCATTTACCAATTAGGCACACTACAGCCTGCTGGACTCAATAATTTCACAGCATGATGGGCCCCCCTTTTTACTTTTATCTTTAGTTCTTTTTTCTTTTATTTTTTGTGTTTATATTATTTTAGTTTGTTCAGTTTGTTTCTACTGTACCTACCCACTGTTTTTTTTCATGTTTGTGCTTGTGGCTGTTCCGTTTTCAGTCCATTAACACCCTATCTGTACTAATGCTTTGTCTTTCAGCACACCATTAACATATTGTTTGCCTTTGCTCCATGACCTTCTGGTCAGCTATTCTGTGACCTTGTCCTATCAATACCTTCTCTTTTGTTATCTCTTGCCCCACCCCTGCTTTACTTGCTTAAAATCTTTTACATTTCTTATATTTGCCAGTTCCAAAGAAGGGTCACTGACCTGAAATTTTAACTCTGCTTCTCTCTCCACAGATGCTGCCAGACCTGCTGAGTATTTCCAGCACTTTCAGTTTTTATATCCTCATTATATAGGGTACCTTTAGTCAGACTGGAAGGGGAAAAGCTTTTGAATCCTGCCGTGTTTCAGCCATTTACTTTAATTAAAGAAAGAGCCAATAAGAAATTTGCGTAAAGCGACAATTCAGACCTTTCAGTTTATAGGAATATATACTTTAAGCAAATTTTAACTCAAGTCTGTGTCAACACAAAACATAGTTCTATGTCACACTTTCATTAAGTGATACTAAGTACAAGGTCATGCTGCCAAGTTTCAAATGCAATAATTGAATTTGCCTTCAAACACACCATTTTTGGTCAGCCAGTTATAATATTTTAAAATTCATTCATGGGATGTGGGCGTCACTGGCTATGCCAGCATTTATTGCCCATCCCGAATTGCCCTTGAGAAGGTGGTGGTGAGCTGCCTTCTTGAACCGCTGCAGTCCATGTGAGGTAGGTACACCCACAGTGCGGTTAGGAAGGGAGTTCCAGGATTTTGACCCAGCGACAGTGAAGGGACGTCAGGATGGTGTGTGACTTGGATGGGAACTTGAAGGTGGTGGTGTTCCCATGCATCTGATGATCTTGTCCTTTGAGGTGGTAGAGGTCGTGGGTTTGGAAGGTACTGTCTAAGGAGCCTTGGTGCGTTGCTGCAGTACAGCTTGTAGATGTTACACACTGCTGCCACTGTGCCTCGGTGGTGGAGGGAGTGAATGTTTTTTGTGGATGGTGTCAAGCTTCTTGAGTGTTGTTGGAGCTGCACCCATCCAAGCAAGTGGACAGTATTCCATCACACTCCTGACTTATGCCTTGTAGATGATGGACAGGCTTTGGGGAGTCAGGAGGTGAGTTACTTGCCGCAGGATTCCTAGTCTCTGACCTGCTCTTGTAGCCATGGTATTTATATGGCTACTCCAGTTCAGTTTCTGGTCAATGGTAGCCCCTAGGATGTTGATAGTGGGGGATTCAGTGATGGTAATGCTATTGAATGTCAAAGGTAGATGGTTAGATTATCTCTTGTTGGAGATGGTCATTGCCTGGCACTTGTGTGGCGCAAATGTTACTTGCCACTTATCAGCCCAAGCCTGGATATTGTCCAGGTCTTGCTGCATTTCTACATGGACTGCTTCAGTATTTGAGGAGTCGCGCATGGTGTTAAACATTGTGCAATCATCAGCGAACATCCCCACTTCTGACCTTATGATTGAAGGAAGGTCATTGATGAAGCAGTTGAAGATGGTTGGGCCTATGACACTACCCTGAGGAACTCCTGCAGTGATGTCCTGGAGCTGAGATGATTGACCTCCAACAACCACAGCCATCTTCCTTTGCACCAGGTATGACTCCAACCAGCAGAGAGTTTTCCCCCGATACCCATTGACTCCAGTTTTGCTAGGGCTCCTTGATGCCATACTTGGTCAAATGCTGCCTTGATGTCAAGGGCAGTCACTCTCACCTCACCTCTTGAGTTCAGCTCTTTTGTCCATGTTTGAACCAAGGCTGTAATGAGGTCAGGTGCTGAGTGGCCCCGTCAGAACCCAAACTGAGCGTCACTGAGCAGGTTATTGCTAAGTAAGTGCTGCTTGATGGCACTGTTGATGACACCTTTCATCACTTTGCTGATGATTGAGAGTAGACTGATGGGGCGGTAATTGGCCGAGTTGGACTTGTCCTGCTTTTTGTCTGCAGGACATACCTAGGCAATTTTCCACATTGCCGGGTAGAAGCCATTGTTGTACCTATACTGGAACAGCTTGGCTAGGGGTGCGGCAAGGTCTGGAGCACAGGTCTTCGGTACTATTGCTGGAATATTGTCAGGACCCATAGCCTTGATGACGACTGAATGTCAGGGAAGCAATAGCCTGATACAGTATGAAAAATTTAAAAGGGGCTTTTCCCTTTCAGTTCTGGCCCTGGGAAAAAATATCCGAACAAAACAGCACTAAGGAAAAATTGGTAAACAAAACACTTGTGTTGTTTTCCTAGACTTCCTAATGACCACTCACAGAACAGTGTAATTAGAGTCCTGTAGAAAAATGACAGCATATTTTCAGTGATCTAAGAACAGAAATTCTGGAAACACTTAGCAAGTCAGACAGAATCTGTGGAGAAATCACCAGACTGGATA
Organism: Heterodontus francisci; assembly: GCF_036365525.1. Classification (NCBI taxonomy): domain Eukaryota; kingdom Metazoa; phylum Chordata; class Chondrichthyes; order Heterodontiformes; family Heterodontidae; genus Heterodontus; species Heterodontus francisci. The sequence goes on along the minus strand of NC_090393.1, from coordinate 29,458,363 downwards.
AAGGTCATTGAGCTGAAATGTTAAGTGTTTCTCTCTCTTGAAAGATGCTGCCTGACCTGCTGAGTATTTGCATCATTTTCCGATACCATTTCAGATTTCCAGCATCTGCAGTGCTTTGCTTTAAACAAGGATATATTACTTCTGGGTGACTCCATTGAAAGAAAAAAATTAATTATCTAATGCCCTTCACCATCAGAATATCCCAATGCACTTCACAAGCAATTCATTACTTTTGAAATGCATTGCCTATTGTTTCATAAGGAAACACAGCAGCCATCTTGTGAAAAGCAAGGTCTCACCAACAGCAAATGAGATAAATACCAGTTACCCTATTTTGGTGGTGATGATTGAGGAATCAATGTTGTCCAGGACATTAGAAGAACTCCCTGCTCTTCTTTTGAACAGTGCTATGTGTTATGACCTCAGATCGCCACTGTGAAAAAAAGAGATATGAACCTTCAGACCAATTTCAAGAGTGACATGTCAAGATGTCACATTTTAAGACTTTTATTATAACAACTAAACTAAAAGAAATCTCCAATTAATTAAATAGTAGCTGATAGCCCAAATTACAAAGAAGGGCATTTTCTTTACTTATTAAAATACTTGAAAATGTCACACCACACTTATATGTTACACAGTCCTTTTTGAGGGCACAATCTTTGCTGTTAAAAGTCCCAAACTCCTCCCAGTTGCAATGGGTTGGATCTCACAGACCTTTTCAAAAATCAATATCCTCTGTGCTCACTTCTGAACTGATGCCTGCGTATAAGGCGATTCCTGGTGATCCCGTTGGCAGTCTACTTCGCCGCAAGCTTCAACTTTAAAACAGGTAACAAGTCTTCGCATCCTTTTACTGCATTGGTCTCCTGAGAGCAGGCGCTGTCCCTCTCTCTCTCACTGCTGCTTGTCTTCCTTTCTTACAGCCTGCCTTGAGGCCACAACCGCTGGTTTCTTCTCTTACAGCCGCCTTAAAAAAGTAATTAGGAGAGCGAAGATGGGACATGAAAAAACACTGGTGGGCAAGATAAAGGAAAATCCCAAGACATTTTATAAGTATAAAAAGGGCAAGAGAATAACGAGGGAAAGAGTAGGGCCCATTAGGGACCAAAGTGGCAATCTGTGTATGGAGCCGGAGGACATAGGTGAGGTTTTAAATGAATACTTTTCATCTGTGTTCACTATGGAGAAGGACGATGTCAGTGTAGAGATCAGGGAGGGGGATTGTGATATACTTGAACATATTAGCATTGAAAGGGAGGAAGTATTAGCTGTTTTAGCGGGCTTAAAAGTGGATAAATCCCCAGGCCCAGATGAGATGTATCCCAGGCTGTTATGTGAGGCAAGGGAGGAGATAGCAGGGGCTCTGACTCAAATTTTCAAATCCTCTCTGGCCGTGGGAGAGGTACCAGAGGACTGGAGGACAGCGAATGTGGTACCATTATTCAAGAAGGGTAGCAGGGATAAACAAGGTAAGTTCAGGCCAATGAGTCTAACATCAGTGGTAGGGAAACTATTGGAGAAAATTTTGAGGGACAGTATTAATCTCCACTTGGAGTGGCAGGGATTAATCAGGGATTGTCAGCATGGCTTTGTCGGCGGAGATCATATCTAACAAACTTGAGTGAGTTTTTTGAGGCGGTGACTAGATGTGTAGATGAGAGTAAAGCAGTTGATGTAGTCTACATGGACTTCAGTAAGGCTTTTGATAAGGTCGTGCATGGGAGATTGGTTAAGAAGGTAGGAGCCCATGGGATCCAGGGTAATTTGGCAAATTGGATCCAAAATTGGCTTAGTGGCAGAAGGCAGAGGGTGATGGTCGAGGGTTATTTTTGCGAGTGGAAGCCTGTGACTAGTGGTGTACCACAGGGATCGGTGCTGGGACCCTTGCTGTTTGTAGCGTACATTAATTATTTAGATGTGAACATAGGAGGTATGATCAGTAAGTTCGCAGATGACACGAAAATTGGTGGTGTCGTAAATAGTGAGGAGGAAAGCCTTAGATTACAGGACGATATAGATGGGCTGGTAAGATGGGTAGAGCAGTGGAAAATGGAATTTAATCCTGAGAAGTGTGAGGTGATGCATTTTGGGAGGACTAACAAGGCAAGGGGATATACAATGGATTGTAGGACCCTAGGAAGTACAGAGGGACCTTAGTGTACTTCTCCATAGATCATTGAAGGCAACAGCACAGGTAGATAAGGTGGTTAGGAAGGCATATGGCATAATTGCCTTTATTAGCCGAGGCATAGAATATAAGAGCAGGGAGGTTATGATGGAGCTGTATAAAACGCTAGTTAGGCCACAGCTGGAGTACTGTGTACAGTTCTGGTCACCACACTATAGGAAGGATGTGATTGCACTGGAGAGGATGCAGAGGAGATTCACCAGGATGTTGCTTGGGCTGGAGCATTTCAGCTATGAAGAGAGACTGGATAGGGTTGTTTTCCTTAGAGCAGAAAAAGCTGAGGGGGGAACCTAATTGAGGTATACAAAATTATGAGGGGCATTGATAGGATAGATAGGAAGAAACTTTTCCCCTTAGCAGAGGGGTCAATAACCAGGGGGCATAGATTTAAGGCAAGGGGCAGGAGGTTTAGAGGGGATTTGAGGAAAAAAAAATTTCACCCAGAGGGTGGTTGGAATCTGGAACACACTGCCTGAAGGGGTGGTAGAGGCAGCAACCCTCACAACATTTACGAAGTATTTAGATGAGCACTTGAAATGCCATAGCATACAAGGCTATGGGCCAAGTGCTGGAAAATGGGATTAGAATAGATAGGTGCTTGATGGCCGGCACAGACACGATGGGCTGAAGGGCCTGTTTCTGTGCTGTATAACTCTATGACTCTCTGCTGGACTCAAAATCTGTTGTACTGCTCCAAACATGCAGAGTCCAGAAGTCTGGTTTCATAGAGCCAGTTGGGCTATCCATTGTTCCCAGGTTTTAACAGCTGCCTGGTACATTTACATCTTCTGAATTAGTGACTCCTTGTTTCAAGACCCGGAAGGCTGGGAGGGCGAAACCCATTGTTCTTCAGGTGTTAGCCCTGCAGACTTTGCTTTTCTCTGTTGTCCTGGTAACTAAAACTTATGTCTTGTCCTTTCACACAGTGGAGGTGAGGTCACCTGACCTTCTGGCCTCCATCTTGAACTTTTAAAAATCACAATTTTTAAAACATAATCATGTTACAAGGTCCAATGTTCAAAACATGAGATTTATTTTACACATTCAACAGGCCTCGGTTTATCATTTTATCCATTATTTTACTGACAAAAGCCTGTGCAGTTTGGCATGGAAACAACCTGAGTAACATATTAAAGTTGTCTCCTTCTCTTCCATAGTGGATATTATAAGAACTCCGCCCAGTTTCAATCAGGAGAGAAAAACAACTCATGCTAAACCAAATTAACAGCAGTATGATACTAATATGATTTAAAGTCTCCATAATATTCCAATGTCAAATAAAGTTTTATATATAGATCAACTAGGCAATTGTTATGAGCCATGGCTCAGTTGGTTACACTCTTGCCTGTGAGTCAGAAGGTTATGGGTCCAAGACCCACTCCAGATAGTTGAGCACAAAAATCTAGGCTGACAATCCAGTGCAGTACTGAGGGAGTGCTGCACTGTCAGAGGTACTGACTTTTGGGTGAGACCTTAAACTGAACGGCACCTGTGCTCTAAAAGTAAAAGATCCCATGGCACTATTTCAAAGAAGAGCAGGGGAGTTATCCCTGGTGTCTGGGCCAATATTTATCCCTCAATCAACATCACAAAAACAGATTATCTGGTCATTATCACATTGCTGTTTGTGGGAGCTTGCTGTGTTCCCTACATTACAACAGTGACCACGCTTCATTACCTGTCAAGTGCTTTGGGGAATCCTGAGATTGTGAAAGGTATCATATATAAATAAAAGTCATTCTTTCATTATATTCATATGGGAACTTTGATTTAGGTGCATAGAATAGTGCGAAATTTACAAACTAATTTTTAACATTTATGCCCTTGCCTCTACACAGCTCTATAACCTGTTCAACCATAATTATTTGCAAGAGAACACAAAGTTCAAATGTGTCTTTATATAACAAGGCTCATACATTCTTCCAGGGAATCAAGGAGAAACAGATGATTTGAAGGTTGAAACCAATCTCCCTCCTTTCAGTATTTTCCCCACACTACAGTGTATATAAAGTCTGGAAGGCCCCTTGTGTCACAACTGGCTCATTTGCCTGCATGTACTGTCTGATGTGTCTCACCCGCACAATTAACACAGAAACGCTGCAGCTCATTTAAAAGTTTACCTCCCAGGCAATAGGATGTCTGTCAACTTTGACAGGGGTGAAAAACAGGCAGTAACAATTAATTGAAAGGAAATTATAGATAGGGCTATAATGGGCAGCCAATCCACTATTGGCCATTTTGCACCTCACTCGAAGTTGAATTTCACCCCCTATGTCTTCCATGCCCCCACCAACTCCTTCCATCATTGGCTAGTGAAAGAATGATGAAGTGTCATTTGAGGATAGAAGTACCTCAGCAACTCAAAAGGATGAACTACTGATGAAGGTTTTGGCTAAGTGTGGTGTTAAGAGGTTACCACATCAGACTGGAAGCTGATGCCACCATCTTCTACCCTACATAAGCTCATCCAAAGCTCTTCAGCTGCCCATGTCCCAATGCACACCAAATCCCATCCATCCATCCTTTCATCCATCACACCTGTGCTTACTACATTGGCTTCCGGTCCAGCAATGCCTTCATTATTAAATTCCCATCCTCGCATTTAAATCCCTCCATAACCTCACTCCTCCTTATCTCTGTAACCTCTTCCAGGACTACAACCCTCTGAGAACTGTGTTCCTCCAACTCTAGTCTCTTGTGCATTCCCCACTTCCTTTGCATTACCATCGGTGGCCATGTCTTCAGCCATCTAACTCCAGTAATTTAGAATGGGACAGGATCAGCCAAGACTGTTGGAAATGAGGAACCTTCGAGTGTAAAATGTTTGACTATGGAGCTCCTGGACCTGGAAAAGAACTTTTGGGATGTTTTATTTTTGCTTTCTCCCCCTAGGCAGCACTAAACTTGCTTTTGACTACCTATGGGACTGCGAATCATCTGAATATTTTTGCTACCACCCGCTGTGAGCTGTTTCGATGATGAGTATAGGATTGCCAATGGACATTTCTTTTATTACCATTATAAAGCAGAGAGAGCATGGTGGAAAGGAGAGTAAGGCAGCAAATAATGAGGATACACCCTTCAAGATATTATCCCCTTCCTTGCTGCCTAATGAAGTTACAGGCCACACAGCCCTGTGCAGTACAGACAGACACTAGCCAGGGCTGGGGATCGTTTGTGCTGAAGACGATGGCTATAACCTTCCCAATGTTAAGCTGAAGGTTAATAGAATTTCAACCAAGACTGCATGTCAGGCAAACATGTGACTACACAGAGACAGCGTAGGGGTCAGAGAGGTGAGAAAAGCAGGACTAGAAATTATGTGAAAACTGATCGTCTGCAGATGATGTAACCAAGGAACAGTATGTAGAAGAGGTGTGAGGGGCCCAACTAAAAGGACCCCTGGGGGACTCTAGGGATGATGGTGTAGGGTTGGGAAATAGCCATTGATATAAATGTGCTATGATTAGATAAGAGTCGAGACAAGCAAGGACAGTCTTGTAGAGTTAGACAACAGAGGGATGCCATTGGAGAAGGATACTGTGATTAACTGTACTAAAGGCTATAGAGAGGTCAAAGAGGGATAATGCATGATGATCGGAGTGACAGAGAATGCCATTTGTGATTTATTTCTTCCACATCTGTGAAACAAAGTCTAATTTGAGGGATTCAAACAGGGAATTGCAGGAAAGATAGCATGGAATTGGGAGACACCAATGCATTTATTTCTCTGCTGGCTTTAATTGTGACCTCCACCTTTGACACCCATTTCTACTGAGATTGTATTATCTTTTTGGACTGTTTCTAATCTACCACCTGGTTTGCTTCGAAGGGCTCAGTTTTCTGCTCCTGTGCTAGGAATATGTTGAGCTAAATTTGATCTGTTTTTGCTAGTTCACACCAGACTCCCAGTCCATTGGAGCCATTCCATCTTGCCACTTTTAATACTTCCCTTCCTACCCATTTCCTTCAGCTAGTCACATTCCCCATGTCTCATATCTCCTTTACTTCTCTCAGTATGCCTAATCTTATCTGCTAATATCACTCTGCTATTCCACCATCTCCTGTTCTCCACCCAACCACTTAAGAATCATTCTATTTCTTTTTCTCTATCTTTTTCTTTTTCCTTTGCCCTTTCTCTTGTTCTGGACACTTTTAAAGGCTGTTCATTTGTAATATTGCCTAGTCCTGAGGAAGGGGCTTGGACCTGAAACATCGACTGATTTCTGTTTCTCACAGATGGTGCCTGACCTTTCAAATAATGCATGAAGCAATATTATCCAGTGCAGAAAATATTTACAGGAGGGGACAGCATCTAGATGGATTGTATTTAGAAAACTATCTTACTGATGACAAATGTGACATTTGCATTCTTCAGGTCATATTATGTAAAGACAGAGCTGACAGAACCAGCACTCAGAGGTAGCATGTGTAAACAACTTTCTTCCAGTCAGGTTTAATGACCCATGAATTATTCACTGCTATTTTTGCCAACTTGTGACAAATAAATGACTTTGCGAACATGATACATTATCAACAGGACTTGCAACACATGCCTAATGATTAGACTGACCTTCTCTGATATACATTAGACAAAATGAATTATCAAACTATACAGACTTCCAATTTTTCAAAATAAAAAATAAAGTTTTTCAAGGAGATATTTCCTGGCTTCCATGGCTCAATACAACAATGCTTGTTACACTCACTCACTAAACCACCAAAAGCTATGAATCTTCGGTTTTATCCATGGCACAGTTGTGGGAGATTTGGTGTGTAGTACACAGCACTTCAATGGAGATATGACATTTCAGATGCACATTAGCACTATCTTACAGCTTTGATTTTTTTATAACCCAATTTTCAAATCAGTTTTACGCTCATTAAATTAAAAAGGTTCAAGGTGCCTGGCGTAATAAACTTTAACAGTACAGTTAACTGAAGCACTTGTGACTTGCCTTTACAAGACTGAAGTAATAAAAGTTTGTATTCCCAGTAGGAAATGTTGCTAACAGGAAGCACAACATGGAAATTTGAGCATGCATGCCAGACCATTTATTTTATTAATTGAAAAATCATGGGCAGTACTCACCCAAATTTCCCACATGTGCTCCCAACAGACAAAGTTCCTGACCTGATTTACACTTTCATTATCTAATCCTCAAACAGGGACATGCACTACCCAGTCTGGTACTGACCCATGCAGATCAGGAAGATCTCAGGTTGCTGTTAGTACAATTGAACTTTCAGTGGTGGTGGCAGGATGGGGTGGGGGAAGAAAGAGAGAAACAACCATGACTACCGCTTTCAAATGAACACTCCTTGGGACAAGGTCGGGATTTTCTGGCAGGCTTTTAAAAAAAAAAATGGAACTCACCGGAAAACACCGATGTCGTCCAAATTGGAAGCACTGGTCCTGCTCTGAACACGTCAGCTGTGAAACTAACAGCTGCGATTTTTTAAAAAACTGACTGGTTGAAAGACGACAATGGGAAATTTCTTGTCCCTGAAATTACCAGTCACGGACCTCAAAAAGCTTTACCATGGACACTCATGTCCGTGTACGGACACATTGCCGACCCCTGGGCATGTTTCTGGAGGTGCTCACCCTGCAGCTTAAAGGTGTGCAGGCAGAGAGGGAATGGGTGACAGCCAGGCAGTCAAGAGGGTGGGCTGTGTGTGTTGGGGTGGGGGTGGTAAGTTCTGAATACTGGTGAGGGTGAGGGTGATGGATCATCTGGGGATTGCAGCCACAGCAAAGCATACAGCACCATGGTTGGCTCAGATATACAGGGAGTAGCAGGAAGATTGGGAAAGCAATAGTGAGAGGGGATTCTATAGTTAGGGGCACAGACTTGTGTTTCTTTGGCTGCAGATGTGATTCCAGATGGTATGCTGCCTCGCTGGTGCCAGGGTCAAGAATGTACTGAGCGGCTGCAGGGCCCTCTGAGGGGGGAGGATGAACAGCCAGAGATTGTGATCCATATTGGTACTGGTAGAAAGAGGGATGAAGTCTTGCAGGCAGATTTTAGGGAGCTAGGAAAGAGACTAGCATACAGGACCAAGGTAGCAATTTCCAGATTACTCCCAGTGCCAGATTCCTGGGACTTTGGGACCAGTTCTGGGGGATGTGGGACCTGTACAGACTGGATGGGTTGCACTTCAACAGGGCCAGGTCCAATGTACTTGCAGGGCAGTTTGCTAGTGATGTTGGGGAGGATTTAAACTAACTTGGCAGGGCGATGGGAAATAGGATGTACCATTAGGAAGGATAAACATGATACACAAAGGATTGGGAGAGACAGGTAGTGCTAGAGTAAGACATAGTAAGTTATCAGGTGTGGGTCTAATAATGTTTATAGTGCATGTACGTAAATGCACAAGCATGGCAAATAAAGTTGGTGAGCTGCAGGCAAATAGCCACATGGGAATATGGTGCTGTGGTGATAATGGAGACCTGGCTCAAAAAGGGGCAGGATTGGGTACTAAATATCCCTGAATACAAGGTGTTTAGGAATGATAGGATGGAAAGAAAAGGAGCAGCAGTGGCAATATTGATTTAAAGGAGAATATTACAGTGTTGGAGAAAGAGATGATGTCCTGGAATGGTCAAGAACAGAATCTATTTGGTTAGAGTTAAGCATTATTGGAGGTGCCATTACACCACTGGGTGTATTCTATAGGCCACCAACTACTGGGAAAGATATAGAGCAGCAATTTTGCTGGGATATAACAGAGAGGTACAAGAACTATTGAGTTATGATAATGGGGGACTTCAATTATCCTAATATAAACTAGGATAGCAATAGTGTACAGGACAGACAGGGAGAAGAGTTTCAGAAGTGTGTTCAGGAGCATTTTCTTGCTCATTACACTTCCAACCCAATGAAGGAGGCATTGCTGAATCTGTTTCTGGGGAATGACGTAGGTACAGTGGCGCAGTGGTTAGCACCGCAGCCTCACAGCTCCAGCAACCCGGGTTTAATTCCGGGTACTGCCTGTGTGGAGTTTGCAAGTTCTCCCTATGTCTGAGTGGGTTTCCTCCGGGTGCTCCGGTTTCCTCCCACATGCCAAAGACTTGCAGGTTGATAGGTAAATTGGCCAATAGAAATTGCTGCTAGTATAGGTAGGTGGTAGGGAAAATATAGGGACGGGTGGGGATGTGGTGGGAATGTGGGATTAGTGTAGGATTAGTATAGGTGGGTGGTCGATGGTCGGCGCAGACTCGGTGGGCCGAAGGGCCTGTTTCAGTGCTGTATCTCTAAACTAAACATAAACAAGAGGATCAAGTGTCAGTAGAGAAGCATTTAGGGAACAGTGATCATAGTATCATAAGTTTTAGGTTTGCTATGGAAAAGCACAAGGAGCAACCTAGAGTAAAAATACTTAATTGGAGGAGGGCCAATTTCAACGGAGTGAGAATGGACCTGTCCCAGGTAAATTGGGACAAAAGGTTGGCAGGCAAAACTGTAATGGAAAAATGGACTGTGTTTTGGGTGGAGATGGTTTGGGTAGAGTCGAGGTATATTTCCCAAAGAGGGAAAGGTAGGGTAACCAAAGCAAGAGCTCCCTGGGTGACCAAAGAGATAGTGAATAGGATGAAACAGAAAATGGGGCTTATGACAGATGCCAGGTTGTTAATACAAGTGAGAACCAGGCTGAATATACAAAGTTCAGAGGGGTGGGGGGTGAAAAAGGGAATAAAGGCAAAGAGAGAGTATGAGAAGAGACTGGCTAGGAATCCAAAAGTCTTCTATAGTCATAAAAACAGTAAAAGGCTGGCAAAAGAAGTGATGGGGCCATTTAGGAACCAAAATGGCCATCTATGCATGGCTGAGGTACTAATGAAGTACTTTATATGCTTTACCAAGGAAGAAGATACTGCCAAAGTTATGGTGAAGGAGGTGGTAATTGAGATACCGAGGGAAGTAAGGGTGAAATTGTGAAGGTACTGGCCATAATCTTCCAATCTTCGTTAGATACTTGTGTGTTGGGGGGTGGACTCTTGTTCAAAAAAGGATGCAAGGATAAAATCAGCAACTGCAGGCCAGTCCGTTTTATCTTGATGGCGGGAAGCTTTTGTAAATGATAATCCAGGACAAAATTAAACAGTAACTTGGACAAGGGTGGATTAATTAAGGAAAGCCAGAATGAATTTGTTGAAGGCAAATCATGCCTAACTAACTTGATCGAGGTTTTTGATGAGGTAACAGAGGGCTGATGTGATGTATATGGACTTCCAAAAGGTGCCTGATAAAGTACCACATTAGACTCGTCAGCACAGCTGAGGCGCATGGAATAAAAGGGACACTGGCAGCATGAATATAAAGTAGGCTGAGTGACAGGAAACAGTAGTGAACGATTGCTTTTGGGACTGGAGGAAGATATACAATGGGGACCTCCAGGAACAGTACTAGGACAACTGCTTTTCTTGACAGACTTGGGTATAAAGGGTACAATTTCAAAATTTGTAAAAGACAAAAACTTGCATGTATCGTGAAGAGTATAGGATAGACTTCAAGAGGACATAGACAGGCTGGTGGAATGGGCCGACATGTAGCAGATGAAATTTAATGCAGAGAAATGTGAAGTGATATATTTTGGTAGAAAGGACAACGAGATACAATATAAACTAAAGGGTACCATTCTAAAGGGGATGCAAAGAGATTTGGGGGTATATGTGCATGCGCACAAATTATTGAAGGTGGCAGGGCAAGTTGAGAAAGTGTGGACAGGAAAGTGGAGTAGACCCCACAATCAGAACAGACATGATCTTATCAAATGGCGGAGCAGGCTTGAGGGGCTGAATGGCCTACACCTGCTCCTAATTTGTATGTCTGTTCGTTTGTATGTACCTTCGCATGTAAAAGGCATATGGGATCCTGGATTTTATAAACACAGGCATCGAGTACCAAAGCAAGGAAGTTATGAAAAACCTTTATAAAAACACTGGCTCAGCCTCAACTGGAATAGTATGTCCAATTGTGGACACCACACTTTAGGAAGAATGTGAAGGCTTTAAGAGAGTGTAGAAAAGATTTACGACAATGATTCCAGGGATGAGACACTTCAGTTATGAAGGTAGATTGGGGAAGTTGAGGTTGTTCTCCTTAGAGGGGAGATTTGATGGAGGGGTTTAAAATCATGAGGGATCTATGCACAGTAGATAGCAAGAAATTGTTCCCTTTGTTGAAGGAGTTGAGAACCAGAGAACACAAATTTAAGGTGATCGGCAAAAGAACCAAAGGCAACCTGAGAATTTTTTTTTAAATGCAGTGAGTGGTTAGCATCGAGAATGCACTGCCTGAGAGGGTGGTCGAGGCAGGTTCAATTGCAGCTTTCAAAAAAGGGAATTGGATAAGCACCTAAAGATTAAAAATGTGCAGGGTTAGGGCCAGGTAGTGGAACTAGTGGAATTGCTCTTGATGGTTCGTAACTATTCCATGACTCTATTCTGAGTGCAAAATCTGAAGTTGTGCTTCATTTTAATATTGTAACATTTATATTGATGATGGTTTTGGATACAGTGTTTGCCATGATCAAGGGTTCTGGCACAAAGCCCTACTGCGGAGAAGCCAAGGCATCGTATATTAAAAATTTTAACTGACAATTTGCCTACATTTCACACAGGGAGTGTGTGTTTTGGTATGCATGGGACAGCAGAATTTGTCAGTGCTTCAGGTGAAGCAGCAGTGGAGAGGCACGTATTGTTTATTCGTTGATTGAACAGCGCAAATGGAATAAGCAGGCATTCACAATTCTTGGTTTTCTCAGATGTGCAAGTGTCAGGAGAGCAGAATTTAAGATTTTTCAGTGAGATCAACAGCAAGTTATTCAACATGTCCCAAGTGTGATGTGTGCAAATTTGTAAACAAAATATGAAAAACTTAACACTTGCTGTCTATTTTCCAGAGTTGAATGAACTGTTGACAGTGAAAGTGCATCCAACCCACCATACTTCTGCAGTTACTCTCTTCCACTCCGCACCCTCCCCCCAACAGCTTAGCAGTCCCTATGGGATTACACTCCTTCTTGCAAACCACTTCCTCTAATAAATACCCTCTGCCTACAAGACCTCCAACAAATTTCCTCTCCAACCCAGGATATGGCCGCCTAACCCACAGAACTCACTGATTAAGTAACTTGGAATGAGGCACCTTGTCAAAAGCTTCATTGAAGTTCAAATATGCAAAGTTGACAGGGCTACTTTCATGCACAACTAGTTACCTCCTTAGAAAATTCAACCAGGTTGGTGAGACATGCCTTTCTTTTCCAGAACAAATGCTGCAAATCTGTCCAGCTGGTCATCTGTCCAATAATTCTAACAACCTTCCAACAACTGAATGGGTCCATCAATTTCCAGTTGATTTGTTGTCCTTTTATAAATATTGGTACTGCCTTAGTCTCCCTCCAACCATGAGATCAATGCCTATCTCTAGTGAGCTACGTAAATAGATATGGCAGGGTCTCTAACACATTTCCCATTTCTTTGAACACCCTGGAGTAATGGCGTGAGGTCCAGCAGCTCGATCAGATTTGAGACCCTTAAAAAAGGTGCTATATAGATGCAAGTTGTTAGACAATAAAGGAGACACAAGTGGTCAAAAGGCACTACCATATTTCAAAACATATATAATTGTTCCAAACTAATTTAGATTACTTTTCAAATGACAAATCTTGCAATCTCAATTTTTGTCCTATTATGCAGCACTGTGGGACATGTTATTTTGTTAAAGACATATAAATGCAAGCAATGGTTTTACCTCGAGATACCACAAGGTTTTAACCCCATAATATAAAATCTGTTAATTCTCATTACATATACATAAACACGTATTTGTTGCACAACATTTATGTAGTACAAGACATAAGACATTGTGTCATGTAATTCGGGAGTCTGAGATAGGTCCAGTTTTAGCAAACAGTATTAAAAATATCAGGAGGTTGCTCCTTACTTATTTACACCTTTTTTTAAAGTTTATTTTTTATATTCATTCATGGGATGTGGACATCGCTGGCCAGGCCAGCATTTATTGCCCATCCCTAATTGCCCTTGAGAAGGCGGTGGTGAGCTGCCTTCTTGAACCGCTGCAGTCCATGTGGGTTGGGTACACCCACAGTGCTGTTAGGAAGGCAGTTCTGGGATTTTGACCCAGCGACAGTGAAGGAACGGCGATATAGTTCCAAGTCAGGATGGTATGTGACTTGGAGGGGAACTTGCAGGTGGTGCTGTTCCCATGTATGTGCTGCCCTTATCCTTCTAGTTGGTAGAGGTCGCGGGTTTGGAAGGTGCTGTCTAAGGAGCCTTGGTGCATTGCTGCAGTGCATCTTGTAGATGGTACACGCTGCTGCCACTGTGCGTCAGTGGTGGAGGGAGTGAATGTTTGTACATGGGGTGCCAATCAAGCGGGCTGCTTTGTCCTGGATGGTGTCGAGCTTCTTGAGTGTTGTTGGAGCTGCACCCATCCAGGCAAGTGAAGAGTATTCCATCACACTCCTGACTTGTGCCTTGTAGATGGTGGACAGGCTTTGGGGAGTCAGATGAGTTACTCGTCTCAGGATTCCTAGCCTCTGACCTGCTCTTGTAGCCACGGTAATTATATGGCTACCCCAGTTCAGTTTCTGGTCAATGGTAACCCCTAGGATGTTGATAGTGGGGGATTCAGTGATGGCAATGCTGTTGAATGTCAAGGGGAGATTAGATTCTCTCTTGTGGAGATGGTCATTGCCTGGCACTTGTGTGGCGCGAATGTTACTTGCTACTGATCAGCCCAAGCCTGGATATTGTCCAGGTCTTGCTGCATTTCTACACAGACTGCTTCAGTATCTGAGGGGTCACGAATGGTGCTGAACATTGTGCAATGATCAGCGAACATCCCCACTTCTGACCTTATAATTGAAGGAAGGTCATCGATGAAGCAGCTGAAGATGGTTGGGCCTAGGACACTACCCTGAGGAACTCCTGCAGTGATGTCCTGGAGCTCAGATGATTGACCTCCAACAACTGCTTTTTGTGTACAGGACATACCTGGGCAATTTTCCACATTACAGGGTAGATGCCAGTGTTGTAGCTGTACTGGAACAGCTTGGCTAGGGGCGCGGCAAGTTCTGGAGCACAGGTCTTCAGTACCTTTGCCGGAATATTGTCAGGGCCCATAGCTTTTGCAGTATCCAGTGCCTTCAGTCGTTTCTTGATAGCACACGGAGTGAATCGAATTGGCTGAAGTCTGGCATCTGTTATGCTGGGGACTTCAGGAGGAGGCCCAGATGGATCATTAACTCGGCACTTCTGGCTGAAGATTGTTGCAAATGTTTCAGCCTTATCTTTCGCACTGATGTGCTGGGCTCCCCCATCATTGAGGATGGGGATATTTGTGGAGCCACCTCCTCCAGTTAGTTGTTTAATTGTCCACCACCATTCACGGCTGGATGTGGCAGAACTGCAGAGCTTAGATCTGATCCGTTGGTTATGGGATCGCTTAGCTTTGTCTATCGCATGCTGCTTACGTAGTTTGGCGTGCAAGTAGTCCTGCGTTGTAGCTTCACCAGGTTGACACCTCATTTTGAGGTATGCCTGGTGGTGCTCCTGGCATGCCATCCTGCACTCTTCATTGAACCAGGGTTGGTCTCCTGGCTTGATGGTAATGGTAAAGTGGGGGATATGCCGGGCCATGAGGTTACAGATTGTGCTCGAGTACAATTCTGCTGCTGCTGATGGCCCACAGCGCCTCATGGATGCCCAGTTTTGCATTGCTAGATCTGTTCGAAATCTATCCCATTCAGCACGGTGATAGTACCACACAACACGATGGACGGTATCCTCAATGTGAAGGCGGGTCTTTGTCTCCACAAGGACTGTGCGGTGGTCACTCCTACCAGTACTGTCATGGACAGATGCATCTGCGGCAGGCAGATTGGTGAGGACGAGGTTGAGTATGATTTGCCCTCGTGTTGGCTCCCCCACCACCTGCCGCAGACCCAGTCTAGCAGCCCTGTCCTTTAGGACTCGGCCAGCTCAGTTAGTAGTGGTGCTACCGAGCCACTCTTGGTGATGGACATTGAAGTCCCCCACCCAGAGTACATTTTGTGCCCTTGCTACCCTCAGTGCTTCCTCCAAGTGGTGTTCAACATGGAGAAGTACTGAGTCATCAGCTGAGGGAGGGCAGTAGGTGGTAATCACTAGGTTACCTTGCCCATGTTTGACCTGATGCCATGTGACTTCATGGAGTCCAGAGTCGACGTTGAGGACTCCCAGGGCAACTCCCTCCCTACTATATACCACTGTGCCACCACCTCTGCTGGGTCTGTCCTGCCGGTGGGACAGGACATACCGGGGGATGGTGATGGCAGTGTCTGGGACATTGTCTGTAAGGTATGATTCCGTGAGTATGACTATGTCAGGCTGTTGCTTGATTAGTCTGTGGGACAGCTCTCCTAACTTTGGCACAAGCCGCCAGATGTTAGTAAGTTGGACTTTGCAGGGTTGACAGGGCTGGGTTTGCCATTGTCGTTTCCGGTGCCTAGGTCGATGCCGGGTGGTCCGACGGTTTCATTCCTTTTTATCGACTATGTAGCGGTTAGGTATAACTGAGTGGCTTGCTAGGCCATTTCAGAGGGCATGTAAGAGTTAACCACATTGGGAATTGCATTAATCTGGATGGTGGCTGCCTCAATTATTTTGGGGATTTTGCCTTTTAGTTATAAAGAGGATTGGGTATAAATAGTTTTCAGCTTTAAGGCTGCTGCACAATTATGCAGGGTAAATAGGTAATTAAAAGCTGCACAGATACAGGAACATTATACATTTGTTGCTATCATAAAAAAAAGACCTAAAAAATCTGCTGACCTGAGAGGAGCTGCTGCAGTTTCTAAGAGTTTCCTGGTCAACAAAAGGAGACTGAGACAGGGCATCTCAGGACACTGCTGAATTCCAGCAGCACACCTGTTATTCACTTTGCATCATCACAAAGGTTATGTCGTAAATCATATCTAAAACAGAATGCAGTCACATAATTTCTGAAATGTCATGTTCAGTTGCTAATAGTGGCTTAAAATCAATAATAGAACTAAATTCATGACAGTCAAAAGACAAAGAAATTTCTTGTTCAACTCCTGACAATGATCTCACGCTTTATAAATATGAAACTTCTATAATTACTAAGCTACCAAAAAAAAATTACAGAATGTCTTCAGATAGTCAGCTTTAAACCAAATTCCAGACAGGCATTTTCAGAGACTAATAGTTGTGTAATCATTGGAAATTGACTTGCCATATGGTACTGGTCAGCAAAGGCATATTTGATAGAAAAGACCACTGCTTACATCAGTGCTAACCCATCAACTAACCACTAGCCTCTTGTGGCTTATTGAGAATCCACATGTGGCTAATTGGCTTTTTAATTAGTAAATAAAATGGAGTAATAGATCATCATTGGGCTTGTGATCTCAATATTCATCTGCACAGTGTGCATATTACTTTAACCTTTTTGCACATTAGTTGATAAAACTGCAAAATCAGAAGCAGTATGCAAGTGTTTATGATCATTGTGTGCGCTTTACCGTTGGTTACTGATCACTAACCTGCTAAAACAAAAGCATAACAAAAATGACAATGCTGGACTTCAACAATACTGTATGAAGAAGGGAATTTTGTTAGGCTTAGTGGCTTTTCACGGTTCTTAAAATGTTATCCATGATACAGAAACAGAATTCACAAGGGCTATGCATTCCAGGAAACCAGATGTTTGACAGTAGCCAGAGGATAATGTGGCAGGATGGGACAAGGCTCAGGATTAGGCAATATGGTTCTACATCCAAACTTGCATAAACGTATTGGAAATCTTCAACTTAGCCCATTTAACCCACTGTATCAGATAGAACTGCTTAACTTTGCATCAACAGCAATGCCTTTGCAGCTCTTACTAATCTAGAATAGTTTCACCCACTTGAGACACTCACTTCAGGACTGGAATTGGAAATGGTATTCTTGCTAACATAATTTGGTCCCCATGGCACCACAGTAGTAGGGTACATAAACAAGTAACAAAAAAAAAAATTCAAAACACTTGAAAATACTTGAGCAAACATAAATTCAAGAAACTGCTTAGCATTTATGAATGTCATATGTCTAAATAAATCTTTCCAATTTTTTAAAATCACAGAGAAAGGAGATTGTGATAAATTAATAGTATGTGCAAATACTGTATTCGACTAAAAAATGAAGAAAATGTAGTAAGACATTTCCAATTGAAACATTTTAATTATTCCAGGTATAGTATATTTGAAACCTCATTAAATAATTCAAACTTCAGTCAATGCCAAGCATTATCGTATCTTGTAGCTTGAAATTCCAACACTAAAAATAATTAAAATACTCCTTCTTGAGATGGACATTTCATAACAACCAGATGTGTTTTGAGTAATATCCGTTGATTTTTCTTTACTTACACAGGAAAAAATGGCACCAAGTCATATCTTCCAGAAGGCATGACAACAGTTTAAAGGTTCAGACTAATTTCCGCTTCAGTTATACAGAAATTACACTGCATTTGTGTTTGTAATTGGCAGGCTGATTATGGCAAACAGCAAAGGTCACTATGAGAGAAACAGCCATTATTTCAGGCCGATTAGAATTAAGCTGTCTTGGAAGATATTTGCAAAGCCGCCAAAGTAACAACACATCTTCATTAAAACCATACATTACAAAAATCTTTCAATGTAATTTCTTAAAGGAATGTGCAGTTCATCAAATGCTTTCCCTGTTGTACTGGATGTTATATGGAGATTTGCATTTTCTACCCCTCTCCCCAAAGATGACAGTACTTCCCCCATGTGTGCACACACAACCCAACAAAAGCATTCAAAAATCCAGCAAACAAGTAAATGCAAGGCCAGTAGATCTAGGATATCAGCACTTAATCATGCACTTCTAGCCTCTTTTGGTTGACAGAACTCACTTTAAATAGTATTTAGAAAAGCACTTGAAACGCCATAGCACACAAGGCTATGGGCCAAATGCTGGAAAATGGGATTAGAATAGATAGGTGCTTGATAGCTAGCACAGGCACGATGGGCTGAAGGGCCTGTTTATGCACTGTATAACTCTATAACTGAAAATAATTAGATCAAGATACATTTGTACAGAACCAGAGTAAACATTATTTTGTCGTACGAGATCTATTCCCCCTCCAAAAAACTGGACCGATCTTACTCAAATTATGTGCGTGACTTAAAAGCATGAGTGTTATCAACTGGAGTTTTCCACTTCTAAATGAATGGGAGGAAAGCCAAGATCTGTGTAATTATTATCTAAGCAGTTCTGACTATGGCATGACATGGTGCTTCTTTAAGCAACATCGAAACCAATTCATTAAATTCAAAGATTTGTGCACAAAACTTCTGGTACCAGATTAAGGGCCCTTATTCTATTACTTGGACTTAATGAGAAGCTCAAACACAAGTATAAAAGGCAGTACCATTCAAAAATGGAATCTCAAATCAATGTCTAACACTTACTCAAGCTCCACACTACATTGGGCAAATATATTCCCTTTGGAATCTGTTTTTTAATCGAATAAGAGATGGACAAAGGTTTCATTCTCTGGTTATTGGGGGTAGGCAGGAACGTAGAGTTGAGTATACAACCAGATCAGCCATGATTTTGTTGGAACGGCGGAGCATACGAATTTGTTTGTTCGTATCCTGGTGCAAAGGTCCTATATGAAAGGAACAAAGGTAGTCACAGCCCAACAGATGGCAGTTAGAGCTACATCACAAAATAATCTGATTGCCAATCTCACACAATGGTTATAAAGGAAGTTAGCGGAAGGAATGGAAATGTTCAAAATTATACGGTAAGGATGGATTGGGCAGTGGCGAGAATTCGACAATGCAACTGGAAGTGCTCATTGCTGATACCAAGTGCTTGAAATAAAAAAAAAAGGTGCCATTCTCTGGTGCTGATATTCCTGTCTCAATGAGCAAAAAAAATTTTGAAATATAAAGCGTATTTTGAAATACAGTGGCTAACATTTTGGAATGAGCTCAATAAAAATTGTAACCAAAAAATTTTTTTTCCTTTTACAGTAAATCAAAACAAGTAGGCAGGCAGTGTCTTTTCATAAATGATGGAGTTTCTACACCGATTAAAAAAACTTTCATAACAAGGATTTTGATACTAGCCTTTATCTAAAGGACAATGATCAGGAAAAGGGAAATTCCAGCTCTCCTGTAATGGGCTGTTTGTTGTTTCTATTTTGTAACTTCTAAGATTTTGAAGTTCATTAACCGTTGCTGCAGTATTGATCATGCATTTTGATGGCTATAATTTTAATAGTTACTAGTTGATTTATTTTATCAGCACTGAAACAGGCCCTTTGGCCCACCGAGTTTGTGCTGACCATCAACCACCGATTTATACTAATCCTACATTAATCCCTTATTCCTACCACATCCCCACCTTCCCTCAATTCCCCTACCACCTACCTATACTACGGGCAACTTATAATGGCCAATTTACCTATCAACCTGCAAGTCTTTGGCTGTGGGAGGAAACCAGAGCACCCGGCGAAAACCCACGTGGTCAAAGGGAGAACTTGCAAACTCCACACAGGCAGTACCCAGAATCGAACCCGGGTCACTGGAGCTGTGAGGCTGCGGTGCTAACCACTGTGCTGCCCTACTTTCTTAGCTAGCTCGATTTCAATTAAAAATGTCAGTAAATGCAAAGATTTGAAATTAAATGAAGAGACCTGAACTCTAAGCTGCTGACCGTACAAAAAACAAATTTGCAATTACAATAAGTGCACAGTCAGATCACACATTGTTTTTAAAATAAATTTATAATTCCACTTTTGACTCTTCCCATTTCTCAGTGCAAGCTTAGCTGTACACAGTGTATTACATATTGCTTCAGACCAACATTGTTCTGCTTAGGTCTACAAGGGCAGAATTACACTTAGATTTTAAAAATAGTAGAAGAGAGTCTATGTAATAGGACAAAGAAATCGACAAGCCTTATAAGGACAACACATTAATTTTGCATTGCACAAGTACTCTTATAGCAAAGTCTTAAATAACTTTTTACAGATCGAGTTCTTTCTATTTAGCCAGGTGGTAACTCCTGAAATCCAGCACACAATGAAACTGCTTCAGAAGAGGCCGATGAAAGTACGGTATCTTGAAGCCCATCACCGTTCACGGAATCTGTACTCCCACTTATCAGAATTTAGTTTACAATCTCAAATATGCAATGGTTTTCACGGTTTTATTGTGATTTAATTTTTTTGCTCCTCTTCTTCTCAGCTTTAAGTACATCATCATGAGCCTTTCTCTTAGCTGCCAACTTGTTTTTCTGTAGAGGGAGGTAAAAAAAGATGCAGATTGGATAGCGTTAATAATGGTGTTAAAATACAAGGCTTCAAATATTAAACAATTCAAATAATCCACCACATAAATGGTAGTTAGCTGGGAGTAATGGAAGATTTCACTGCAGAATCTGGAAATCAAGTTGATCCCCTTGGTTGCCTTTATTAAACTTCCTGACCACAACGCTACAATACGTTTTTGTCAGTTCTTGTTTATCCTATTGGGTGGAGTACTTGGAAACTGGCCACTGGCCTATAGAAAAAGCAGCTGCAGTATCTCTCACCCCAGCTATCAGCCAGCCGTATAAAAGTCATATTTTGGAGCGGAGGGAGGGAAGAGAAGAAAGGAATGTGAATTGAACATAATGAATATGAAAGACTGTTTTATTCCCACTAGTTAGGCCCATTTTTGCTTAAGAATTATAAGAATTTCAACTATTTTCAATTAGAATGTGGCCATATGCTTTTTAAAAAAAAAGTAAATGCATAAAGACTGTATTTTATGCAAAAATAAACTTCAGGTATTATGTTACAAAGATTACATGAAAGTCAAACAACATCAAGTACATATTGTGGATTATGTTTAACCCCTCAGCTGAAGCAGATATAAAAGCTTTTAACTGAATTTAAGTACAACACTAGAGTTAAAAGTTGCAACTCAAATTCACTGTTGAGAACATTAATAACTCTGTGGTTTTTGACTGGCCTGCTGAATTAGGTCACATCTTTAGCTTGCTCCCAATTATTCTGTATGCTAAAACCGTACTGTTCTCCAGCCAATGTACACAAGGAAGACATTGAAGCCTGGAGGCAGTGCAAATAGGAAAATTAGCTATTCAGCCTCAAAAGAAAGTGATTTAAACATATTTGCACATTAGTTCAGTCTTTTTACAGAGCAATTTCAGTTAAACTGTTTTTTTAGTTTTAATTTGTACTCCCTTGCTCTACTGACATCTTCATCTTATCATGCTCACGATTTAGCTTATCAATACAATTAATACCTTGTACACCTTTATAAGCTTCCCTTCCACAGTCTTGAGGATTTACTTTGTCTCACTTTATGCCCTGAATGATTAAAACTAAACAATAGCAGACATATTGAAGGATTAAATCCAAATAAAACCTTATAATTTACACAAACCCTCATTAATCCACAACACTTCAAGTAAACTCAATTACCCATTTCTGTTTTCAACAGTTTCATTCTCAGTGGGAATCTCCCTCCCAAATTTGCGTGGAAGCACGAACTAAGCTTCAAGTCTTAAAAGATATTGGAAGGGTTCTATTTCAGAAAACCCTGAAGACGCGTAAAATTACTACACAACTTATTTACAAATAAGTACTCCAGCATTTAAAATAAAGAACCACATAGCATTTTAGACAATGGAAATAAGTACTGATTGAAACACATACCTCACGAACATTTCTCTTCTTGCCAAACATGATTTTATTGTACAAATACTTCTCCTTTTTCTTCATCATCATGATAGCCAGGCGCTTTTCCTCAGCTTGTTCTCGTTGGGATGCCTCTGTTTTGTTCTCCACCTTGACAGTCCCAGCAGTTACTTTCACATTTAGTTTCTGTGGAAACAACATGAACACTGAATCGGTAACTCGAGGAATATATCAAAGGGTTATTAAGTTGTAGCATTCACAAATAATCCTTATGAAGTGTTGACCTGTGCAATGATGATCAGAAAAATGTTGAAAAGCACATGTGTATTGCATGAATTCTGCATCCCGTGAACACACTGTCAGACAAAACTGCAGCCAAAGCAATGTTTCACTTGTCTTGCAGCAGTTCAATCTTGAAGCACCTGGTGTATTTTGACTACTTGCTTATGGCAAAACTGCACCTTAAAAATCAGTTATCTTTTTGCTCCTAGGCTTTTCCTATTTTTAGGGAAAAAGTCTCAATCTGCAGAAGGTGCTATATATCTAAATTACAGAGGTTAAAATTCTTTGCAAAATTTGGAGAACTCGATTGCTCCAAACAGTGAGGAATTCATCACCTTCTCTAGAACCCATTTGGTTTTCCTTTTGCTGTGCGGCTGCCAGTTCTTGACTGGACCAAGGAACTGAAGAATGTGGATGCAAGACATTATGGGGGAAAATTCGTTTGCGCAGCATCACTTAAAACGGTGCTACGTAGACTTGCATTGCGTCTCCAGGAGCAGACTGTGCCATTGGCCGCTACTTTCACGGGTTTCTCCACTGATATCACTGCGCGAGAAACACTGGTATTGGCCCCCAGTGCTGTCTGCCCCTGGGAAATTAACAATCAGCATAATGCCAGCTGAAACGACATTACGTGAACTTATTTTTTCCCCTTTATTTCATATCAAGCCAAATATAAAGTCTCTGACTTGCCACATTTGAATCATGAACTCCACAGGTTGGAGTTTTTTTTTAAATTTACATATCATGGCATAATGAAACATTGAATTTTATACAAATTTAAACAGATGCTGTTTCCACTGGAACTCACTTTGCTTTTCACCTTCTTAGCCTCCATATTCTTCAGTCTTTCCTCATCTTGTTTCTCTATTTCATTCATGTCTTCATCCTCAGATTCTTCGTCATCCTCTTCATCCTCCTCTTCAGATTGAGTTTCATTTTCATCTGTCATAAATACAATGAGGAATACAAGTTTTATGATATCAGTGATCATTCAGTACAAGTTACATGAAAGGTCTCCACATTGTTGCTCTAATTGGATCCCTTTCTTTATGCACACTCACAAAAGGTTGGTAGCTTAACTCTGCTTTTGAAGAAAGCTGCTGATATGTGTGTGTGATCAGAGAGTCACAGGTATCCAGTGGCATCAGTCCCTTTTGTAATCACCTCAGGTAAAGTTAACCATTTTTAAAAATGCTTCTGTCTTTGATTGCAAATGATTTTACGCACCATACTTTTGTTTTACAATCTCTCACTTTTTTCCTACTGTAAACTTCCACCCCTCCTCCCCCCCAAACCCACCATTTCATTTCCTCCTAAATTATCACTCTCCCTCTTTTATTTTAATTAATCCCAATGATTCCATTCTTCATTAGCCAAAGCATGACACCAGGAGAGCTTCTCAGTCAGGAGGAACTTGACATGGAGGTCAGAAAATGTAAGTTAGGTGTTAACAACTTTCATTTATATGGCATTTTTAATGCAACAACTTATATTTATATAGTGCCTTTACCATAATGAAATGTCCCAAGGTGCTTCACAGGAGCATTATAAAACAAAATAGGACACCAAGTCACATAAGGTGATAATTATGTCAGATGACCAAAGGCTTAGTCAAAGAGGTAGGTTTAAGAAGTGTCTTAAAGGAGGAAAGTGAGATAGAGAGGCGTAGGGATGGAGTTCCAGAGCTTAAGGCCGAGGCAACTGAAGGCATGGCCATCAGTGGAGTGATTAAAAATTGGGGATACTCAAGAGGCCAGAATTAGAGGCGTGCAGATATCGCGGATGGTTGTGGGGCTGATGATTACAGAGATAGGGAGGGGTGAGGCCATTGAGGGATTTAAAAACAAGGATGAGAATTTTAAAATCAAGATGCTGCTTGACCAGGAGCCAATGAAGGTCAGCGAGCACAGGAGTGATAGATCAAATTAAACATTGCAGACAAACTGTTTGGTATGACTTGTCCTCCAAGTGGACCAATCAGAAATCTGGTCCAACCCATTTATGTAGCAAAATGCTGCCTATTTAAAATAAATAAATGCAAGAAAATGTCCTAAAGTGCTTCACAGGAGTAGTTAATAAAAACTGGATGCTGAGCCAAAGAAAGATATTAGAGGAAGTAACCAAAAGCTTGGACAAAGAAATAGGTTATAAGGCAGGATAGAGAGAGAGAGAGAGAGAGAGAGGTGGCGTAGTTTAGGGAGGTTGTCTAGAGCACAAGGTCAATGTTGAGGAATGAAGAGTTCTGGGGATGAGGCAGTTGTATGTCTAGAGAAGGTTATAGAAATAGGGAGGGAACAAGATCGTGAAGGGATTTCAACACAAGAATGAAAGTTTTAAATTGCAGGCACAGTGGTCAGCACTGCAGCCTCATAGCTCCAGGGACCCGGGTTCAATTCTGGGTACTGCCTGTGCGGAGTTTGCAAATTCTCCCTGTGACCGTGTGGGTTTTTGCTGGGTGCTCCGGTTTCCTCCCACAGCCAAAGACTTGCAGGTGATAGGTAAATTGGCCATTGTAAATTGCCCCTAGTGTAGGTAGGTGGTAGGGAATATGGGATTACTGTAGGGTTAGTATAAATGGGTGGTTGTTGGTTGGCACAGACTTGGCGGGCCGAAGGGCCTGTTTCAGTGCTGTATCTCTAAATTAAAATAAAAAATAAAATAAAAGACACTGGAGGTCCAGAAGCCAATGCAGGCCAAAAAGACAGGAGAAATGGATGAGCAGGATGTGTGATAGGACATGGTCATCAGAATCAGTGGAAGTTTGCAGAGTGTGAAGGAAGTGAGGCTGACCAGGAGATAACCAGGGGAGCTTTGGAATAATCAGGTCTGGAGGTGATCAAGCCATGGATGGGAGTTTCAGCAGATAGGGTGAAACTGGGAGGAGGCAGACAACTTTATGAATATGGAAAAAGGCTGTCTTTGTGATGGGAAGGACATGGGACTGGAAGCTCAGCAAAGGGATAAATAGGATGCAGAAGCTGCAAACACTCTGATTTTATCAGAGATGGCAGCTAAGGAGAGAGATGGAATTGGTGGCATGTGTATGGAATTTGTCCCAAGGAGCACAAGACAAATGTTTATGTCTTCCCAATGTGTAAGTGGAAAAAACTGGGACACATCCAAGACTGAATGTCAGACAAGATGTACAAAAAGCACAGTATTAGGGGAGAAGCTGACAGTGGTGCTGAAGAGGTAGAGCTGGATGTTGTCAGCATAAATGTGGAAGCTGTCCCCATGTCTGCAGCTGTAACCAAGCAGAAGCAAGTAAATGAGGATGAAGAGGATGCCATGAGATAGATTCTTAGGGGACTCCTGGGCTTGAAAAAGCAGCTAATGTTGGGGGTGCTTTTGCTACAATTGCATACACAAGAATAGAACTATGTCGAGGGCAGTTTCATTCAGGAAAAAAAGGCATTGGAGGATGGTGGAGTGGCAACCGCATCAACAGCTGCAGAGAGACCGAGGAGTGAAAACACACCATTTTACAATCACAGAGAATGTCATTTGTGACTTTGGTTATGGCCATTTCAGTGCTGTGGCAGGGTTGGAAACTTGACTTGCGAGATTCAAACAGGAAGTTATGAGAAAGATGGGCACAGATTTGAGAAGTGACAACACACTGAAGTACCTTGGAGGGAAAAGGTAGCTTCTAGATTGGAGGGGCAGCAGTGGAAGGACAGAAGAGCTAAGGTTTTTTTTTGAGGTGGGGTGGGGGCTGATGACAGTACCTGAGGAGAGTGAACCAATACATGAATAATTGAGATAGAGGTCAAGTATGCAGTACTGACTTTGCGGCTCATTAGACACTGTAAACCTTTGTTAAAAGAGTTTACAAGAATTATTGCTTGCAAGAGTTACATGAAGTCATCCAAAGTGAGCAAGTGTTGTAGGCAAGATGGTCTTTGGTTTTTCAGATCAGCCAATTTAGACCATTTTTCCCCAATTCAGGCATCTGGCACAACCCTTGGGAAGTTTATATTCCGTTAACTTTAAATCATAATCTATTAAGACTGAGAAATATTTTTCTGCTCAAGAGAAACAGACCATTAGGATGCAATATTTAAAACATCATCAGCATACAGTTAACAGTACCCCAAGAGGATACTTGCATTTGGAAATGAACTAAACATAAATGAATGAGTGAACCAGCTTACATGCACTCTCGCCTCTCTGAATGGCCAAAAGTTTGAGTTTCTCTGGTGGAATGTAGTCTCCGTCTTTCTCCTCCACAAATGGGGACAGATGAGGTGGTAAAGTCACTCCCAGAAAATAATCTTCTACAGGAAGCAGTGTTTTGGCATTAACACAGTCAAAAACCCACTGAGGCTGGATATAATACCTGCAATTTAAAAGAATGCTGAGCAATGATAAAAATAATTTGCAGCATTGGACAAATACACAGATATTTAGTGAGTTAACAGTTCTGCAGACCAAACAGAAAGTAGGCACACCAGAGAGAGATTCTGCATTAACTCTTTTTTAAATGGCTTGTTTCAGAGCATATCACTTGTAATGGTAGAATTCAGATTCAAATCCCAACTCAATAGTCTTCAACTTCACTCCTTGGTGGGCAAGTTTTGTCGCTTTCAGGCAGTACACTAGCTGTATGTCTCACTGAAAGGAGAAAAGGAAAAGTAAACTTCTCACAAAGAGACCCTCAGCTATAGCACCCAGCAGTCCTAGCTCTGTTGTTGGGTGATATATACGGTCACGAATGCCACACCATAACAACCTGTTTCAAGCAAAGAGATGAAAAGCAGATATAGGAAGATCGATAGGGAAAATTATTTAATAAATTGCTTGGATATCTTAAAAGATGTCGATAGGACTGATATACTGCTCATTACGTGGATGTTGTTAGATATGCAGATGGTATTCTGGTTATGTTTTTCTTCATTTTCTTACACCACAATCAAGAATTTAGTTATTGTCAAACTTTAAAAATTGCAGGCAGTTATCAAATTACTGACTAAATTATCCTGCAAGTCCGAGTAAAATAATTTATGCTGAAGGATCAGCAAGAGTATAACAAATGTAGTATTTTGCTTTTATCTTATTTTAACAAATGTAGTCTGCATTACAGTTTAAGCTAAAAGATTAAATCTTAAGTTAAAAACAATGGATAAAAAAAAAATTGTTCAAAAACATGTAATAATTACCTTTTAATCAACTTCTGCTTTGCCAGTCAACTGATAAAGAAACTAAGCCAACATTGTTTATTGTGTTTTTTTAGGGTGAAGTGGGGGTAGAGAAAAGAAGGAACTTGCTCTTAACTTGAGAACGCCTAGGGCATGCAGCCAATGTCTTAGCTACATGACTGGCTTCTAGGAATGTAAAAAAAAAAGAAACAGTTAAGATGTCTTGTTGTCGGAAAGTGCAAGAATGTGCCATGATCAGGAACTATTTTTGCTTCAGATTTCCAGCATCTGCAGTATTTTGTACTTAGGTTCATGAACCTATCAAGCAAGACTCTACTCTTATGCCATGTGGAGGACAGAGTGAATTGTTCACTTCCAGGTTTAATGGAAGTAGAAGATTCACCAATGGTGGCAAAATGGAACTCATACTTACTGAACTGAAAATTTAATTTTATATAAAATCATACCTGTTGATAAGCTGTTCAACATTTGGCCTGTCCACTATTTGGTGAGTAATGGTTTGATCTGTAACAGGATAAGCAGCACCTATACAAAGTGACTCATCCCAGGATACCTTGCCTCCAAAACACCTAAAAAAGCAATTGATAAAACAAAAACAAATTGGTTGAAACAGATTTAGAAAAGTTATTTTCCCCTAAAGCAGAGTTCTCTTGAGCAACAAATAGTATGGGAAGAGGAGAGAGAAATGTCAGTCACAGTTTCCATTCCACACTGCTATCCAGTTATCCCCGCTGCAAATTGTGCATTTATGTATAGTGAACAAGAAGAGTACTGGGCTCGGTTATGGCACCCTATGTAACCACATAACCCACTGCTTTTCAGAGTCTGGACTCATATGAATATGGCCAGATTGCAGAACTGTACTGTAGCGAAATTCAAAATGAGGACCAAAAGAAGGAAAACAGTACTGAAATTGGTAAAAAAAAAGGGAGTTTTGGTTACAGAAGGAATCAATTTCTATGGTTGAGCAACTTTACCAGGCAAATAGCAGAGCCCTACAGACCAGGTTTGATGCCTCAGTTGGGGCAGTAGTAGGGTGCTGCATTTACCCTCAGTGCACATGGTGGGGCAGAGAGGGGTGAAAAATGTCAGCTAGGGTACCCACTCAGGATCACTATCCTGCAATACAGGTGGAAGTGTGCGTAAGTAGGCAAGAACAGAATTGGCTTTGTCCCCATGGTCAGTCAGCCTGCCAAAAGTAACCACTGGGACTGACAAATGAATAATGGTCACCTGTGTGAGGTACCAGCGAGTGCAGAGCACTTGTTGAACTGTATCGCAGCAATATGGTGACACTATCAGTAACGATGGAGGGGGCTGAGGAATTAAGTTGTTTACCCGTAACACAACCTGGCACACATACCTCATGACAAATGCCAGTGATTCACGTGGCACTTCTCTGTTCAAGAAAAACTTCATCCCTTCAAACAACAACTTCTGTTTTTCTAAAATTTGTTGCTCTTTTTGCCTCTCTTCAAGCAGCTCTGCATTTTCCTGAATAAATTACATGAGTTACTCCAGGGTACCTTTTTTATTTTGCCGCTGGGGGCAACTTCATAACACAAATAACACAGTCTCAAACAAGTTGTCGATGCAAGCTAGTAAATACTCTTTTACCAGATAGACATAAACCTTTAGAATTTTAAGTGTTAATTGATATTCGAAGTATAAAAACTGAAAGAGGTATTCAGATACATAAAGTCTGTGTAGGTAGCAAAGTATTACTTTGTATTGCACTGTTTATGGTATAAAACACTAACTCACTGCCTAAGTAACTTTGAAAAAAGTATTTTACTTTCTGTTCTTAGCATATCAATTTGGCAGAAAAATGTTAACATCTACTTTGTATTCATATTATTCAGGCATCTACACGTTACTAGGGAAAGGAATGCTAATAGAATATTAAGGGAAGGTTAAACACATACTGAAAAAAATATTTTTAAATAAACAAACAAATCAGGTTCTGTGCACAAAAACAACTAAAAGGTGGATGCTCATAAAAAGTCTTGGAAAAGAGGCCTACCTAGGTGGTTATGTAAATCATTCAAAATTTCACAAGGGCACATAAAAGATATGCAAATTGCCTCTGCCAATAAAAAGGCAATTTTTTTTTTAAAGTACTATTTTGGGAGTAGGCATGCTTGTTTGTGTGCTATTCTATTGTGTTTGTATTCCCAGGGGAAAATAAACAGTATTTTTTATTTTTCTTGAAATTTCCCTCCCACCTCTTCTGAAGGTTTGACTTCTTGCTGTTATGGTTCCTTAGCCAAGCAGCCACTACTCGCGTGCAACTTTCAACAGAGATCAACCAATTACTGTGGGCGTAAGCACCAATTTCAAAAATCGTTTTTTAAAGTCTTAAACTAAGTTTTTCTTTCATTTGCATTTCCATGCTTTCTTGAGAAGGCCAAATTAAAACAGTTTTGTCTTGACTTTATAATATTTAATGCAAAGTCAGCGGTAATCTCAAGTAAATTCAGGTCCTGTACATTTTAACAGTGAAAAGCTAGAAGGGGAAAGATTCAAAAAGAGTAACTCTAGACTAATTGTAATATAATGTAATGAACAGAGCATTCATATTGTAGAGCTGACGTGGTATTTTCCCTTTCAGCATGCAATTGGTGTATTCAGCAAGGGCACATTCTGGTAATTTAGAGCGACAGTGAGAATCACTGTTGGGTGATGGCCCACTTCATTTTGCTTGTACCAAGCTGTCCAATTTTCCGTCATGAAAATATGATGAAGCAGCAGTCAATCCATCTCTAGAAACACTGAAAAATCTAGGCAGAGCCAAGAAGGTTCTCTTCTCAATGAAAAACAAATTGCTCAGTAATGATGAGCAATACAGTTTTAAACTTACTCCATCTGCAGGGAATTCATCAGGTTTCACATCATCCTCTTCATTTGAGGACATCACACGAGCTAAACTTCCACCTAAGGCAGCCAGTTTCTGCAAGGATCATAAGATTCAAATTAGCACAATGAATAAAATGGCAACACTTTTTGAATGTCAGACTTCAGTAAGGCTCATCACTCACCTCCAGATAACTTTCAGAGTCCATTGCATATTTCTCTTCATCATCTTGCTTCAGCTCACTTTCTTCGGGTTTGTTTTCAAGCTGAAGCTAAATTTTCAATTTAGTTAATTATGCTAAACATATGAATCCTTCAGACTTTTCAGACCACAAATCTTTTAGAGAATTGTGGAATCACAATGGTAGATACAACATAGTCTGCAGCCTGTAAAATACTATTTAGCACATGACAAAAATACAAACATATACAGACATAGCAAAAATTAATGGTCACAAAGAAAGGAACTTATTGCTTTATGGGCAAACTCTACAACTAAAAGAGTGAATTCTGTTGCATACACAAACTAGCCACATTATTGGGTGTCTGTAGGGCAGTGAAAATATGACAAGTACCTACTAACATACATGTAACAGATCACCTTTACAGCATTGCTGAAAAATTTCTAATCATAATGTAGCTTACAACCTTTTGGACATTTCTCCAATTTGTAAACATGATTTCAATGGTTTGAGTTATTTTTGCACAATTTGGACCGCAGTGATTTGTTTCCAAATTGAGATAGTGTTTCTATGTTTTGATTAACCAGATCTAATATATTTTCCTTCCCGTCTTTAGCTCATTTAACCTGATCACTAATGCGACTGGATCATTGCAATAACACAACACATTTTGAATTCTGAAATGAGCTTAAATTTACATTGGATTCAGGTAGTCTGTAAATTATAGATGAATGACTGTAAATATGGAAGCTATGTACTAAGCTCTTTCCAGTATTTTGGATCAAAACTATTTGAGCTGGCATGCAGATTGGATACCAATTTCTCTAAAGATGGTATTTTTAAGAAATAAATCTCATTAAAAGTTCTGTCATTATAGTGTTTGCTAAAATAAAAACACAAGAACAGATTGAAATGTTTTCTTAGCTATAAGACAGCATATGTCTTGACCAAATATCAGCAGTGCGATATTGCTAATTTATGAATGTGGACAACTCACAATTCCAAAGGTCACAAATGAAAATGAAACAAGAACATTTTGCACAAGAGGAGGAATGTGCATACATCCAACAATAGAATGGCAAGGCGGCTGAAAGAAATGCATCATGTTCCAACAGAAAAGTATTTGTACGCTCTATCCAATAGTTCAATGTGAAAACAAAGCATTTTTACTGAACCAGATCAGCAGAGTGTTCCAAGGGGTTGTTCACAAGCAGCAGAATGCGTTATGCTCAAGATTCCCCACATAGTGGGTTATTGAACCTTTCTGTGCAGATGGGGATTTTTCTGACAAAGTAGCAACCTATTTTCCATAGGCAGAGTCCCTTTTCTCCCAGGCCACACTATTTGTCTATCAGCATCCAACTTAAGGGCAGTGCTCAAAGAGTTTTGCTGGATGATTATCCACCAGCTTTCTCAGGATGTGGAATACCATACATACCTGGCAAACATTACAACTATAATTAACATTTGAAAAGGGTTTATTCTGTAAAAATGGACAATGTTAGAAAAATACAGTCACACCGCGTGCTTTTATCAGCTCTGGATGAACTAGTCCAGCACTAAACGCCATGGTACAGTCAGTCATTATGAACAGACCCCTGGGTCTGTGGCAAGCGGCGAGGGAACCAACAAGAGGGAAAAACCTACTTGACCTCAACCTCACCTGACCGCAGATGCATCTGTTCATGGCAGTATTGGTAGGAGTGACCACCGCACAGTCCTTTGGAGATGAAGTCCCATCTTCACACGGAGGTATCCACCATCATGTTGTGTGGCACTACTACTATGCTAAATGGAATAGATTTCAAACAGATCTAGCAACTCAAAACTGGGCATCCATGAGGGACTGTGGGCCATCAGCAGCAGCAGAATTGTATTTAATCACAATCTGTAACCCCATGGCCCAGCATATCCCCCACTTTACTATTACCATCAAGCCGGGGGACCAACCCTGGTTCAATGAAGAGTGCAGGAGGGCATGCCAGGAGCAGGAACAGGCATACCAAAAATGAGGTGTCAGCCTGGTGAAGCTATACAGTATTACTTGCCTGCCAAACAGCGGAAGCAGCATGCAACAGACAGGGCTAAGCGATCCCACACCAATTGATCTGATATAAGTTCTGCAGTCCTACAACATCCAGCCATAAATGGTGGAGGACAATTAAAAACTGACAGGAGGCGGCGGCTCCACAAACATTCCCATCCTCAACGATGGGGGAGCCCAACATATTAGTACAAAAGTCAAGGCTAAAGCATTTGTATCCCTCTTCAGCCAGAAGTGCCAAGTGGATGATCCATCTCAGCCTCCTCCAGAGGTCCCCAGCATCACAGATGCTGGATTTCAGCCAAACCAATTCACTCCACGTAATATGAAGTAATGACCGAAGGCACTGGATACTGCAAAGACTACAGGCCCTGACAACATTCCGGCAATAGTACTGAAGACTTGTGCTCCAGAACTAGCTGCACCCCTAGCCAAGCTGTTCCAGGACAGCTACAACACTGGCATCTACCCAGCAATGTGGAAAATTACACAGGTATGTCCTGTGCACAAAAAGCAGGACAAATCCGACCCAGTCAATTACTGCCCTATCAGTCTACTCCCAATTATCAGTGAAGTGATGGGAGGGGTCGTCAACAATGCTATCAAGCAGCATGTGCTCAGTAATAACCTGCTCACTGACCTCATCACAGCTTGGTCTAAACATGGATGAAAGAGCTGAACTCGAGGTGAGGTGAGAGTGACTGCCCGTGACATCAAGGCAGCATTTGACCAAGTATGGCATCAAGGAGCCCTAGCAAAACTGGAGTCCATGGGAATCAGGGGGAAAACTCTCCACTGGCTGGAGTCATACCTAGCACAAAGGCAGATGGTTGTGGTTGTTGGAGGTCAATTATCTCAGTCCCAGGACATCACTGCAGGAGTTCCTCAGGGTAGTATCCTAGACCCAACCATTTTCAGCTGCTTCATCAATGAACTTCCCTCCATCATAAGGTCAGAGCGGAGATGTGCGCTGATGATTGTACAATGTTCAGCACCATTTGCGACTCTTCAGGTACTGAAGCAGCCCGTGCCAATACGCAGCAAGACCTGGGCAATATCCAGGTTTGGGCTGATAAGTGGCAAGTAACACTCGCGCCACACAAGTGCCATACAATGACCATCTCAATCAAGAGAGAATCTAACCATCTCCGCTTGTCATTTAATTACATTACCATCACTGAATCCCCCAGTATCAACATCCTGGGGGTCACCATTGATCAGAAACTGAACTGAACCAGCCACATAAATGCTGTGGCTCCAAGAGCAGGTCAGAGACTGGGAATTCTGTGGCGAGTAATTCACCTCCAGACTCCCCAGTGCCTCTTCATCTACAAGGCACAAAGTCAGGAGTGTGATGGAATACTCTCCACTTGCCTAGATGGGTGCAGCTCCAACAACACTCAAGAAGCTCGACACACCATCCAGGACAAAGCAGCTCACTTCACTTCCAACCGATTCACCACCTTCCACCACCAACGCACAGTGGCAGCAGGACGTACCATCTGCAAGATGTACTGCTGCAACTCACCAAGGCTCCTTTGACAGCAACTTCCAAACCCACAATCTCTACCAGCCAGAAGAACAAGGGCAGCCGATGCATGGGAACACCACCACCTGCAAGTTCCCCTCCAAGCCACACACCACCCCAACTTGGAACTATATTGTCATTCCTTCACTGTCGCTGGGTCAAAATCCTGGAACTCCCTTCCTAACAGCACTGTTGATGTACCTACACCCCAAGGACTGCAGTGGTTCAAGAAGGCAGCTCACCACTACCTTCTCAAGGCAATTAGGGATGGGCAATAAATGCTGGCACAGCCAGTGATGCAAACATTCCGTGAACGAATAAAAAAAAAGTATAGTAAATGGTTAACCACGACATGTGTAAAATGGCACAGTTAAGATTTAGGCTTTTGTTGACCTTTCAAAATTCTCCAATTTTTTTTTTGAGCGAAGAGTTTTAATTTTACTATTGGTTAAACATTCACTCAGCAGGAGCATTACCATTGTGGACTTCAAGCTATCGAAACAGATAATTACTCTGTACTCTTGGGGACCACAATGATGTAACAACAGAATTTTTGCAGAGCCATCAACACTTTTGCTCTCCTAAATACGCCTTCATTATACTCATCCAACAAAGCAAAGACAGTAGAAAATACACAGTGGAAGGAAATTTGAAGAGGGAAAACGGGAGAATCCATAATTTGAGCCAGATCGTTCACATTTTATACATAAGAAATCTTACAAATCTGAATTTTCAAATGATCTCAGACACTTTCAAAGATGTTAAATTCACTTAATGGAAATACCTTTGGAGGATAAAGAAGATTGAGGCTCTGGTACAGTCTGAAATTGACAAAGCCTAGAAGGGTTGTGAAAAACTCTGTGAAGGTAGCCATCACTCTGTAGTCCACATCTGTTGGATGCTGGAAACATACATAGTTTTAGGGCTCAGGTTAAGAAGCTTATCAAGCCATAAGAAACATTATGAAATAATTTGTTGGTTGAAACTGTGGTTAAATTGTATAACTTAAAACTGGACAACCCGGAAAGCCCTCTAAATGATCTGTTTTGAACAAAATAACAGTTTATTTGATATCACCTGGAAGCTACAAAATTTGAAGTGAAAAGCGATTTTCATTACGAGTTAAACTGTGTCGAATTTGTACAATATGAAATGGGCAATACATCCAAAGCATGGCTTTGCTGTAAGCCAAGCTAGATCATATTCAGATATTAAAATGAGTCACACTTTAGACAAATATGTCAAAAGAGAATTAACAGTTTCCCATGTAGATAACTATACTAGTAGCTCAGAATAAGCCAAATGAACATATTCAGATGCATCACTATTTTTGTTTAAAAAGCCAAATGAATCAAAAAGCATTGCACATAAAATAATCCCGCTGACAAATGGGTTATCAACTAGATGTTATGAATTTTTGTGTTAATCAGGATAAGGGAATAGAACACTGACATTTCGGGCTTCCAGTGCCAAAATCCAGGTAATTTGCAGCTCAACTAGATGCAGACTAAAGCTCCCTCTACTCTGCCTCAACCACTTTTACAGAAGAATCCCTTCATTCTACCAAGAAGGATTTTTCCACTTGGCACACTAGCCATCCTTTTGGCCTGAATGAAATAGCCAAGTCAGCACAACAATTTGGTCAGTTTTTTGTTACAAGTTTACACATATTAGGAACTGGATTCAAGTTGGACAAAGTTATTTTATGCAGGAGCCTTGAAGTCAGAGAGAAAACAGTCACCCCCCCATCATCCTGGCTGGGGTTTAACCTGGATTGCAAAGGCAAGTACACTTAGCTGCTGTGTTATCCAGTCCCTCAGAATAACTTTTCTCAAACTGATAAATCAATGAGCAGCCGCATGGTCAGCAATAAATAACGCAAATAAAAAAAATTTATTGCAAAGTTCACACTACAGCTGCAACAGACTGTTTTCTACAAGGACAAATGTGTTTTTTTAATGAGCTGGTACTTAACATACTAATGTGAAAAACAATTCTTAATAGTAACCACGAGGTACAAGTAGTTTTAACTATTTGCTCTGTTCATAGCTGTTGAGAATCTTCTGGGTTATTCTTTTATTCAATTCATTTACCTCTTGAAGGACTAGCAAGAATGCAAACCAAGATTTATGATTCTTTGAAATTATCAGAGAAATGTAAAGGATCATTTCCAATATAAGGAAAGCAAGTAAAATGTTTACAGCTTTCTCAAAGACACTGTTGGAGAACAAAACTTTTCACTTTCAAATCTGTTATCTGCTGTGGTGTGTTTTTAATAAGCTATAATTGCAAAGAGATGGCAAGAACTGGTAATAGAAGTTTAAAAACACCTGTCAATCTGCAAACTTCCCTTGCCAACAGCAATTAAAGTGACATCTGGACCTACTTGAATGATTTTAATCAGTGTTGAGCAGTGACAGATTAGCAGCTAAATATCACAACTGTAATCCACACTCCAGTCTACCAGTGAGCAATGCCACAAGATTAGCTAATATTGCTATATATTTAAAAAAATTCCAGTAATTGCTTATTATAATTACAAAGCTGCAAAGTAGGAAATACTTCATGATGGGGCACAAGCAACTTGAAACAGTTTTTTTTCCAAGAAACATCTTTACTCATAACCAGCTTTACCCATTGGTCTTGCCAGGTGGCACCAATTTATTTGGCACGATTTTAACAATGTTAGAACTGTTCACTTTCAAACTTGGCTGCTGCAATTTCTAATGGCGAGCTTTTAATGGGAATTTTTTTTTTTGTCCTTCTTCAATGACAGTAAAATCAGGATAGATTTGTGGTAACCAACAGTGCTTGCTGCTTCATGGTTCAGAACACCTAGGCATGCAATGAGAGAGATCCTTCTGACCTACATGGGAGCTCACAGAAAAGGGAAGCAGTTCCAGGGTGGCAGTGCTCTGCCCATCATTCCACAACCTGGAGCCAGAATCAGCCTTATGGTAGGCAAACCTCGATCAAAATGTGAGAATTGTGATTAAGCATTTGGTGATGAGCAAGTCTGACATAGTTCAGTGTTATAGATTCAGTTAGTGGTAAAGGATAAACACGGACAAACCTGTAAGCAGTGCAATCCAATCCCCTAAATAAATTATCTCAATTTCTGTAAAATACCAATCATTCTACTGGACTTCAGTCTGATAGAATGGGACTAACGTCCCCATCATGAGCTACATTGCCAGAAACAGACTGCTCGTTTTTGGAACAGCAGTGCCACCAAGGTTAAAGAATATCACATGATTTACATATGGGACCATTCAAACAATGAATAGAAGGAATTACTAAAGTTCTTTGTTCAGCTACCACTAAGGCATAACGAAGGCTTTATTGTTAGAAGCCAGCTGCAGTTCCCCATACCAATGTTACAAGGGACCCTTTTCAGTGTACGAAGGCTTTTAAAATATTAAAAAACGCCTACAGCATTGCAATTGGCTAAACAAACGACAGACAAGTAGTGGTCTGAGCCCAGGAGGTGTCCAACATTCTGAAACATGCAATACAAGAATTTAATTTCCCAGTAGCTTTGGGCAAAGAATTCTTTGAAATTAAAACTTAGTCATATCACTTGCACAGTGGTTCCTTGTTTAACTACAAAATCCCTACATGTAGGCCTACTAGAAAGGCTTCAAATACAATCCTTTTTTAAAGAAAAATAATTCTGATCAATTTTGTTAATTT
The DNA here is from genome assembly GCF_036365525.1 of Heterodontus francisci. Lineage (NCBI taxonomy): Eukaryota > Metazoa > Chordata > Chondrichthyes > Heterodontiformes > Heterodontidae > Heterodontus > Heterodontus francisci. The sequence continues at coordinate 29,420,668 of NC_090393.1, read as the reverse complement.
TTTTTTCAAAACCACTGTACTAAATTGCTCGTACTTTGAAGGTCAATAGAGGATCCCAAATCCGAACAAAAAGGCTGAAGTACATTTTTACTTGGTTTATATGTAGCTCTTAATACAAAGAAATTTTCAGCTTCAAGACATTTGTGGTAGCCTTTCAAATCTAGATGGTGAAAGCTTGTATGAACTCCCACTCAGCCCACAGACAGCATATCTGCAAGTTTGTAGGGAAACTGTAGTTTCTCCTGAATCAAAAAAAAAACCCGTTAGTGAACACCCCTCAGGCATCTGGTGCTACTCCTAGGCTACTTTAAGATAATGCAACTTGAATGCTTCTCCCTTCATGCATAATGAGGCAAAGCTACAGCTCAGTACTACAGTACAGTTGGAAAAATTTGTTGAAGAAATTCAAGCAGAACTTTAATGCTGGTCATAAATCAGTGTTAAGCTAATTAACTGGACTTTTCCCATTCTTTCAACGTCACGATACAACTGTTTGGTTTTCTAATTTGGGGTCAGTGTGTTGAGCTGGAGAATGGGCTGGTACAGTGTGCTGTTCAGCCTCAGAGAAAGGTCAGTCTTGACATACAGTAGGCTTAAAACGATATTTGAGGAGCGTAATCATTAAGTTTCTGTGTTTGTTTATATGAAAACTTTCATATAAAAGAGTTTAGGTTAAGCGAGGGGGCAGTGGATGCCCCACAATGTGCAGCAGCTGTGGATAAATTATTTGGGAAAAAAATTAAAAATAGAGGGAATGGGACTGACAGTTCTTTCATGAGCTAGTGCAGGCGCGATGAGTAAAAAGCCTCCTTCCTTGCTGTAAAATTCTATGATTGTAATCAAATTTGAGCTTCCCTTCAAAAGTAATTTTGTGCAAGCTTTTTTTTCCTGGTGACCTTGCAACTATAGCAGTAGAGTGCCAAATGACAGCTATCTAGCCAGTCTGTGTTTTTCAAGTTGAACTGAGCTGTGGTATAATATAGGATCTGGATGAATCCACAATTACACTAACTTGCCTTATAAGGCAATATGAAACCTGAACAGGAGCTGCTGCCATCATAACTCACCACTACCTGATGCGAAGTAATTCCTCAATTGCACATTGTCTAAACAATGCTTTAGTTGAATAGGAAAAGGCCTCTTCCTTCCAAATTCCATGCTTAAAAGTGGGAAAGATTAATTTTCTATTCGGCTTAATGCTTTTTAAAAAAAAAAACTGCACTTAATTGCAACGTATATAGTGCGTGCAAGCAACCATGCTCCCTTAAAAATACATTTAGACCTGGGATGAGTCTCCCCATTTAATGATGGGACAGTATGCTAACAAAGATACTTCTCCAGTTCTTTGCCACTATACAATTACCTCAATTTTTCTCCAAAAATATTTCTGGGACGATTACAAAATTATTGCAACATTATGGAATTTACAAGGCCAGATCAACATCTAATGCTGATTGTTGACAAACATTAGCTAAGAGATTCTTACTATGCTCCAGATATTCAGCAATAACACTGCCTGCCTGAATACATACCATAATCCTGCAAATTCATTGGCTATTACTTTCAGGATTTATCAAGAGCTACTGAATAGCAAGACTGCAATTTGCCAGTGTGCTGTCTTGATACTTACATCATGTGAAAATGAATAGGGCACAATCCAGGTTATCAGTTGACCAAGAATTTCAGCCTGGTAATAAATTCCTTTGATAGACAGGAATACCTAGCAAGAAATTATATTCCATTAAGTTAAGACCCATTGTGTCAGTGAAAAAGAGAAAAGTAGAGTAAAGCAGGGGATTTACAATAACTTCATTTTCATTATTTATGTTATATAGTATGTACTTTTTGCTATGCAATTAAATTTGGACACGCTGAATTCTTAAAAGCACAATTGTACCTCCAATAGCGTATTTCATTTTTTGCAGTCTGTAAAAGGTGAAGTACAGCTTACTTTGAATTTATATTGGGTTTTGAAGAACATACAATTATAATAAATGTTTTCCGTCACATACACTTCAACTCAATTGTCCCGTCCACTCATAAGTTGAGTTGACTATCTTTAAATTTTATCTTTTGTGTAATTTTCTTAAACAATCTCCAGATCCTATTACGTTTCTCTAAGTCTGAATTCCAATAGACTGCTAGTTCCAGATCTCTGCTTGCTAACCAATCGACTGTCAGTCTAGTTGTTAATTATGTTACAAAATAAGAGCTTCCCAATGAGAAGTAGTATAAGTGCCTGCCAATTCCACTTTTTAGTTCTTTCACCAATTTTAAATCCTTAGTGCCTGAAGGTACTGACTATTTCCTGTGCATGGTTTTGCAGCTGTCAAGCACTTGGTCACGTGAGTCCCAACAGAGTGTCAGCAGGTTATTTGACCACGTTACACTCGAGCACACATGCTGAACTATGGCTCCACAGGCAACAGCCTTATAGAATATTGGTCAAGGTGGGACTCAGAGTCTGGACAGTGAGCATCTGCTATTCACCTGTAGCAGCCGGGTCTAACTGACCAACACAAGCAATGTTAGCCAACTGACTCCTACAGAGTGATCCTCAGACTAGTCTGAAGTCTGATTCCTCCACAGTTTGTAATGGAGGATCTCAGTTCCCCATAATAGCCCCCATCAGAGTAATGTATGAAGGCAGAACCTACTCAAGGTTCTCTGGTGCCAATACTGGAGCAGACCAGGAGTCTGCAGGGTACGGACAACCATTTTTAAAAGAATTACAAAGAAATATCAAGTGTTTAAATCTATCTGTATAAGGGAAAAGCACTTTAAACAAAGAAAGTGCTCTCTATACTTTTCTTCCTTTTCAAACTTATCTAATTCTTTCATCAAATCTCACTCCCTTTACACTTAGGATCAGTCTCATTGCTTTTTTCTGCAATTCTTCTAATGCAAGTATACTTTTTTTCTGGCGAGGTGAAAAAAATAATGCAATATCTAAGATCTGACCACCGAGCCACCTAACTCCTGTATTTTTGTAGTCTATTGTTCTGACTAGTACTTCATTGGCTATGAATTGGGCCATACTGAAGTTGTGTGAAAAGCCCATATAAAGGCAATAAAAACAGAAAATATTGGAAACACTCAGCAGGTATGGCAGGATCTGGAGAGAGAAACAGAGTTAACGGTTAACTCTATTTCTCTCTCCACAGATGCTGCCAGACCTGAATATTTCCAGCATTTCCTGTTTTTATTTCTGACTTCAGCATCCAAAGTATTTTGACTTTACACATAGAAAGAAAACTTGCCTTTATCTCTTAGCCTAATGTTCTGTTAGTACTTTTTTAGATTTCTTCCACCACAATGGCCAGTGAGATCTGTGCTAATTCAGTACTTATAATCTTGTCTTTACGCGTCTGTTGCAAATGGCTTTTGCCATGCATCTGCCCAATTAGATGTAAAACTTGCAGCAAATCCTTTGTATCCTGTTATTTTTGTGTTGCTAGCACGTCTGACCAGTACTTCAGGATTTTCTGTGGGATTATGTCATTGTTCATAACCATATGAATATCATACTGATCATCAGTGCACTGAATTCTTAGCTGATAAAACAACTATGGTTTACTAAAGTAGCTTCAATACAAGGCTTTTGCATCTTTACCAATTGTTTGAAATTGACATTCAGAATCAATGCATTTTCATTTTTTGGCTAATATTGATTTCTTTTAAATCAAAACTTACTATGATTATTTGAGTACTTTCTGTCAGCATTCACAGCACTAGCTCTGTGGAGTGGTTACTCAGTTTGCAGGCTTGTTAGCTGATACTTGGGTCACCAAGTACTTCTCCAGAACTATTCCACCCCTAATAGACATGATTTACATGCTTTCCTCATAAAGTCAGAGCTGTTCCATCCTTTCATTCCATCTTAACGTTGCTCATACTGAAAATGTGCACTTTACCAGATCTTGCAGTGTTACATGTTGATACTGGGTAGCAAAAGTGGAAAAATTGCTACATTCACCAGTATTGAAAATCCAACTTGCTAAACATAATGCTCCCTTTTTCACCCACACCTACATTCCAGAAAACATACTTATACAACACCAGTTTAGCTGATACTCACCTTAAGCAGTGACCGGGAGGCAATAACAAAATTCATAAACTCCACAGTTAGGCGCCGACATAACTGAATCGTCTGTACATGGCATTTACCCGTTCGAGGGAAAGTTGAAAATAGGAAACACATGGACAATGCATCATCCAGGTCACGGAGTGCATCTATGAAGGTCGGATACCTTAAGGGAGAAAGGAAAAACATTCAAAGCTTCATCTTAGTTTAAAAATTTGTCATTGAGTAAAACAGGAGCCATAAAATTCAGAGTTTAATGAACACCATGCAGATTGTGGTTCAGATGAATGTGATTGTGAATCAGATATCGGTAAGATTTGTACATTGCTTCATTATAACCTGGATCACACAATGATGTTTCTCTTAACTGAAACACCTTCCAAAAAAAAAGCACATCCAATTTCCTAAAGAACAGCTTTTGACCTTACACAGACACTGCACTGGGTGGGGGGGAATGAGGAGGAAGAGAGAGGTTGAAAGACTTGAACAGGGTTAATGGGGAATGAGGACAGGTGTCACAGTTCAAGTATGTTTATAATCCAAATCTGTGTGCAGCTGATGTTACACTTCAAGGCAGTGGTGCACAAATGAAGTTTCAGAGAAAGATGAGGAATCATTTTATTTATTTATTTTGATTGGGAACTGAAAGCTGTGGTCTATGTACTCATTACTCATCAGATCATTAAGCAGGATTGCCCTTCAGAATGGATTCATTATGTAATCTGCCAATTGAAGCCACTGTGAGCTTATCAGTAACAGCCTGCATTCATATCGCAACTATCCAAGTTGTACACCATCCTGACTTTGACATATGTCGCCATTCCTTCATCATTGCTGGGAATCCTGGAACTCCCTACCTAACATTGTGCGAGTATCTTCACCACATGCACTTTAGCGGTTCAAGGAGTAAGCCCAGCGATGTTCACATCCAGAAAGACTGATAAAATATTACGGGGGAGACAGGTTGGGAACAGGGCAGTGGCATCAGGGCCAGAGTACAGCGCATCTATTTGTGTGGAGAGAATGAGAGTCTTGGTCTGAAGTTACTAATGGGAGGGAGGAATGTAGGAGGCCAGACTGGAACAGGGAGAACAGGAATCCAAGGTTTGCCACAGGAGGGAGTGGAGGGAACAGCACATGTACTTTTGCACAAGGAGACCAGCAACCTGAAATGCTCCGCATCAGCTCCCCGCCCCACCACCTCTCTCAAGGAAGAAGCACTGTAGACTGAGGAGATTGAAGTAAAGGCAGGGGTGAAATGGGGTATAAAAGCAGTTATCAATACTGCTAGAAATCTGGCAAGCCTTTTTTTTCTTATTCATTTGTGGGATGAATGTGACAGCATTTATTGCCCACCCCTAATTGCCCTTGATCTGAATAGTTTGCTAGGCCATTTCAGAGGGCATTTAAGAGACAACCACATTGCTATGGATCTGCAGTCACATGTAGGCCAGACCAGGCAAGGATGGCAGATTTCCTTCCCTAAAAAGGACATGAGTGAACTAGATGGGTTTTTACAACAATTGACAATGGTTTCACAGTCACTACTGGACTTGCTTTTAATTCCAGATTTATTGATTGAATTCAAATTTCACCATCTGCTGTGGTGCGATCTGAACCCATGTCCCCAGAGCATTTGCCTGGGCTCTGGATTACTAGTCCAGTGACATTACCACTACACCACCACCTCCCCTGTATTTCAAGATCCAAGTCATCTATGTATAGCAGAAAATGCAGTGGCCCCAGCACTGATCCTCGGGCAACACCACTGTCTACAATCCTCTAGTCTGGAAAAAATAACCATTTTCTACAATTTGCTGTTTTCTGTCCTTAAGTCAATTTTTTAAATACAATTTGACATTGACCCTCCTCTTCCATGAGCCTCAATTTTGTTAACCAGCCTTTTATGTGGCACCTTATCAGATGCCTTAAAAAATCCATATAAACATCCACGGCGTTCCCTTCATCAACCTTCTCTGTTACTTCATCAAAAAATTAAGTTAGATTAGTCAAGCATGATCTGCCCTGTGGATACAACTAGAAGGTACTGCTACTGCTAGCACTTACATCAGCGTTGTTATCTTAAGATGCTTCACAAATAGAATAAAAAATTGGTGCCAAGTTAGGAAGAGATCGATGGGGAAATGAAGGAGTTAAAGTTTGGTCAAATCATTTTGAGAAGGCTTTTAAAGAGGAGCACTGAGGTGGCTGAAGGTTTTGCTAGGAACAATAGGGCAAAACAGTGGGGGGGGGTGAAAAGACACAGAAGGCCAGAATATGAGGGAATGTGCAGCTGGAGGAAATTGCAGACATAGGGTAGGGCAAGGTCATGGATGGAATTATAGGTGAGGATTTTGGTTTTAATGTACTGGGAAACAGGAGAAATCTGTGCTTCTAAAAGGTTTGAAGTATAATTGACTTTGCAGGTTTACAAGTCCTTTTGTATGAAATGCAAACAGAAAATAACTGTGCAAATGCAGGATATATTAACAGATGGCTCGTCACTCATTAACAGTTATTAGAGCACCATGAATGAGGTATTTCTCCCCTTTAAAAAAAAATACAATTTTGAACAGGTCCTTTAAACATCTTATATAATACAGTTGCTGTCTGACTGCATTTTCTGATTGGTAGGTGGGTTGAATTGTTGGGCGAAGACTGCCACACGTGCCTCTGTTACTGGCCAGTGGGTTCTTGCTGCTCCCCAACCTTGGTTACTGGGCTGACACCCTAACAGGAAAGTTGAAGGAGTGAACCTCAGAGGCATATAAAGTACAAAATGGCATGGGTAAGGGGAGCCCAGAATACTAATCCAATGTTAGTTGGGTAGAAGATGAGGATGCAAATTTTGGCCTTGCTTACTGGACTCCAGCCCCCAGAACTACTCACCTCTCAGCCTCCTTTACTGGCGCCCAACCTGGCTTTTCCCTAGCCTCCCTTACTGGACCCTGACCCCGCTGCTCCTCGACCTCCCTTACTGGGGCCCAGTGCTCCTCAGCCTCGCTTACTGGACCCTGACCCTGGCGCTCCTCAGCCTCCCTTATCGACCCCAGCCCCCACTGGTCCCTAGCCTCTGTTCCTCGCCACTCCCCGACATCAGTTACTGGGGTCTTGACGGCGATGGGGAGGCAGGGATGGGGAAAAAGGCTTGGAAGGGATGGCACGGGAATGAGGGAGTGGGGGAGGAGGGATAGAAATGGCATGGGATGGCTGGTGGGAAGATGGAAGGGGAGGGGACAGACAATATGGAGGGGAGGGAGAACAGGGACTGCTTGGGAGGTGTGGAATGGGGAAGCACACGAAGGAAGGGTGGAATGAGGATGACATGAGAGGAATGAAAGGAATGGGAGGGATATGGCATGAAGGGAATCACATGGGAAGAATATAAAGGCATGGGAATTTAAAGAAGTACTTTTGCAATAAAGATACTAATTTCAGCACAAATGTTTTGTGGATCTCTGCTAGCATAAAACGTACACGAGGTATTAAGTGTCCAGAAAGAGAGCTGTTTTTAAGAAAACATAATTCCACATCAGCAAACACCATGAGAAGCTTGTTCTAGCATCAAAATCACTTCTTAGAAAAACAAAAAACACCTTCTGCATCAAGTAATTTAATACCACATGGGAAAAATTCAGTGCTAAAAAAGAGCTGGTACTGGTTAACAGAAGTTGCAAATCCCCAATAAAATGAAAAGGGAAAGCTCACTGTTTGGAGGGCTGGGGGAAGGTGGGTGAAAAGATGAAAGCATATATAATCATACATTGGTGGGTGTGGGGGGGGGGGGGGGGTGGGAGGCGGTGAGAGAAAGTGGCAGAGAAAGAGAAAAACACAAAGATAATTAGATTTTCCAAAAATGGAATGCCTTTTGAGGACACCTGATTGACGTCACTTGAGCTTTGCTCCATTGCGGTTATCCAAAACTCCTGAGATTATTATGACTTTGTAACATTCCTAACACCTTAATTTGTCTATGACTCTATTTGTTTTTTTTTAAGACCAGAACATTGCGTATGCAATAAATAAATGACATTTTCATGATTGAACTAAAAGAGCACATAAAAACACAAGAATCAAAAAGGAGAACCTCAAATGCTAGAAAGCTGAAATTAAAAATAGGGATGAAGAGCTGCATTTGAAGTTTTAACCTAGTTTTCTCCATAAGCACTGACCGACTGTGTTTGCATTGACCATTTGCTGTTTTCATTACAAACGGCCAGTTCTGAAAGTCAAGTTGCAGTTTTTCCTCCAGTCTCAAGCATCACGCCTGTTCATAACTGTCTTGACAATTTAAATAAAAGCAAAATACCGCAGATGCAGGAAATCTGAAATAAAAATATAGTGCTGGAAATATTCAGCAGATCTGGTAGCATCTGTGCAGACAGAAACAAAAGTTAACGTTTCAGGTCAATGAAAGGTCTCTGTTTCTTTCGCCACAGATGCTGCCAGATCCGTTGAGTAGTTCCAGCACTTTCTGTTTTTATGTCTTGACTACTTATTGGATACTAGACAGTGTAATGCAGAGTGGTGCTATTCACTACATTGAGATGGGAAGTTGCTGGGGAGACAACGGTGGTGGTGCAAAGGATAAAAAAAAAAAGAGCTTTAGGTATACTGATCAATGCGATAGAACTATTTTTTGACATTAATAGCAAAGCAGGGGTGTTCTGGATTAAATATATGGATCCTTCAAGTGATCAGGTAGAGAGTAACAATAGATGGAGATAATGGTTACCAAAATGAGTAGGACAAGAAATATTCCCATCTTCTCTTCCCTCCATTAGGCTGAAGACTTCAAAAGATGCACCAAGTAACCCATGACCATTTAGTGCTTCTAATTAATCTACCTACAATTAAAAATATTTCCCATGTCTGCAGTGCATGAGGAAATGAATATGTTTGACAAAATGATGAATATGACAAACAGTATATTAGCTCAAATACAGGCAGATAGGAAAACTATCACAAAGCAGTAGCTGAGTAGTGGAAGCTCATCATGAATCAGCAACCACAATATTTTTTAAAAATGGCTTTCAATTATTTTTCTTCCTCATTTAGATCCATATACACAATTAAATACCTTTATAAAATCATTGTGGGGGAGGGGGGTGGAAATCAAACTTATCTATAAAAGTCATTTATTGTTAGAAATGAATGCAAGGAGGTCTCCCTGCACAGGCCTGCCCTTCTCTTTGAAGCCTGGGACTCCAATTCAGCTTCAGTCTCTGAATTAGGCATTTCTTTTGGACTATTAAATTAAGTTTTTAGCAATGCCAATGCAGGTGTTCAGGCTTTTTATTTCAGGCCACTGTGGTGGACTAATGTTTATGCTGGCACTGGAAATAAACTTTTAAGGAGGTTCTGGGATAACAAATTTGGAAATTGTGGAAAGAAATGGTCAAAAAGCTAGTATCAGCAATGTGACCATGTAACTACCAGAATGTCCTAAAAGCCTTTACAAATGTCCTATAGGAAAGGAAATCTGCCGTCCTTGCCTGATCTGGCCTATATGTGACTCCAGACTCACAGCAACGTGGTCGACTATTAACTGCACTCAAATGACCTAGCAAGGCACTCAGTAAAGGGCAAACAGAAAGTCTTGAGCCATGGTTGTTAGATTCAGTGAGAACATCACTGGCGCAGTGCTATAAACACTACACTAATGACAGCTTCAGCAAGAACTGCAAATCTACTATGGCAAAGGGAGACAGAGAGTTTTGGGGGGCATTGAAGACAATAAATAAAAGCACTTGTATCTTAAGCAAATACTCCAAATTCACTTTGGGAGTAGGGCAAAGAATTCCTGTCAAACATTGATGGAATTAAAGGTACGGACAAAGAAAATATACAAATTATTTGTACCTTGTGCAGTTTTCTGAAGTGGTAGATCTAAGGCCTGCACCTAACAGCATCAACAATATATAATGTTTTCAATTTCATGTCAGCCTTGCAGCATAGGATTGGAGTAAATGCCCTGTATTAAATTGATGGGTCCTGTGATTAAGCTACTGCAGAACCACAGGAAGCATGAATGGCCAGTGTTATGTCACAATCAGCTTTAAGCAGTGACACACAACAGTTTGGGATACAGTACGAGAGTGGTGCAAGACACGATGTGCTAAGTGTAGCGTTATTGGAAGGAAGAGATGACTTTGGACCGAAGGTTGCCAAAGCTCTCCACCACTGCGGGTTTCCACACGTCTCGTCTGGGTCTGCTGTGGACTAACTGATCGAGATTGATTGCTATGATGAAGCAACAATTCCATTACCACTGTATCATCCAACCACCAGAATGATAGAAGGTGAAGTAGATGGGCTGTGGTCTTTTCTCGTCTAGTAATTCCCATGTTTAAATACACAATTGATTAAAAGTGCAGGTAGATAAACACCTCAACACATTTTTGGTTTATAAATAAGAGTGCGAAAAAAGAGAAAGATAAATTTATACAAGGCCATGGTCAAGCTACAATCAAGATAGGTTTTGCTGTATTGGGCACCCATTATAGAAAGGGCATTAAAAGCTATACAGAGTATACAGCACAGATTTATAAAGATGTGACTAGGGATTGGAAACTATAGTTGTGAGGAAAATAATACTGGGATTATTTCCAGTCTGGAAGAGAAGCCCAAGAAATTTAATGAAAACTTTCCTAATTTTGACTGGGAAAAACAATTTTCTGATGTTGGAATCAGTGAAAAGAGGGTCACCAATTTAAAGCGATCAGGGAATTGAGAAGCAGGTTGGAAAAATTTTCAGTGAGGATTAATGGCATGTGGAATGCTTTGCCACAGAGACTGGTTTCAATTGTGAGAATGGAAGCATCCCATTTTTCAAAAGTGTAGATAAATATTTGAAGCAAAGGAAGACACAGAACTAAGGGGAAAGAGGACAGTGGGAATTGTTCTAAGTTGCAAAGAGCCAGCTGACAATAGCTGAAAGCTCTCCTTCTATGGTTCTGTTAAACACTAGTAACACTTGTTCTGGAGGTAGTGTGGGGCAGTTATAAGTGTCTTAAATTGTAGGCTTTGTTAATTTAAGAATCACTGGATCTGAGGCATAATTTCTATCTGGAATGCCCATTTATGTTATTCCATTTGTAACAATGCCACACCATGACCCAACTGAAGTACTACAGCAACTATAAATTAGCTGGCTAACAAAAGATTTGCTGATTTAAAAAAAAAGGAGTTTCAAATTTATAGAAAACATTTTTTTTTTAATTCACCCTGGTCTGATGCAAGGATATGAATGTCTGTATTATATCCATAGCTTTGCTTTTGAAAGCTTTGGTGAATCACTTATCATTGCTTTGACATCTCAACAAGTCACAAGCTATATCGCCCCCCTTCCAGTACTTCCAGTTAGTTTCCTCTCTAATTGCTTAACTTGTGATGAACTAGCTTATCTACCGACACTTTGTCCATTAACTTGGAGCTGCATTTCCCAGGAGCTCCGACCTCTCCTACGTTATTCCATCTATATAACAACCTCCTTCATTGGTTACCCAACCATATCCAATCTTTTCATCAACTTCATATAGCATCCCGTCAGTTCACATAATCTCCATTCTTTCTGCAACATACTGGCTGAATGAACATATTCCTGACCCCTCACCCTACGAATGACAAGAAACCTTTCACTGCTCAATTTGTCAATACCACAATTTCTCCATGTCATTCTCTTCATTTCCCCACTAGAATTTACTTTTTTTTTTAAAAAAAAGATCTTTTTGGAAATTCCAAATTGATCCAAGACTTGAAGACTGCTCCAATATCTAAAAAAGCTTTTCCAGCAACTCTCTTGCACTCAGACAAGATACAAGACAATAAAGTGTGATAGAAAATTTGCTTATTACTGCAAGGCTGCAGCATCTTATCTCTAGTTTAGATGTGTTAATAGTTCCTGACATACTTAAAAATCCAGGATGATCAATTTTGGGCACCAATTGTAAAAGAAATTCTACAAATTTCAATGGCATTCAACTTATCCCTATACTTAGAGCACCAAAACAATGAGAGTGCACTGTTTACACATCTTGCTTTTGAAAATTCATACATGGGATGTGGACATCACTGGCTATGACAGCATTTATTGCCCATCCCTAATTGCCCTTGAGAAGATGGTGGTGAGCTGCCTTCTTGAACCATTGCAGTCCATGTGGGGTAGGCACACCCACAGTGCTGTTAGGAAGGGAGTTCCAGGATTTTGACCCAGCAGTGAAGGAACAGCGATATAATTCCAAGTCAGGATGGTGTGTGGCTTGGAGGGGAACTTGCAGGTGGTGGTATTCCCATGCATCTGCTGCACTTGCCCTTCTAGGTGGTAGAGATCATGGGTTTGGAAGGTGCTAAGGAGCCTTGGTGCATTGCTGCAGTGCATCTTGTAGCTTGTGCCCACTGCTGTTACTGTGCTTTGGTGGTGGAGGGAGTGAACGTTTGCAAATGGGGTGCCAGTCAAGCGGGCTGCTTTGTCCTGGATGGTGTTGAGCTTCTTGAATGTTGTTGGAGCTGCACCCATCCAGGCAAGTGGAGAGTATTCCATCACATCCTGACTTGTGCCTTGTAGATGGTGGACAGGCTTTGGGGAATCAGGAGATGAGTTATTCGCCGCAGGATTCCTAGCCTCTGACCTGCTCATGTAGCCACGGTATTTATATGGCTACTCCAGTTCAGCTTCTGGTCAATGGTAACCCCTAGAATGTTGAATCTGTTAGTACACAAAGAAAACTAAAGAACAACTTTTTTTATAGTCATGTTCTTCTCTTCAGATTCTATTTTAATGAGACTTAACAATGGGGTCAAAAGACACCCTGAAAAGTAGATTACTATTCTGTTGGAAACAAAATAAATTAACTGTACCCAGTCAGTGATATGCTTTCCCAAGATCACATAGCGCTAGACCAGCCCCCAAGCAGGTCAGAATTGTGACCCTATAAATACTTTATTAGTTTCAACTGTGGCTCAGTGGACAGCACTCTCACCTGAGTCAGAAGGTTGTGGGCTCAAGTTCCACTCCAATGATTTGAGCACAAAAAAATCTAGGCTGAGAGAGTGCTGCACTATCAGAGGCACTGTCTTTCGGATAAGACTTTAAATCGATGCCCCGTCCATTCAAAAAGCCCATAGCACTATTTTGAAGAACAGGGGAGTACTGTCCGGTGTCCTGGCATATATTTATGCCTCTGCCAGCATCACTGAGAGAGATTATTTGGTCATTATCATTGTTGCTTGTGGGACCTTCCTGTGCACAAATTGGCGGTCAAGTTTCCTACATGACAAAATACTTCATTGGTTGTAAAGTGCTGTAGGACATTGCTTCGCCATAGTCCATTGAGAATGATTTCATTAAGTGCTGTACTTTGCTATTGAGAAATTACTATATTTCTCAAACACAAAATTAATGCAAGTTTATGGGAGCTGGGAGAAAAGAGAGCTCTAAACTTTAGAGTGTGTAAACCTAAAATATTTTGAAATGTAGGCTGCAATTTCTAAATTTATCTTAAGAGTTCCTCTAAGGTCAAATGATTAAATGTGCATAAAACACAAAAAAATTGGAGAGGCCTGTTATCTAATGTAGATATGATGGGCCAAGTGGCCTCGTGCTGTATAATTCTGTGAATTGGATCTAAAAATATATTTTTGAAAATTTGTACAGTTCTGGCTAACAGTCTTACTGGTTTATTTTGTTTTCGCAAACAAAAAGGGAAAATTTCACCCGTTTAACAAATAGGCTGGAATTTTACTTTGGGTGCGAGGCCCTGCCCACCAGCCAAAAGATCAGTGACGAGCCTGCCTCTGCTGAGCCTGGGGAGCCAGGCTGGGATTTTTTGTTCCCCAGGCCCATAATTGGTCCTGGGCAGGACTTCCACCTCCTTGAGGGAGGAAGTCCCATCGAACGGAGCGGGCCAATCAGCAGGCTGGCAGCTTAGTCCCAGCAGCGCCACTGGGAGCAGTGGCCACTGCTGGGACTGCACCCAGCCATTGGAGGCAACAGAAAGTATGGCACTGGAACTCAGGTAAGATTTTAGGGCCTCACCGGGTACAATGGGCCGGGCCCAGTGAGGCGGGGAGGGGGAAGGGTGGGTGTTGGGGCTTTGGGGGCAGCCCGCCATGGGGCACTGGGTGCCCGATCAGGAGGGTACCCCCACAGTCCACAAGCTGGCTGCCTGGTTTTACCCCCAGACGGAGTTCTTGAGGCCTTTGCCATCTGGCCGAGCATAAAATACCCGCGGTGGTGAGAGAAGGTCCTTAAGTGGCAGTTAATGGGCCACTTAAGGGCCTTGATTGGCTTGGGGCAGGCGGGCCGTTTCTCACTCACCGCCGCCCCACATAAAATTGCAGCGGGAGGGGGCCTCCCACTCAATTTTACGCCCCTCCTGCCATCAGCCCGCTCTTTGTGGGGGGGGCTATAAAATTCCAGCCATATTGTATTGGTATTTCTTGAAAGGCTCTCATCCAGCTTTTGAATTTTACTGTATTTAATATACCCAAGGCTACCTTTGGCACACCTTTCAAGTTATCGGAAATACATTTAATGCACAACAGGAACAATGCAACAGATGATAGAAACAGATCGCCTTTATGAACATGAATGAGTTACTCCACAAATTACCTTTCTTTGACAACATGATCCAGTTTGTACACAGGTTTATTGTCCTTAAGCCTTTCAACCGTACTCCATTCAGCTTTTCCATAGGCCTTACGGAGTTTCCGAACAAATACCTGAAAAAGCATAACCACATATCAGAGTTTTTCTTTATCAATCTAACAGACTGAATTACAAAATAATCAGGTTGTCAGTTCTCTATAAAATCGCTACAGAATGTAATTTAATCCAGAGCATTAAAAGTTTTATAATAGAAAGGAAAGTAAACAAATATTCTTGGAACTATTATTTGTATTAAAATTTGCCTTCACAAAGGTTTCATTATTTTGCCATTGAGGTAACTGAAAAACCTTATAAATGGATTTACAAGGGTAGCAATAGAATGACTAAATGTTTTTACACAAACCACTAGAAAAACATCCATTCCCCAGTTAAATTCCAGAATGGTTAGATGTGTAGAATTATCATAACCAGTTGAACTAAAAGACATGGTATTTGGTGTCAGAGGAATGGAGAGTTGTGTGGAGGAAGTACATGAAGGGATGAAGGTGACAGGGAGGGGAGAGGTCATGGCAGGTTTTAAACACAAGTATGAGAATTTTACAATGGAGGCATTGAAGGACCAGCAGCTAATGTGGGACGGGGTGTTGTATGATCAGGACATAGTGTGGAATAGGGTATAGTAGATGCACTGAAGTTTACACAAGGTGGAGGGCGGGAGGGCAGCCATAGGAGCACTGGACTAGATGAGCCTTGAAGTGACAGGCATAGTTGAGTGTTTCAGCAGCAGGTGGGCCAAGGTAGGCCTTGCTCGAATTGGAAGCAGGTAGTCATCATAAAGAAGACTATGAGGTCAGAACCTCAGCTCGGGGTCAAAGAGGATGTTGACATTGTGAGCAGTCTGGTTCGACCCAAGACAATGCCCACGAAGAGGGAATTGGTGGCAAGAATATGAGGCTTGTGGTAGGGGCCATAGGCAACACCTTCAGTCTTTCCAATGTTTAACTGCAAGAAATTGAACCTCATCCAAGACTAGGTATCAGACAAGCAGTCTGACAACATAGTAGCTGTAGGGGGCGGGGAGGGGTCAAGAAAAGTGGGAGAGGTACAGCTGATTGCCATGAATGTACATGTGGAAGCAGAAAGCTACCCCTTCCCACCAAATTTTTTTTTAAATATACAGATAATGTCTCTAAGGGGCAGCAGCTAGATGAGGAAGAGGGAAGTCTGGAGGAGCAGTGCAGAAGTAACAAGCAAAGCTATTGCCAGAGATGCTCTGGCTATGATCAGATAGCCAAGAGTGGAGCCAAGTGAGGATAATCTCACTGAACTGGACAAAGGAGGAAAGACATGGGAGAAGGGCAATGGGCTGACCATTTCAAAAGCTGCAGAAGCCAAGGAAGGATAATGCAAAAAGGTCAGAGTCACAGAGACTGTCACCTGTCACTTTGGTTTGGGTTTGTCCAGTGCCATGGTAGCAGCGGATGGTACCATACCGTTCAAGAACTTTGGAGGGGAAAAATAAAAGGTTGCAGATGGATAGTAGTTTGCAAGTATACAGGAGTCAAAAATCTTTCTTTTTAAGGAGGAAATAATGACGGAAATTTTGAAAGAGATGGGGATGCTACCTTTGAAGAAGGAAACATTTACACATTTGTATGCTGGGACAGGGTGTGCAGGAGGGGAGGTGGGCGATCAGCAGTTTACTGCGACTGCGGTGAAAGAAATGGGATCTCATGAACAAAATGAGATTACAGAGGGCATGGGGGTGGGGGGCGGGGGGAATAGATGAGAAAATAGAAAAAGCCAAGTACTCGGGGCCGGGGGAAAGGTATGCTTTGGCGAGTAAGGGGTGGAGTTGCAGCTCAACGATAGTCTCAATCTTAGTGACAGATGGCCATAAGCTCTTTGCACTTATTATTGGAAGGATGGGTGGGGGATGGGGGTTTAAGGAGACAGCTGCTTGTGAAGAGATGCTACCTTCGATTTCCAGGATGATCCTGGAATAGTGGACAGTTTTAGGAGAAGAGAGAATGAAGCACAAAACAATTATGCTCTTCAAGACCCAAGGGGCTTCTACAAGAAATAAAAGATTTTTAGATTATAAATGAAAATGCATTCAAGATGTGCAGGCTGAAGCAAACAATGCCTCAGGTTTCTACCAGAGAACAAAAAAATTACAATATTTTAAACTCGCATTTTCTCCACATTTACAAAAAAAAACTTAGTTGTCTTAAAAATACATGCTAACTTTACCTGAACGCGTCTGAGAGTTTTGGAGAAGAATGGACAGTGAAAATATAAATTTCTGCTCTACTTTGAGCAGTTTGCCCACTGGTATCACACCAAGCCTGTATTAACTGAGACCAGCGAGCCTATCACAGCATTATGGCCAAGAATTTTCCTGCTACAAAGGACACAGGAACTGCAGCTTACAACTTACCTGAGGTTAGAAGGAAATCTGTCCTTCGGATGCAAAGAACCATGCATTCTCAGAGTAATTAATTTAAAAGAAAACACAAGGAAGAACAGGCCCTATGATTTTGGGGTTTATTTCTCCTGAACTACAATTTTCAGCAAAAGAGTGATGCAGTGAGAAAGTAATGCAGCAGCACAGCCATAAAATCTGAAACTGTGGAGGATGACAAATAAACCTTTGGAGACTTGCCACAGAATTTGAAGATTCATTCAGCTCAACACAACCAGAAAACAACATCATGCTTATGGTTTCTAAAACATACATATTTCACATTGTTCACTTAACAGAATAATTAAATTGGACATGAGAGAATGCAAACTTACTTTATAATCACGGAATTTGTTCACAATAGGCTCATGCAGTAAGAACTTGATATCCTTGACGAGATAGAACGTACGTGGAGCTGTTGAACCTTTGTTAACCTTTTTCTTGTGCTTCGGTTCGTGAGGATAAATACCCTTCAGAATGCACAGTCGCCTTTTGGAAGAAAAAAAGCAAACATGATGCAGCAACTATTTTAGACATAGAAATAAATACCAGCAAAAATTATCTGGCTCAATAAGCCAATATTTTTTGATGGGCTTTTGCTGCTGAAACCCTCACCTGTGTCTTCACTACCTCTATGCTATTCCAATGCTCTCCTTGCAACCTACAGCATGATGGCTAATATTAGATACAATACTCTAGAAGCGGTTTAAATACTGTCTTGTACAGTATTACCCAGCTTCATTAAAACAATACCTTAACCATTAAACCAGGACAATAAATAATGCAATCTTCTGAATAACTACCACCCTCTTTTAAAAACATAACTTCCTCCACAATATATTCAAAGTTCAATATTTTACCTGAAATCTGCAAGACTGAGCTGCAGCTTCTTCCGTGCTTTATTTCTGGTAATGTAGTTTGTGGCAGCTCCTCTTTCATACTGAGGAAAAAGAAAAGCATTTTATTTTTCTGCAGAAAACAATCATAACTCACACAGTCAGTCTACAAACTACAGTATACCAGTTGCTGAGGGCTGGAGGCTCAGCACACCAAGTGCTAGCACATGGGGGGGGGGGGGGGGAGGGGGGCTCAACTGCTGGGGGAGTGGAGTGGAGGGGAGGGGGGCATCAGTCTACCAGCTGCTGGGGGAGTGGAGGGCGGGGGTCGTTACACCAGCTGCTGGGGGAGTGGGGTCAGTCTACCAGCTGCTGGGGGAGGGGAGGGGAGGGTGGGGGAGGGGAGGGGAGGGGAGGGGAGGGTGGGGGAGGGTGGGGGAGGGGAGGGGAGGGCAGGGGGAGGGCAGGGGAGGGGAGGGGAGGGCAGGGGAGGGCAGGGGAGGGCAGGGGAGGGCAGGGGAGGGCAGGGGAGGGCAGAGGACAGGGGAGGTGTTCGGTACACCAGCTGCTGGGGGAGAGGGGGGCAGTCACGATTAAAAGCCGCGTATTAGTTGCCGCACCACCCCCGGTCCCCCCTCCTCTCCTCGGTCCTGTCCTCCATCCTCTCCCCTGTCCGATCCGATCCCCCATCCTCTCCCCGGTCCGGTCCGGTCCGATCCCCCATCCTCTCCCCGGTCCAGTCCCCCATCCTCTCCCCGGTCCGGTCCGATCCCCCATCCTCTCCCCGGTCCGGTCCGGTCCGATCCCCCATCCTCTCCCCGGTCCGGTCCGGTCCAATCCCCCATCCTCTCCCCGGTCCGGTCCGATCCCCCATCCTCTCCCCGGTCCGGTCCGATCCCCCATCCTCTCCCCGGTCCGGTCCGCTCCCCCATCCTCTCCCCGGTCCGGTCCGGTCCCCCATCCTCTCCCCGGTCCGGTCCGGTCCGGTCCCCCATCCTCTCCCCGGTCCGGTCCGGTCCGGTCCCCCCATCCTCTCCCCGGTCCGGTCCGGTCCCCCATCCTCTCCCCGGTCCGATCCCCCATCCTCTCCCCGGTCCGATCCCCCATCCTCTCCCCGGTCCGGTCCCCCATCCTCTCCCCGGTCCGGTCCGGTCCCCCATCCTCTCCCCGGTCCGGTCCGGTCCCCCATCCTCTCCCCGGTCCGGTCCGATCCGATCCCCCATCCTCTCCCCGGTCCGGTCCGATCCCCCATCCTCTCCCCGGTCCGGTACCGGTCCGATCCCCCATCCTCTCCCCGGTCCGGTACCGGTCCGATCCCCCATCCTCTCCCCGGTCCGGTACCGGTCCGTCCCCTCCTCTCCCCGGTCCGTCCCCCTCCTCTCGCCGGTCCGGTACCGGTCCGCCCCCCTCCTCTCCCCGGTCCGGTACCGGTCCGCCCCCCCTCCTCTCCCCGGTCCGTCCCCCTCCTCTCCCCGGTCCGTCCCCCTCCTCTCGCCGGTCCGGTACCGGTCCGCCCCCCTCCTCTCCCCGGTCCGGTACCGGTCCGCCCCCCTCCTCTCCCCGGTCCGGTACCGGTCCGCCCCCCTCCTCTCCCCGGTCCGGTACCGGTCCGCCCCCCTCCTCTCCCCGGTCCGGTACCGGTCCGCCCCCCTCCTCTCCCCGGTCCGGTACCGGTCCGCCCCCCTCCTCTCCCCGATCCGGTACCGGTCCGCCCCCCTCCTCTCCCCGGTCCGGTACCGGTCCGCCCCCCTCCTCTCCCCGGTCCGGTACCGGTCCGCCCCCCTCCTCTCCCCGGTCCGGTACCGGTCCGCCCCCCCTCCTCTCCCCGGTCCGGTACCGGTCCGCCCCCCCTCCTCTCCCCGGTCCGGTACCGGTCCGGTACCGGTCCGGTACCGGTCCGTCCCCCTCCTCTCCCCGGTCCGGTACCGGTCCGTCCCCCTCCTCTCCCCGGTCCGGTACCGGTCCGTCCCCCTCCTCTCCCCGGTCCGGTACCGGTCCGCCCCCCCTCCTCTCCCCGGTCCGGTACCGGTCCGGTACCGGTCCGTCCCCCTCCTCTCCCCGGTCCGGTACCGGTCCGTCCCCCTCCTCTCCCCGGTCCGGTACCGGTCCGTCCCCCTCCTCTCCCCGGTCCGGTACCGGTCCGTCCCCCTCCTCTCCCCGGTCCGGTACCGGTCCGCCCCCTCCTCTCCCCGGTCCGGTACCGGTCCGTCCCCCTCCTCTCCCCGGTCCGGTACCGGTCCGTCCCCCTCCTCTCCCCGGTCCGGTACCGGTCCGCCCCCTCCTCTCCCCGGTCCGCCCCCCTCCTCTCCCCGGTCCGGTACCGGTCCGTCCCCCTCCTCTCCCCGGTCCGGTACCGGTCAGTCCCCTTCCTCTCGCCGGTCCGGTACCGGTCCGCCCCCCTCCTCTCGCCGGTCCGGTACCGGTCCGTCCTCCTCCTCTCCCCGGTCCGCCCCCCTCCTCTCCCCGGTCCGGTACCGGTCCGTCCCCGGTCCGGCCCCCTCCTCTCCCCGGTCCGGTACCGGTCCGGCCCCCTCCTCTCGCCGGTCCGGTACCGGTCCGGTCCGCCCCCCTCCTCTCCCCGGTCCGCCCCCCTCCTCTCCCCGGTCCGCCCCCCTCCTCTCCCCGGTCCGGTACCGGTCCGCCCCCCTCCTCTCCCCGGTCCGGTACCGGTCCGGCCCCCTCCTCTCGCCGGTCCGGTACCGGTCCGGTCCGCCTCCCTCCTCTCCCCGGTCCGGCCCCCTCCTCTCCCCGGTCCGGTACCGGTCCGTCCCCCTCCTCTCCCCGGTCCGGTACCGGTCCGCCCCCTCCTCTCCCCGGTCCGGTACCGGTCCGCCCCCCTCCTCTCCCCGGTCCGGTACCGGTCCGCCCCCCTCCTCTCCCCGGTCCGGTACCGGTCCGCCCCCCTCCTCTCCCCGGTCCGCCCCCCTCCTCTCCCCGGTCCGGCCCCCTCCTCTCCCCGGTCCGGTACCGGTCCGCCCCCCTCCTCTCCCCGGTCCGGCCCCCTCCTCTCCCCGGTCCGGTACCGGTCCGGCCCCCTCCTCTCCCCGGTCCGGCCCCCTCCTCTCCCCGGTCCGGTACCTTCTTCTTCTCCAATCCTCCCATGGTCACCGACTTCTCCCCACATGTACAACAAGGCAGGACCCGCGACCCAGTCAGAGCTGGCTGACTCACGCCGTACTCTAAATGTGCGCTAATACAATTGCTAGTAATACACTTTTAATTGATTTAGTTAATCGCATTTTAATAACAAAAATAATATATTGCATTGAAGAGAATCCACTGTCATGAATTTTTTACGGGCAGTATGTGGACTCCAAATGCTGCCTGACCTGTGACGCTTGTTTATGGGCAGGGAGGGGGAGGGATTTGGGTTCTTTTCAGTTTAGCTGGTGGTGTAATTGGGATGTTAAAGATGTTATACCGATTCTTGGGGGTCGCTATCGAGAAACTGTTTTCTCTGGTGCGGAAATGCAGAACAAGTTGGCTCCAGCTTGTTTCCTGGGAATTGTGAGCACCTTTCCCTATTGCAGCGCAGTAGCAATGGTGTCCCTCATCTGCTTGTCTCTTAACAGCTGTTGTAAATGCTGTTTTCCATTTATCATCTTGCTCAGGGTTAACTTGGGAGAATGAGAATGGTTCGGAAATATTCTCAACAATTGAGTTGTCTACATTTTGCAGATTACCGCATGATGCAGTGTCTTGTGCAGAAGCATTGAGGAGTCTGCAAATGGTCCACTTGACACAGAGTACCCAGTGTTTGCCTTACTCTTGGTAGTCAGTGCTGATATGGCTGGTCCAGTTAATTTTTTTTTCATGGGATGTGGCAAGGCCAGCATTTGTTACCCATCACTAATTGTCCTTGAGAAGGTGGTGGTGAGCCGCCTTCTTGAACCACTGCAGTCCTTATGGTGTGGGTACACCCACAGTGCTGTTAGCAAGGGAATTCCAGCTTTATTACCCAACACCAGTGAGGGAACGATATAGTTCCAAGTTATGATCGTTATGACCGCTCAGGACAAAGCCCTCAATCAAAAGATATGATTCTGATCGCAGTGGGAGCAATACACTGTCAATTCAGTTCTGTTGCTCCGCAGGTCACATCATATTTTTTTAAGCTTTCCAAATCGGAAAGTAAAAAAGCAAACAAATTGAACAATCTAGTAACCCCTGAATGGAGCGAACCAAACCAGGTATATTTAGATATCAACAAATTATATATTAAAAAAAAACCTAAAATCTTAAACACTACTAAAATAAACTAATATCTAAAGACCTTATAACTTTTTATTTAAAAAATCTAACTCCCGCACTTGCATACATATACTTGGTTTTAAATTAGCTGACCGAAAAAATAGAAAAAGCAATAAAGACTTTGCAGATTATGTTCCTGATGAATGGTCTTCTAATACAACACAGTCAAAGTTCACATCCAGTCTTCCCAGGTCCAATGAAACCGAAGGTCCTTCCAAAGATAGGAATTCAGCAGTTCAATTCGGCAGTTGTAGTATTAAACTCTTTTTTTCCCCAGCGATGAACACTGTAGATCAATAATTTGTCGTGAAAGAAAAAAGCCTTTTTTCTTATTTCTTTAAGGAATTACTTTGGCTTGAAGCTTTTTAGAATTATGAGAGAGAAAATAAATCAGCTTCTCTTCCTTCTGTTGCTTGGCAACCAGAATGCACTTTTGCTCACTGAGCTTCTGGAGAGATCTTAAAGATGCACTGATCTCTTTAAACTCTTAAAGGCGCACCGCAATATTTCCGAGGAGAAAAAAAAACACAGGACAGTGACACCTCCACCCCTGGTGAAAGGAAACGCCATTTCTGAAATGCATTTCATTACAATGCAAAAAATAGAAATAGAAAAAACACTAACATTTTTCTCGCATTTACACACCATTCACTCTACTAATAATTTACAGCATTCTCTTTATACCATCACCAACGACATAAGTTAACATGGTTAAATCCTTACAAAATGTCAGCAATAACATTATTTTCCCTGATGTATATATATATATATATATATATATGCGTGTATCAAGCCTGTGTCCTCAGTACCATGCTCTACGGCAGCGAGGCCTGGACAACGTATGTCAGCCAAGAGCGACGTCTCAATTCATACCATCTTTGCTGCCTCCGGAGAATCCTTGGCATCAGGTGGCAGGACTGTATCTCCAACACAGAAGTCCTCGAGGCGGCCAACATCCCCAGCTTATACACCCTACTGAGTCAGCGGCGCTTGAGATGGCTTGGCCATGTGAGACGCATGGAAGATGGCAGGATCCCCAAGGACACATTGTACAGCGAGCTCGCCACTGGTATCAGACCCACCGGCCGTCCATGTCTCCGCTTTAAAGACGTCTGCAAACACGACATGAAGTCCTGTGACATTGATCACAAGTCGTGGGAGTCAGTTGCCAGCGATCGCTAGAGCTGGCAGGCAGCCATAAAGGCGGGGCTAAAGTGTGGCGAGTTGAAGAGACTTAGCAGTTGGCAGGAAAAAAGACAAGCGCAAGGGGAGAGCCAACTGCGAAACAGCCCTGACAACCAATTTTATCTGCAGCACCTGTGGAAGAGTCTGTCACTCTAGTATTGGCCTTTATAGCCACTCCAGGCGCTGCTCCACAAACCACTGACCACCTCCAGGCGCTTATCCATTGTTTCCCGAGACAAGGAGGCCAAATATAAAATTTTCTAAAATGATAAGACTACAGCAATAAGTTCCATTAAAACATTTTTGGCTTTAAATTTTACAAAGGTTGTCCCAATTAGCCCACTTCAACCTTCCCAACATAGTCTCCAAGTTGTTTCTTGTTTTCTTTGCATCACCTCAGCCAGGTGATCTGCACAGCTAGGAACACTGACCTCTACTGGGTTCACTATTCACTGAGAAGTTTCTCGAGTACCCCTAAACCTGTGTGGCATCACTTGATACTGGAAAACCCTGTCCGGTGTAACAGAAGCTTACTTTTCCTTAACCTGGGGTGTCAAAGGAATTTGACAGTATCCCTCCAACACAACTGTCTCTTTAAGACACGTGGTGTTGCCCACTCTGTCCTTGGTCTTCTAAATGAGAATTTGGGTAGGAGTCTGCCTTCGTTACCATTTGGAGTACGGTGTACAGTACTGGTCTCCTCATTTAAGGAAGGATATAAAAGCGTTGGAGGCAGTACAGAGAAGGTTTACTGGACTAATACCTGGAATGGGTGGGCTGTCTTATGAGGAAAGATTGGACAGGCTAGGCATGTATCCACTGGAATTTAGAAGAGTAAGAGGTGACTTGATAGAAACATATAAGATCCTGAGGGGTCATCACAGGATGGACGTGGAAAGCATGTTTCCCCTTGTGGAAGAATCTAGAACTAGCGGTCACTGTTTAAAAATAAGGGGTCGCCCATTTAAGACAAAGATGAGGAGAGTTTTTTTCTTTCAGAGGGTCGTGAGTCTTTGGAATTCTCTTCCTCAAAAGGTGGTGGAAGCAGAGTCTTTGAATATTTTTAAGGCAGAGCTAGATAGATTCTTGATAAGCAAGGGGGTGGAAGGTTATCAGGGGTAGGTGGAAATGTGGAGTAATCAGTTCAGCCATTAACGTATTGAATGGCGGAGCAGGTTTGAGAGGCTGAGTGGCCTACTCCTGCTCCTAATTCGTATGTTCGTATGTTTTGATCACTCTATATGGGCCACTGAACCGTGCTTTTAATGGTTCTCCCTGTAACAGTAACAACACTAATACTTCACCCCCTGGTTGAAAATTGGGAGCGTTTGCATTCTTGTCTGCCCATTTTTACATATTGGCTTGAGATGCTTTAAGGTGTTCCTGAGCTATACCGCAAGCTTTTGTGAGCCTTTCCCGGAACACAGATACATAGTCCAGCATCAAAGATTCATTCTTTTGTTCCAAGAATCTGTCTTTTATATGTTTTAGAGGACCTCTTACTTCATGTCCATAAACCAATTCGAAAGGACTGAAGCCTGTAGACTCTCTCGGTGAGTCTCTGGTGGCATCAATTCCTTTATCCCAGTCATGTGGATATTCGTGACAGTATATTCTAATCATTGTTTTGAGAGTTTGGTGAAATCTCTCTAAAGCTCCCTGTGACTGTGGGTGATATGCTGAACATTTCAACTGTCTAATCCCCAAATCCCCATGACTTCTTGAAATATCTTACATATGAAATTAGAACCTTGATCTGATTGAACTTCAAGTGGTAATCCATACCTCGTAAAGAATTGAGTTAACTTTTCTACTACTATTCTAGCAGTAATTGTCCTCAAAGGAATCACCTCTGGAAACTGAGTAGCCATATCCATGATAGTAAGTAGGTATTGATGCCCTGCTTTTGTTTTTGGAAAGGGTTCTACACAGTCTACCAATACCCTGCTAAATGGTTCCTCAATCAATGGTATGGGAACTAGTGATGCCGGTTTTATGCTTGGTTGTGGTTTTCCCACCATTTGATATGTATGGCATATCCTATAAAATTGTCTTACATCCTTTGTAAGACCTGGCCAGTAATAATGTTGGCTTATGCGTGATTTGGTCTTCCGAATTCCCCTATGTCCTGCAAAAGGAATGTCATGTGCTAACCTTAATAATCCTTGTTGATATTTAGGTGGTACCACTATCTGTTCAGCAACTGTCCAGTCTTTGTCTGCAGGTCTATGAGGCGGTCTCCATTTCCTCTTCAAAACCCCGTTTGCCATATAATAGCCTTCCGGAACTCCTTTCGCCTCAGCTTCTGTCAGAGCCGTCTGTGCTATTCGGTAGATCTCTGGATCAGCTTGCTGTGCTCCAGTGATAGATGATCTGCTAAACATCTCATTTGGATTATCTAAATCCCCAAATAAGGTTTCAGATACTTGGCTATCTGTTTGTGGTGCCCCTTTTACTTCCGACAATGGATCCTGTGTAGCCATTGCTCGGGTGATTACACACACAGGAAATATTCCCTGAATTTGTTCCTGTAATTGTTGCGTTGCCTTAATTTCACTTTGTTCCTCTGTAATTATGGGAGAAACTGATACTTTGATCAAGCCAAATCATTTCCTAGGAGTAGATCAATTCCATCTACTGACAAACTGTGAACAACTCCTACAGTTACTATCCCAGATATTAAGTCATTCTCTAGGCGTACTTTATATAAAGGTACGGGCATATACTCCCCGCCAATTCCATTAACTAAAACGTTCGCGTTCAAGGCGCTCTCTGGTGGAAACGTTATATCTTTCCCCAGCAAGAGTGTTTGGGTTGCTCCTGTATCCCTGAGTATAATGACAGGTTTTCCTGCCTCACGTACAAGATATGGAGTTACTCTCCCCTTTGACAAAAATTCATTATAACTCTCGGGTATTTTATTCTTAACCTTTACACTCCTTTTAGTTTTAGTATCTGATTTCACAGCTGTTAGTAAAGTTATAGGCTGGTCTGCTATACTCTCAGTGAGAATCTTTTCCTCTGCACTATCTTTGCGTACCCCAACAAGTCCTATGGGTTTACCTCGCAATTTCCACAATTCTGAACGAAGTTGACCCGTTTTGTTGCAATGATAGCACGTTGGCTTGCGAACCTCATTTCTACCTTCAGCAACTTCCTTTCTGACATGAGGAGGTGATCCTGGGGCATTCCCAGCAGCTCCTTCTTGTCCCCGGCTATTTGCCTTCCTTTCGCTCTCCCACTTTCTATCCTTCTCGGGTCTATGGGGGTGATGGACAAAAGGGTTTGGCTTATTTATAAGCTCAAAATCATCAGTAATTTCCGCTGCTTGCCTAGCTTTCAAAACTTTCAGGTTATCTATATGAGTTCTCACGACTGAAGGAATGGAGTTTATAAACTCTTCCAAGAGAATCAATTCTTGAAGGTTCTCATATGTGGTTTCCATCTTTAATGACTGTATCCAATGGTCAAAATTAATTTGCTTCACCCTCACAAATTCTGCCCAGACAATCTCCGTAAGTTCAGAAACTTCTGACAGTAAGCTTCAGGGACGAACTCATACGCAATGAGAATAGCCCTTTTTGCCATCTCATAGTCTGCATATGCCTCTTCAGGAAGCATGGCATAAACTTCATGAGCTCTGCCTACCAACCTGCTTTGCATAAGCAGTGTCCAGCTTTTCTTCGGCAATTTCATCTGTTTGGCCATTTTTTCAAAAGATTTGAAAAATGCCTCTTTGTCCCTTTCCTCAAGCTTAGGAAGAGTCTGTATAAACTTAAACAATTTTTGCTGGGTCCTAAACTGAATTCAGATTCTTCCTGACCCGGATTTTCCCCAGATTCAAGACTACCCTTTTGTCTTAGTTCCATCTCTCTTAGCCTAAATTCCCTCTCTTCTCTTTCACTTTCTCTCCCAAATGCTCTCTCTTTCTCCCTTTCCTCCAATTCAAGGTTTCTTATTGCTATTGCTTTTTCTGTTTCCTGTTGAAGCTCCAGTTTTTTTCATTTCCAGCTGAATCCTAGCCAACTCCACTGCATTATTCTCTGACTTACGACCTTCTTGTCTCTCATTCTCCTTCTTCCTCTTCTAATTCCAGATGTTGGGCTATTATGTCAATAATCTCTGCTTTTTTGGCACCTGATTTCAATTCTAACCCCAATTTTGCCACCAATTCTTTTAATTTATTCTTAGTTAAAGTTATCAAGTCACTGAGGGAAACATTCTGCTTTCCAAAAACTCTGCTGGCTCACTGAGCTTCCGGAGAGAACTTAAAGATGCACTGATCTCTTTACACTCTTAAAGGCACACTGCAATATTTCCGAGGAAAAAAAAACACAGGACCGTGACAGGTGGTGAGCCACCTTCTTGAACCACTGCAGTCCTTGTGGTGGGAGTACACCCACAGTGCTGTTAGCAAGGGAATTCCAGGTTTTTGACCCAGCGCCAGTGAGGGAACGATATAGTTCCAAGTCATGATGGTGTGTGACTTGGGTAGGAACTTGCAGTTGGTGGTGTTCCCATGCATCTGTTGCCCTTGTTCTTCTAGGTGATACAGGTCATGGATTTGGAAGGTGCTATTGAAGGAGGCTTGGCGAGTTGCTGCAGTGCATCTTGCATATGGTACACGCTCCTGCCACTGTGCACCAGTGGTGGAGGGAGTGAATGTTTAAGGTGGTGGATGGGGTGCCAGTCGAGCAGGCACCTGGATGGTGTTGAGCTTTTTGAGTGTTGTTGGGGCTACACCCAGATATGCAAGTGGTGAGTATTCCATCACAATCCTCCTGACTTGAGTTTTGTAGATAGTGCAGAGGCTTTATGGGGTCAGCAAATGGTCCCCTTGATGTAGAGTACCCAGCCACTGACCTGCTCTTGTAGCCGCAGTATTTATGTGGCTGGTCCAATTAAGTTTCTGGACAATTGTAACCCCCAGGATGTTAATAGTGAGGGATTCAGTAAAGCCATTGGATATCAAGGGGAGATGGTTAGATTCTCTTGTTGAAGATAGTCATAGCCTGGCACTTGTGTGGCGCATATGTTACTTGCCACTTATTAGCCCAAGAATTATTGTTGTCAGATCTTTCTGCATGTGAACCCCTTCAGTGGAGTTGCAAATGGTACTGATCACTGTGCAATCATCAGCGAACGTCCCCACTTCTGACCTTATGATGGAGGGAAGGTCATAGGTGAAACAGCTGAAGATGGTTGGGCCTAGGACACTACCCTGAGGAACTCCTGCAGTGATGTCCTGGGGCTTAGATGTTTTCCTCCAACAACCACAACCATCTTCCTTTGTGCTAGATGTGACTCCATCCAGTGGAGAGTTTTCACCCTGATTTCCACAAACTTTAATTTTGCTAAAGCTCCTTGATGCCACACTTCGTCAAATGTCAAGGGCAGTCACTCGCTCCTCACCTCTGGAATTCAGCTCAGTTAATCACAATCAGTTAATCTACTGGATAATAGTGATCCCCAAGATGTTGACAGTGGGGTACTCGATGGCGGTGGTGCTGTTGAAGGCGGGGAGTGGTTGTACATTTTCTTGTTGGAGATAGTCATTTAACTTTTTTATTTTTGTTTACTTAATTTCTTTGACTTCTGATAATAAACAAAAACCCCCAGATATCAAACATTACAATAGCCTTTTGAATATGATACGTATTCAATTTGTGGATCCAACTGAATCAAGCCCTTGCATGTTGGATATGGTTCCAAGTGATATAAATGATATATGAAAGTAATAATTAAAAGTAATGCATACTGACAAAGTAGTTTGAAATGTGGAGGCACGAGTACAGTTCCAAGCAATAATACATCCCAAATGATTAGGTCAGATAGAATAATAGGCCACTCAAGCTTTGTTCTTTCAGTTTACAATGTTACCTGAATGTATTATTTCCTGTGGGTTCTCTTGAATATGATCAGCAGCACAAGTTTTTAATTGCTTTAGTCCAAAAGTCATACTGCACATAGAACAATTGCAGGCTGAGAAAATGAGAGGAGAATTAATTTCAAAGCAAGTTTTCTTAAAAACATTGATAAAAGCCTGTTTATATCTTAGAATATAATTAGTGCTATGCCCTTTCCCTGTTCAATTGCTGGATGGTTCTTATTTTAATTTTCTTGTCTTTAGGAAGGGAGATTGTTTTGTGTGTTTGCCTAGGACCAAGAGTGAGTTTGCGATTTACTGTTTGCCAAAGGGGTATGTACTCTGATCCATTATAAACTAAATAAGAACACAACTAAATGAGCTAATAAAAATCAAAGTTTCTGCTTTCCCTTCCAGTCTCTTACTTTACAAATCTCACACATCTTATTGTTTTAAGAATAGAAAAATAATATTCGGTGTTACTTTATTTATATCAGTTTTAGTGTAGCATTGGCCAAGGTGGTTGCCAAGTAAAAAAGCATCTTTTTATAAAATAGTGTCCTTGGGAATTTTGAATTTTTATTCATTGTTTGAATCTAGAAATGAAAAACAAAAGCAAGGTTCTCAAGTTTTTGTGAAAATTGTATAGCAAATGGTATTGTGGAGATTATTCCGTGAGTTTTGCTTGGTGGTGGAGTGCGGGGGTGGGGGAGGGGAAGGGGTGGGGGGGAACAGGGTGTTATTAATGGTAGGCCATGAATTTCCATTTTCACCTCCCTCAAGTGGTAGGTTTGTGGTTTCAGGCACGCTGTCAGACAAAGACACAGAGATTGCAGAATAGGTGAGGGAAAATGTGCCAGCACAGCATTCTGGGTTACTTTAACTTGTGACTACCTAGCAATATTGGCAGAGGCCTGAAAGCAGATAAGCATGAACAGCTTCTCATTATATTGTGGATGAAATCCAGAACTCTCTTGGACTCTATATATTGTCAGTGAAGCCCGTTTCAGTATACAGTACTCTTCCACACTATTGTGTCCATGGGTTGAATTTTATGGACCTCCCTGAGGTGGGGCAGGGTGGTGGGGGGGGGGGCACAGAGAATTATGTCAGAGGGCGGAGGTCCCATCGCCAAGCGATCTTCTCGGGGGCGGGTTAGGCTGACGACGGCCTTCGTGCCCAGTGGCCAATTAAGGCCCTTGTGGTCTATTAATGGCCAATTAAGAGCCTCTTCCTGCTGCCATTGGGATATGTAACAAGGCAACTTCCCTGCGGGACTTGGGGTGGGTGGTGGGGTCCCTCCTTCGTGGGCAATCTGTGGCCCACAGAGGACCCCCACCGGGAATCACTTCACCCCCTGGGATCCCACTTCCCCCTGGACTGCAAGAACACCCTGGCGCCCGGAGCCCTGCCTTCTACACAAAATCCAGCCCCATGTGTTGAGGCCAGTTTCTGTAATTTACCCTATCCATAGCATGGCCATTCACTTTAATGACACTAGAAGGAGTGTGCTGTTAACTATTGAAGGCACTAATTGGGGAACATCAACCGTTTAGGAGGACTGCTTAAAGTTGCAACAGTGTGATATTCTGGTGCCATCATGTGGCTCTAATAGTAATGACATAAACATTCAAACATAGATAGCATCACAAGCATGCATAGCTGACAGTTCTTACATTTTCCCAGGGTGCTCCCACCTTATTAAAAGTGAACCGCACAGTTTTGCCTTTTTTGTAATGATCCTGAGAGGAAGAAAGAAAGAGATGAAGTGCCTTTGCCTTTGTTGATTCTGTCTTTATTTGGAGATTTTCTTCCCTGCGCCTGGGGAATCAGTGTTCTCCAGGGTAGGGAAAAGGGATGAAAACTTGTTATTTTTTAAAAAATTCAGTCTCATGATGTGGATGTCTCTGGTGAGACTGGCATTTTATTCTTCATCCCCAAATGCCTTGAGAAGGTGGCAGTGGGCTACCTTCTCAAATCAGTGTATTTCTTTGTAGCAAGTTTGATACAACTGAATGGCTTGCTAGGGCACTTCAGAGGGCTCTTAAGAGTCGACCACATTGGTGTTGAATCATGTATGGACCAGCCCAGGTAGGGACAGCAGGTTTCCTTCCCTGAAGGACATTGGTGAACTAATTGGGTTTTAGCGACAGTCATACAGCTTCATGGCCACTTTTTATTGATAACAGCTTTTTATTTTCAGAATTCTTTTAAACTGAATTCAAATCCTTAAACAGCTATTCTGGGATTTGAACTTGATTATTAGTCTAGGCAATGAAACCCATTTTAATGAGGCGGAAGCAGGTGCCCTGGCCTCATTTTCCAGGAACTATGTTTTTTTGGGTGCCCTAGCAGAGAGCTGCCAGAAAAAGCTGGAGCAGTGGCCTGCCTTTGGAACCCTGCAGACTGAAGGGTTTGTAAGGATACTAGGGGAAAACATGAAGACATAATAGGTATATGAAAACTTTTTATCTGACAATGCCAAGCATCAATTACAAGCATTCGGTCTGCTATCCAACAATAGCCGAAAGGCTGCAATCTCAGTGGACAGGTCTGAAGG
This sequence comes from Heterodontus francisci, assembly GCF_036365525.1. NCBI lineage: Eukaryota > Metazoa > Chordata > Chondrichthyes > Heterodontiformes > Heterodontidae > Heterodontus > Heterodontus francisci. Next base: position 29,388,813 of record NC_090393.1, on the reverse strand, counting down.
GGCGCTCCAATTTTCTCCAGGATCTCCTGGCACAATCCTTAGCTAGGGTGTAGGTCTGCACCTGTAATGTGCCTGGGCCATGCCAATGGCCTGGTACAGGAAGACAGTCTCCTCTCATGCGAAAAGCACCTGAGATATGCTATTGTATATCCAATGGATGTCAATTGAGGAATATCTCCTCTATTCTCTGTTCTTGCCTCTAAGTTGAAGTCATTGAATGCTTCCCAAATCCATGCTCATTTTTCCAACAAATCCTTATTTGAGTCTGTTTAGTCAGGTTTTTGCCCCTAACAGCACTGAAACAGCTCTAACTGAAGTCACAAATTACATATCTGCAATTCACCATGAATTATCCCTCCTCATCCTCTCTTCAGCATTTGACATGATTGGCCTCCTCCATCACCTTTCTTCCCTTGCTCCGCTCAATGTGATCATTTTCATTTGGTTCCACTCTTAACTATTCAATCATAGCCAGAGCAGTGGCTTCATCTTTCACCCCCACACCATGATCTCCGAAGTCCCCCCAGGATCTAACTTTCGGCTCCTCCCTTTCCTCATTTACATACTTCCCCTCGGCAACATGATCTGACATTATGGCATGAATTTCAATATAAATGCTGACAACATCCAGTTCTACCCATCCACATCACCCAAAACTGCCAGCAATCAGAAAAGGCCAGAATAATACAATAGATATATTTACCACCTTTGCCGTGGTGAAAGATGATAAACGGGTCCATACTTGACTGTCTACAATACAGCTTATTAGACATGTGCCATATCCTCAGGACATACTGACATTCCAAGGTTGATCATTAGATGCTGTTTTGGGATTAAAACTTTTAAATGGAGGATTCAATGAGACCCAGACCCACCGGAGCAGTTAACAAAATTTGAATGCCGGTTGGAATCAGCACTTCATGTTAAATGAAAACTTGTCCTGCTAAGCAGCAATTTAATTCATCAATATGGGATCACAATTGGCTTGTATACTTAGGTGCAGGCCTTTGGATATGATAACTCTGTCCTGTGTGTCATGATCATTCACATTACCAGTGTTCACCCCTTGATCTACTGTACTCTGTTCCTCAGGACCTTCATCACAAAACAAGAGTGTTGAGGTACTTCTATCAGCTGCTTAGAGTCCAAGATTTTGTAATTAATTCTGGTTAACCATGAGGAATGAACCTTAACAGTTGGATTGCCATGTTTAATAAGTACTGTCTTAGCCCTCACGACCTATTATCTCACTAGGGCCTTTCCATTCCTCTGAACCTCTCCTTTATAATATACCAAATCTCCTGAATTAAATTCTGTTTTGGATGGTCTCATACGATGATTCAGTGCTCTCTGAATTTGCTCTGACACCTCAGCCTTAATAGAAGCCCATCTCCCTGAATGTAAAGCATTCAAATGTGCAGAAAAAAATTAAATTAATTATAGTACCTTCTAGAGCAGGAGGCCATTCGTACAGCATAGAAAGCAATTTATGGGGAGGCGGTGGCGTACTGGTATTGTCACTGGACTAGTAACCCAGGTATTGCTCTGGGGACATGGGTTCGAATCCCACCACAGCAGAAGGTGGAATTTGAATTCAATTAATAAATCTGGAATTTAAAAAAAACTACTCTAATGATGGCCATGAAACCATTGTTGATTGTTGTAAAAACCCATCTGCTTCACTAATGTCCTTTAGGGAAGGAAATCTGCTATCCTTATCTGGTCTGGCCTACATGTTACTCCAGATCCACAGCAATGTGGTTGACTCTTACATGCCCTCGAAATGGCCTAGCAAGCCACTCAGCTCAAGGGCAATTAGGGATGGGCAGTAAATGCTGGCCTGGCCTGCAACGTCCACATCCAATGAATTAAAAGAAAAATTGGGATTTTACCCATCGACTAATTGATAGGGACTATACCCTCTCACCATCTGGAGTGAATTCTTTGCATGAACCACCCATGCCAGGGTGATTGTCAACTTGCAGTCTGGTTAATCAGCTAATATTTTGTGCAGCATTTCATTGAGCACCCTGTGATTCCTTTCATAGAGTCCATTACTGAAAGGATTTTCAGCTGCAGTATTCGTGACCATGATGTTCATGTTTTCACACATGTCTCTGAACTCGGCATTGGCAAGTTCCCTTCCATTATCAGTCAGAAACTTTGCCGGTGCCCGAGTCAGGTCCCTATCCATTTCTCCATGATTTTGTCTATAATAACTCTTTTGTCCTTACTAAGTGTTATCATAGAAAGACTAAATCTAGTCACCAGGTCTACAAAATGTAGAATGAAAATATTTCTGTCTTTGTCCAAAACCATTGCAACTACCTTGTTAAAGTCACATTCTTACAATAGGACATGGCGGCATCCTCCAGTATAGATTTCACACTTCTCACTAATCTCTTCCATTAGCCTTGTATACTCTTCATCAACCACGCCTGCATCTTTTAGCAGGATTTTTAAACTTTTACAAGTAGAGTGAGCAAATTATCAATGTAACTTTCACCAAACCTAAAGCAAGTAGAACTTTTGTATTCCTAACCTTGCACTGATCCTCACGACCTAGTGAATCAAGGTAACATTTTAACCAATCTGTTCCCCATACTGTCGAAGTGCATGTACTATCTAGCACTGCACAGTTAAACAAGACCTCATTCATCGCAGGACTAAAACTCCATGTGGCCAGTATAATTTGTTCTGATTCATTATTATCTTCACCTTCTTCCTCAGAATGCTCTGTGTCATGTGTCATTTTGAGGACCCTGCCTCTCCACTTTGAGCAGTTTATTGCATAATGATACTTTGAGTCACATTTGAAGCACCTACAACTGTTCCTTCGCATTCCTGGGATTCATTCATCTATTAGTGCTGTTTCAATTCTGTCTTCTGCTTTAATAGCCAGATCTGCTAAAGGTGCTTTCATCCTCATTTGGACTGTCTTTAACCCTTCCATTGTATTGAAGCCTGCATCCTGTATCTGGACCATTTTAAAATCTGGCAATCATTGAGTCCAGTATTCTTTGTGTCACCATAGAATGTCCCGTTTGTTCCACGAAGGCTGAAGGAAATGACCTTACCCCCAGGAATTTTTTTCAAGACAGCAGACATCTGATCCAAGAGGGTTTCCCTCTCCAAGAAATGGACACAGTTTAGAACCAGGCGCCTGTCCATATGAGACACCTGAGCACAATCCAGCAATTTAAATGTTAGTACTGATCCAGGGATCCTCAAATTGAATTTTGTTGATTTTTTATACAATCTGTTAAAGTTCATGATATATTCCTCCATGGCTTGACCATCTATTTTCTGAAAACTATCAAAGTCTGACCATACCTTATAGGCATTTAACAGATTATCTTTCTTGTAGATTTCACGAACTCTAACAGAAGGTCCAAACCTTCATCACTCTCCAACTGACTGGCATACCGCTCACAAAATACTTTACTTCTGGTAAGAAGTGACAATACCAAGGCCATACCTTGTTTCCTTTTTGGTAGGGATGTACCCATGTCCACATATCCACTTCATTCTTCCATTGGTCATATAATTCCAATGCCGAAAATATCAGAAAGTAATCATATCCTGACAATTTTCCTTTACTTTCTACCATTTTTCACAATGGCTACTAGGTTTGCAGTTTTCTGTCTGAATTTTTTTCTTGGTTTCCAGCCTTCACCTTTCGGCAACGAACCTCTGCTCCCATATTATATTTCTGAAAGCCAGTTGGTGAAGGATAGAACTGGAGCCAATCTTTACACACTTTTATATTTATTTCGAGTTACACATTACAAGCTTACACCTGCTAACCCAACAACCACAGTTTTTGTCTGTGTCTATTTTTATAGGGGCTCAAGTGAATACCAGTTAATGCCCACCATCTTCAAACAATTAATATACAATTAAAACAAGGCCTTCACCACATGCCACACCACTCCCTGCGGACATCACCAGTTTTAAGTAGTACAATCCTCCAAACACTTCCACTAACTCAGCAACAGCCAGTAGAAATCAATCAGAAACTAACCTGAGAGTGGCTGATGATCCCTTTAAATAGTGCTGGTGGGGGAGTTGTTCCTGCTGCTGAGTGCGTGATCAGTTGCATGTGATTAATAGAGGGTATTGGCTGTATTTTTGAGGTTGGAAATCTCACCGCTAGAATCAAATCAGCATTACTCGCTGGGTGACATCACAATCTGCCTACTCCAGGGCATGCTCTGAATGCCAGAGCTAATAACCTCACCAAAATTACATCTGGCACAGCCAGCAGCAGAAGTGTTCATGCATGGCATGGATGTCATTTTGGACCTGAAACAGCACCTACTGTGCCAAAAAATACAAGTGCTATGTAACCAAATTTTTCGGCCATTGTTTCCACTAAAGATATTAAACAGAATCCTGGAAAGATAACAGCTATAAGTGTGTTCACATAGCCTAATGTTGGATGTCAGACAATTTCATAGAATGGCAGGATATTATAGAAAATTGATTAAAGATTCTGTCATTATTTCAGAAACACTAACTGCATTTATTCACGGAATATGGCAATTGTGTAGTTTACAGAACAGAAAAGGCTTCTTGGTTTTGAAGAGGAACTTGTGTTTAACACCTTTACCAGTTAAACACTGCAGCTTGGAGTACGCACTGATGCATCAGATTTGGGTCTAGACCATGACAAGCACTTTCATCTTGTGCAGAAGTAGAACTAGAGCCTGTGCTTGAAAGGAGGTGAATTCAAAAGTATTTCAGGGAACGAATGGTAAATTGATTGAACAGGAGATGTGGAAGCACATCAGATGTTCATTCATTCAAATTTAAATTAGATAGATTTCTTTCAGAAAGTAACATTTCCGGATCCAGTAAATGAGTAATTTGAGACATGACATGTAGTAAGTGTGGAGGCTTGGGAGGAGCAGTTGACTTTGGACCTGTGGTTCCCAAAGCTTTCCATCACTGGGACCTTCCTTGCCTCCTATCTGCATCCGTTTAGACTAATTGATAAGAGATTGATTGCCATGATTAGTCAATAACTCCTTTACAGGATGATAGAATGAGAACTAGATTGACTGTCTTTTTTGTATAGCTTTTCTTGTGTTCCTAAGTGCATAGGAAAGGATAGTTCATGAAGGCAACAGTTGTTTCAGTGATGTCATAGTCCCCTACCTTTTCCTTCCTTGTGAGGTTATTGAATTTCTAGTGGCATGCAGCCACATCCTCTGGATATTGTTACTGGCTTTTATGGAGTTTGGCACCACTTGGCAAGCTCTGCATCCCATTATGTGGGTGACCCAACACCCATCTGATGGAAAGAGGTCAGGGGGGGGTGGGGGGGTTGGTTTTGGATGGCAATATCAGGTGCCCATACTGTTGGGTGAGAGGGTTAGCTATCAGCAAGGGGGGGCACTGAGGGCAATTAGCGAGTCTGGTGAGAGAAGTAGCAAAGGGAAAGCTGCCAAGGCAGGTTCATCTCTGCAAGGACAGTACTCTGGAGGCATCCTGATCACCTGGCATGGGTCTTATACACCCTGTTTTTTTGGACCCCCTGGGGTGAGGCAGCGCCTCCAAGGGAGGGAGGGCCAAGAGGCAGCAGTGCCTGCCCATAAAGCTCCATGACGAGAGCAACAGCAGCCAGCCATGCCAAGAAAGGCTCACCTGTGCCAGAGAGTGTACCGGACTCGAGTCAGCAACCTCAAAATTTCCGAGTGGTATTGTAAGTGAAGACTACAGCTCTCCAGGCAGGCCATCATCGACTTATGCGCCATGCACCATGCTCCAGTACGAGCTGCGACCTATGGGATTCGATGGTCACCCTCTGCCCGTGGCCTTGAAAATCACCGTGGCACTTAACTTTCATGTGTCTGGATCATTCCAAGGATCCATTGGGGACATATGTGGCATCGGCCGTGCATCAGCCAACAGCTGTATCGAGGAGGTGACCAACGTCCTGTTCAAGAAGGCCAGTGACTATGCACACAACTGCTGACCCTGACAGTTAGGCCGAAAGGGCAATCAGATTCAGGGCCATTGCTGGATTTCCCCGGGTGCAAGGTGTGATAGATCGCGCGCATGTGGTCATCAAGTATCCAGCGGACCACCCAGCCGCCTTCATTAACTGGAATGGCTTCCATTCCATCAATGTTCAGTTGGTCTGCGACCACTGAAAGTGCTTCCTGCAGGTGTGTGCCCGCTTCCCGGGAAGCAGCCATGATGCCTACATACTTCGGCAGTCCCAGGTGCCACATCTTTTCAGGCCCCGCTGATTGTCTTCAGGGATGGATTCTCAGGGACAAGGGCTACCCATTGATGTCTGTGAGCAACCCTCACACTGCAATGGAGGAGAGGTACAACACTTTCCATGGCTTTACCTGAGGGCCCATTGAGCAGGCCATTGGGCTGCTGAAGATGAGATTCCGATGTTTGGATTGATCTGGTGGAGCTCTGCAATGTTCCCCAGTGAGGGTCTCGCGAATCGTGGTGGTCTGTTGTGCTCTACACAATCTAGCACTGCAGAGGGAGGAGGCCTTCATAACAAGGACATGATTGAACGCCGATGAAGGGAATATGGAGGAGGGAGGTGGTCAAGCAGCCCTGGATGTTGAATCAAAATAAAAGCAAAATACTGCAGATGCTGGAAATCTGAAATAAAAACAGAAAGTGCTGGAAATACTCAGCAGGTCTGGCAGCATTTGCGGAAAGGGAAATAGAGTTAGCGTTTCAGGTCTGTGACCTTTCATCAGTTTTGAGTTCTGGAGCTTCTTGTGTTTGAGATTAAGCTCTTGAGTTTGGATCTGGAATCACATGTAGGCCAGCAGGTAAATAAGGCACCAGCACCTGCTCCAAAGTCATCTGATGCCATATTCGGCGTTTCAGATCCCGCCCCGTCATGTAATTGGCCAGGCCCCGCGCCACCATTATTAGAATTGGCTGCCCGCTGCGACGAACTCACTAAATCCAGCCCATAATTTTAGGTACTGTTCATTGCATTGTCCATTAATTTGTTTTTAAATTCCTACTTATAATGAAAGGCCCAGAAAACATGAGAAGGCACTTCAATTAATAGGGATGCCCCAGTACTTTGTTTTACATGTATTATAATGATGAATAGTGCATTAAATATGCATGAGAGTCCTTGACAAGTACTTATAACTGTTTCAAATAATAATAAGCCATAGTCAAATGACTAAAAAGAACAAAACACTTCTGTTCTTACCTTAATTCATTTTTAAAGGGATCAGCAATAGTGATTACAAAACAACAAGACTAAATAAGTGGTGTAAGTTTCTCTTGCACTGGGTAAGTTGTTTTAATTAGCACAAAGGGTTCTACAAAGCTATTGTATCTACTGGAAACATTTCGTATGTACCTAAGTCTATATTCCTATGGAATTATGGGGCTGGATTTTCATTACAGAGGCAGGAGACTGGAGCCGGGTCTAGTTTTGGGTCAGAAACCTGCCTCTGGTGGGAAGCACATTCAGATTCAGATTTTCAAATAGGTATAGCCTGAATTGGTGTGGAGATGAGCTTCCTGTCCATTTAGAGCCAGTGGGACCAGGAATGAAGGTGGGTCAGATCAAGTGTGGGGCTCATGTAGACACCCCACGGCAGCCATCACTGAGGCTGCTGGTTGTCCTGAGGGAGAGATCTGTGGTTTGTGCCAAAACCTTGGAGGTAATCAGAGGGAAGTGAGATGTCACAGGGGAGCTGGAGAGCTGGCACGAGGGGCAGGGCAGACCCTCGCTTCATCGATGCCGATCTGGATCTAATACTGGAGGCAGTGAGGGTGATGAGGGAGGTTCTCTTCCCGGAGGGTGGCAAGAGGAGGCCATCTCGTAATGCAGCAGGGTGCCTCTCTGTTCAGTATTATTTCCCTTTGCCCCCTTCTTCCTCCTCCTCTCTTACCTCCTGCTCCTCCCCCAATGAGCTGTCTCCTTCCAGGCCCTCACTGTCCTCAATGTCCACACCTCTCTGGAGGGCCATATTATGGAGAGCATAGCAGACCAACACAATGTCCGAGACCCTTGCAGGAGGGTATTGGTGGGTGCCACATGACCAGTTCAGGCACTAGAATTGCTTCTTCAGAAACTCAATGGCCGGCTTGCTGAGCAGGTGACATTGGTTGTATTGTCTCTGTCTGGGGCTCCTGTAGCGGTGTCAGTAGCCAAGATATTTCCCTTGTCCGCTATGATCCATGCACACACGTTGTGGGATGGAGTGATGATCTGAGGCAGCCTGTACTGGCAGAGGAAGAAGAGTCATGGCAGCTGCCAGGAAAGTGAGCGCACATATGGAGGAGGCTCTTGTTGTGATCACAGACATTGAAGGAGTGGAAGCCCTTCCTGTTGATGGATCTCACTAACCGGTTGCTGGGTGCCTTGATGGCCATGTGGGCACAATCGATGTTGCACCTGCACCTGGGGGAATCCAGCAATGGAGGCAACACCCAATGCCCTCTGTGCACGTTGTCATGCAGGCCCCCATCTGCCAAGAATGAGGCATATTAATTTCAGCACATGAACATTAAATTTCAAATTGTTGCTGGGAAGAAACCTGTTCCAAGGACTGCCAGACCTTGGCTGGAAAAAAAGACATTTGCATATTAACAGACAGTGTTTGGAAGGACAAAGCAGCCATTCCCTGACATTCAACCCACAATGGACTTTTGATCACCAAACGTTGAAGGTGGGGGAGCTCGCAATCCAGGTTAACTGCTAAGATGGCCGAATACACAAACGGACATGGTCAAACCAGCTAGTCACATGACTAACCTGCTGGGCAACCTGAGGTTTTTGAAGATCTCTCTCCTGCCTGGTCCCATCTCTTTGTCACAAGCCTCTGAATCCACCGAAGACACATGAACCTCAAGAGAGAAAAGTCTCCTACAGCGAACAAGGTTTAAGAAGAATACTGGGCCCCAATGAAAAGCAAGATTTACCTACAATCAAAGACCCTATAGTGAGCTCGAAGAACCGTAACAACAACTCTTCAGATATTGCCTCAAACCTTTCCACTTTATTTTTCTTCTGCTCTTTTCTGTTTCTATTTGCATGTGTGTATCGTGTATGCATGCTCGCATGGGCCTGTCGTGTTGCCGTTAACCGAATTAGAGTTTAGGTTTAAGTTTAATAAATTTCAGCTTTTCTTCTTTAAAACTAAGAAAGCCTGTTTGTGCTGGTTTCTTTGCGTTATAATTGGAAAGCGATGAACAAGGATTCACCAAGGGGGAGCTAAAAATACGGTGTGTTTAAAATTAAACCCTGTTACAGTAAGGCCACGTGAAGGCTGAAAGGGACTCCTAGACCTCTTTCTTACCTGGTCGTAACAATGTGCAGGCCTATCTGTGCCAAAGTGGATGTACTCCTCCGCCCTCCTGAATATGGCATCTGTGACCTTCCTGCTGACGTTATGAGCTGCTGACTGCATGATGCCACGTCAGTCTACAGATGATCCCTGGAATGACCCAGTTGCATGGAAATTCAGGGAAACGTAGACCTTGATGGCTGCAGGTAAGTGACTGTCATGGGGGCCGTGAAGCTTCAGGTCATTGTGGATCAGAGCACACAGGTCCGAGATCATCTGCCTGGATGGGTGCAGCCTCCTACGGCACTGGCACTCCGTCATTTGCAGGTAGCTGACTCTTGGATGGTATTCCCGGTGGGTAGCGCCTTCTTCCCCTTGCAGCCTCCCGTTCTGTTCCTCTGGCCTCCTACAGTCCTGGAGGTTGTATCTGCTGCAGCTTATCCTGACTGGTGTTCCCATCTGAACTCCCCTGCCATCCCGAGCTGCCCAAGTGATGCCAGCGGGTTCACGTCTCTCTCCAGATTCCTACCACTTACCACTGAGAAAAGCAAGTCTTACAGCTCCAGCAATGGCTACTTGGCACATTTGGAGCAGCTGCGCTTTATTTTGTGCCTCTGCATTATTTTAATCAGCCCTTTCCCATAGCCCTCATGGCCCCCCCATTGTGTTCAACATCTTGTACACCCTGCTATGTTCCAGACATGGCGTTTTCCCCATGCCCTTCCTTTAAAAATTCAAAGCTGCTGCTGACAAGCCTGTTAATGAGCACCTCACTGAGCTCAACAGGCACTCAGTTGGAGGCTTGGGGGTTTGCCGTTCCCTACCTCCTGGCGTTCCTTTAAAAAGGTCATTGCGTTCTGGAGGTGGCAGGACCTAGAGCTGACGTCCGAGAACGCAATCTTTAACCCAGTGGCCTTTAAAAATCCGGCCCATGATGTTTAATTTTTCCTGTTGTTTTTGAGGCTTTTTTTTTATATAACAAAATCCTGTTGGATTAGACAACAAAAGTTTTTAGAACTTGAGTTGAATATATCCAGAAATACTGTAGTGAGACTGCAGAACAGATTAGAGATGTGTTTAAATGAGATCCAATTAAATATTTTAAATCCCATTTGTTTCACACACAAAATGATCAAAAGACTGATGAACTCCAGAAAGATTATTTTTTGGTCAGTTTTTATGCTTGACAACATGGGAGACATTCGTATTGGGGAATGAAATACTTGCCTCGTTTGGTCACTAAGTGTCAACATCAAAACCTTCCAAATTCAGATATAACATGGTTGAGATACAGAGCAGATGTCCCAGTAATGTGTCTTAACCCCAAAAGCACTAGAGCAGCCCCTACTGCAGCACCGTAACATTCTCCTTTTCAACAAAATCCAAACTTGAGGCTTGTCTGAGTGAGACTGCCGATTTAGCACCAAAATAGCAGCAAGTTTGTGCTTTGCGCCCATGCTCACTGGTTGGTAGGAGCTCGGTTGAGACTGTCTAAACTCATTTCACTGAAAGAAAACCTTGAGGTTAACCATAGCCTGGTAAATGCCATGGAATTCCTGACACCCACAGAGTTTTGCTTTATTTGTGCTGGGGATATGGATGACGCAGCAAAGCCACATTTTTATTGCCCGTACAGAAGCAAAATACTGCGGATGCTGAAAATTCGAAATAAAAACATAAAGTGCTGGAAATACTCAGCAGGTCAAGCAGCAATTGCGGAGAGAGAAACAGAGTTTATATTTCAGCTCAATGACCTTTTTAAGTTCTGAGTTCTGTCGAATGATTTCAAATGAGAGATTACTGACCTGAAACGTTAACTCTGTTTCTCTCTCCTCAGATGCTGCCAGACCTGCTGAGTATTTCCAGCATTTCTTGTTTTTATTTCAGATTTCCAACATTTGCAATATTTTGCTTTTATTGTTATGGGAAATTCCATGATGTGCTCTGTGATGGACCATAGGTTTCCAAGAGACACTGAGCAGATACTATTGTAGCACTGAAACTAGAGATGTGGCCTGACCGCATCCCTCCTTACCCGAGCCTGAAAGCTGCACAAAAAGATGCAGTTTCACACAGTGAGTTTTCTTCGGTTCTTTCTTGACTTTGCTGAAAGCTGTAAAGTAACTTGACATTCATGTTAGGAAACAGGAGTTATCAGGCAATTGAAAAGCAATGTTTTCTTTCAAATCCAACCAATGTTACTCCCTTACGAAGCAGTTTTTTTCGATATGTATGAAGCAAGTACATCTTCCTTCATTAGAATTTTTTTTTTTAAATGTTGGAATTTGAAACAAAGCCAGATAAATGGGCGGGTTTGGGTCAACTGAGGGGGTGGGGGGTGGGGGTGGTGTTAAAGTGTTAGAAATCTGTTCCCCGATCCCAGTCCACCCATTTCCAGCTCATTGAGCCCCTTGCCACGCAGCTTTTGAAATTTAACAGAACTTTAGTTAGGCCACACTTAGAATATTGCGTGCAATTCTGGTCGCCACACTACCAGCAGGACGTGGAGGCTTTGGAGAGGGTACAGAGGAGGTTTACCAGGATGTTGCCTGGTCTGGATGGCATTAGCTATGAGGAGAGGTTGGATAAATTCGGATTGTTTTCACTGGAACGATGGAGGTGGAGGGGCGACATGATAGAGGTTTACAAAGTTATGAGCAGCGTGGACAGAGTGACAGAGTGGATAGTCAGAAGCTTTTTCCCAGGGTGGAAGAGTCAGTTACTAGGGGACATAAGTTTAAAGTGAGAGGGGCAAAGTTTAGAGGGGATGTGCGAGGCAAGTCCTTTACACAGAGGGTGGTGAGTGCCTGGAACTTGCTGCCGGGGAGGTGATGGAAGCAGGTACAAAAGCAACGTTTAAGAGGCATCTTGACAAATACATGAATAGGATGGGAATAGAGGGATATGGTCCCCGGAAGTGCAGAAGGTTTTAGTTTAGGCAGGCATCAAGATCGGCGCAGGCTTGGAGGGCCGAATGGCCTGTTCCTGTGCTGTACTGTTCTTTGTTCTTTGTTCTTTGTCGTCCAGGTTTCCCGGGTGTCAGGTCACCTGGCTGGAGGCAAGGACTTGGTAGGTTCAGGAGGCGAATTCCTTCACACTTACCTCCTGGATTCAGGTGCCTGCCTGAGAAGCCTCTGTGATTAGGGCCCTCACCAACAGCCTTCCCCTGCCCCCCAAGGCCTCCAAAGCCGCCCACCACAAGGCCTCAGACCTTGTCCCCCTCCCCTCAGGACCCGACCTTACACCAGGATAGGCAGCTCCCTCTGTTGTGCCCTCCCCCTCTGATCGCCCCTCCCTCTGGTTGTCCCTTCCTGTCATCTGGTTGACACCCCTCAATCATGGTCGCACCCCACTGTCCCCACTGTGGACCTAGCTGCTGCTGCGGCCATCAGTGACTGGCTCCCCGCCCAACTAAAGGCCCAGTTGTCAATCAAACTGGTCTTTTGGGTGGGGAACCGATCCGTGAAGTCAGTAACACTTCACAGTGTTAAAACTCCACAGGCTGTGGATGGAGGGCAGTGAGGAATCCCAAATGGTGGGTTCCCCCACAACCTTCTGACCCACCCACCTCCTTGTAGGTCAGGTCAGTGAAAATTCTGCCCAAATGTCTCTGCAGGTCAGGCAGTGTCTGTGGATAGAGAAACGTCTTTGTGTTCTGATGGAAGGTCACCATCCTGAAACATTAACTCAGGTTCTCTCTCCATAGATTCTGCCTGACCTCAGTGTTTCCATCATTTTCTGTTTTTATTTCAGGGTCCCAGCATCTGCAGTATTTTATTTATGTTTCAGAAAATGTCTCTAATGGTCAATCAGCAACTGAAAGAGAAAGCCAAGCCAAGACTTCATGTGTAATCCTTTGTCAGAACTGTCAAGTTCAGCTGGAGAAGTGGGTTTCATAAGATTGATGAGGACAAGTCAGGACATGCACAGGAATACAAAGGGGGAATAGGGGAATAATGGGGAGGTCGAGTGTGCAAAAACTGTAGAATGACTATTTTCTGAAAGTGGCTGCTAATGGATTAAACAATATACTAACAGATTAAAAAGAGCTGGAAAGAGGCATAAAGTGTTTTACACTAAATGAAGATAAATTCAGGTGATGACTGGTGTTACAACCAGATGAGGAAGGGGTCTCAGGCACCCCTCTTGCCCCTTTCCTGGTTTGGCCGTAACGGGGTTTATCTTTTAAAACGCAGTGTTTTTTGCTTAAACCTCAGTGAGTCCTTGCTCACTGCTCTCTAATTGTAATTGTAAATGAACCAACCAGACAGGTTTTCTTAGGTTTAAACAAGTAAGATGTAATTTTATTAACTTATTGCTCTAACTCGATTAAAATTTCTAAACTATGCGACGCAACCACGCTAGCATGCAAACGAGAGAAACACACACACACAAATAGAGTGTGGAAAGAATTGGCGGGGGGGGGGTGGTTAAAGTAGTAAGTAGAATTCAGTTACTGTCTTTAGTTTTGCTGTAAAGTCCTTGGTTGGAACTGTGGTCTTGTTCTCGCGGGAGCCAGTGCACACTTTCAAGCTTGCTTCTTTGGTACCAGAAGGCTGAAGAGGTCCTCTGACTTGAGGCTTAAGCTGCTTCCATGGGTCCCTGGGACTTTGCTTGAGAAAGAGACAGAGAGAGAGAGGGACCTTCCTTCTCTTTGGTCTTCAAATTGCAGTCTGTTACCTTTCTGTGAGGCACAATTCGAAACAGTTCTTAGTCTGACCAGCAGGTAAGTCATGTGACCTGCTCTTTGTTTGAAACAGCATCTTCTGTGAGAGTTGTTGATTCTCAAAGTTCTCTTGGGGTGTGAAGCTCTGGCTCTTACACAGACAAAGAAGGTTGTTTATTATGATTGCCCAGACCAATCTTGTTAATTGAATCAGTGAGCACTCCCATTGTCTCTCTATTCAACTGTCTCTCAGAATACAAATGTGCAGCCATGTTTCAGCTGTCCAACTCTGTGGTCTTTTTTAAACAAGTTCTGTGCAATGTCCAGCAAAAGGGTTCAAGTAGTGTTCCATCTGACAAAATTAATATGTTTCTATTTGGCAGGTGTAGTTTCCGTCACACTGGATGTGCAGATATTTGAAAGGCATTGGTAGGCCAAAAAGGGCAACTAGACATGGCTGAAAGAATAATGTAAACAGCATCTAAATAGGCTACATAACTGAGGTCTAAAGTTGCTGCTTTTAATGTTTGGACTTGAGGGCTGCAGGTTCATCATGAAGAAAGTGAAATACTGTTCTTGAAGGTTTGCACTGAGCTTCAGAAATACTTTTCATTCTGTTGAAAACTGTTCTTGGAACAAGAGAAAATACAAATGAGAGTTTAGTGAATTGCTTTTTTAAAGTTAGTAAGAATAAATCAATATTGGTCAGTAAAGCTATATTCATAAGAATCTTTTCCTAGTGATTATTTTTATCTTTTGATTTCAATTTAGTATTTAAATATATACTTTTGAAGTTTGAGACTTATAAGAAGTGATAATACATGTCAGCTAGCAACCAGTAGTGATATCATTGCCACTAGGAACAAGTTAAAATGTAATTTCTGTAATTAGCACATGGGTGGAAAGTTTGACAATATCTGCAACCTACAGGTGTTTGCGTCTTATACAAAAACATTAGGGCAGATTTTCAATAAGTTCTACTTAATAAATAGTTATAAAGTGATGTCAACGGTGGCTCAGTTGATCGTACTTTTCCCTCTGAGTCACAAGATTCCAGGTTCAAATCCCACACCAGGGCCTGAGCACAAAAAATCAAGGCTGAAGCTGCAGTGCAGCCCTGAGGGAGCGCTGCACTGTTGGAGGTGCCACCTTTCAGATGAGACATTAAACCAAGGCCCCATCTCCTTACTCGGATGGATGTAAAAGATCCCATGGTACTATTTTGAAGAAGAGCCTGGTGTCCTGGCCAATATTTATCCCTCAATCAACATGCTGAAGTTAGTGAGCTGCTGTGGGTCCCAGAAGTAGGCGCCATTCCTCCTAGTCACGTGGGCGGCCGGCCCACTTCAATCACACAGTGTGCGGCCACTTTGCATAATGGAGACGTGGGGCGCGTCCAATCACACGGCAGGGTGGGATGCGAGACTCCGAATACGATGCCGGAGCGGGTGCTGGCACCACATTTAAAGGCCTGCCAGCATGGCTTGCATTGTTTCCTTGCATTCATTTGCTGCTAGCTCATCAAAACTGAGACCTGTGTTGCAGCGACTCTGGATTCCCCACCCCTCTGAGGCGGATCCACAGGATGGCAGAGGCAAGAAACAAGTTGGCCCCACGATTAGTGATGCCTTCCTCGAGATTCTCCTCCAGGCTGCAAGGGAAAGGCATGAGTGTCCTCTTGCCCAGCTTTGATAAGACGAGGTCCTCCTGCCTGACCAAGCAAGCCTGGATGGAGATCACTGAGGATGTCAGCAGCTGTGGAGTCACCCACCCCGGACATGGGTTCAGTGCCTCAAGAGGGTCAACGACCTCCTGCCTTCTGCCAAGGTGAATGCTCCACATGTCTCTGCTTTTTAGTGATTGCAGGAGGAAGTGGGACATGCAGAGGGAGGCACTACAATGACGATGGCAGAGGGGGTTAAGTATCGCCTCATCCTGACAGACCCATGACTGCAGAACTCACCCCTGTTAACTCCTCTCAGAGCGGACGGTAGCATGAGTTATATAGGATACTCCAGTAGGGGACAATGAGCTGACACTAACAAGCAGAACTGTCATGTTGATCTCTCTGCAAAGTATGACTAACTCACTCTTTTTGCTTGCAGGACAAGAGGGGCCCATAACAGGATGGGGACAGCCCGGACTGGTGGAGGCGACCCAGATCTTCGGCTTCTCTCCACAGCAGAGGAAGAGGCATTAGAATTATGTGAGACCCAGGGCGGCCGCTCCATATCAAATGGAGAGACTGGAGTCTCCACGCAAGGGAGTGAGGATTGGCTTCCATCAACATAAAGTTCACTTCTGGTGGCCCACAACACATAGGGTTGGCATGACGAGATTGGCACAGCCTAACCCACACATATTTGTGTTCTCTCATGCAGGTTGGTGTTTGCAGGAGACTCAGCCAGAAGGGGGACAGCCGTCCACGTCTGAGGAGGAGGAGCACTCAGGGCATTGGTCACCTCCTTGTTGCAGCGATGGGCTGCTGCCTGTGAGACCCCACAAATGTCCCCGGTGGATCCTTGGAATAATCCAGAATCATAAAAGTTTAATGCCACTGTGACAATCAAAGCCACTGGCATTGGGTGACCCTGAATCCCATAGGTCACAACTTGTCCTGCAGCAGGGGGCATAAGTTGGTGACGACTTGCCTGGAAAGGCGTAGTCTTCATGGACAATGCTGCCTGGACATTTGGAGGTAGCTGATTCGCGTCCAGTACACTCTGTGGCATGGATGGGCCCTTCTTGGCATGGCTGCCTGCTGCTGCTCTCGTCATGGAGCTTCAAGGGCAGGCACAGCTGCCTTTTGGCCTTTCCGCCAAAGGAGGCACTGCATCACGCCACAGGGGTCCAAAACGACAGGGTGTATGAGACCCATCCCAGGTGACCAGTGGGCCTACAGAGCACTGTCAATTTAGAGATGACCTTGGCAACTGAGCATTTGCTATTTATCCCGGTAGACACCCTGATGGCTCTCAGTGCACACCCTTGCTGATAGCTGACCCTCCAATCCAGCAGTATGGGCAACCAAGCATCTCACCCAACAGTTTGGCCACCCAATACGGCCACCCATACCTAAGCCCCTCCCTGCAGAGTGCCCGAGAACTCAACCCCCCCACCCCTTGCCGAGCACACAGCTCTGCAGGCTGACGATGGCCTCCGCACCCCACTCTTCCCCTGTGAAGTGCTGGACAGAGCTGCCTATCTGTGGCGGCACTGAGGCCTTACCTCGGTGCTCCTGCTTTTAATGATCGGGAATTCGAAGGCACGTAATGGCTGCTTAATCCCAAGCCCCCTATTCAATCAGGATTCATTAGATACAAATGTACTAAAGGTAAGTGTTCAGCAATTTAAATTACATTGCTATTGTGTCAGGGCAGCGATGCCGCCTTGGTGCTTTCCCGCCGCTGACTAAACCCGGAACACAGGTCACGGTGTCGGATTTGCAGGCAAACGCTTCTAACGCGATTCTCTGTCCCCCCCATTCCTCCATTCCTGCTCCAAACGGTCACATTAAATTCAGCCCAACATTACAAAAACAGATTATCTGGTCATTATCACATTGCTGTTTGCGGGAGTTTGCTTTGCTCATACCAGCTGCTGCGTTTTCTGCATTACAACAGTGACCACACCGCAAAAAAGTATTTTTTTTTATTATTGTGGGCGATGCTGGCCAGGCCAGCATTTATTGCCCATCCCTAATTGCCCTTGAGAAGGTGGTGGTGAGCAGCCTTCTTGAACTGCTGCAGTCCGTGTGGGGTGGGTACACCCACAGTGCTATTGGGGAGGGAGTTCCAGGATTTTGACCCAGCGACAGTGAAGGAACAGCATCCAAGTCAGGATGTTGTGTGGCTTGGAGGGGAACTTGCAGGTGGTGGTGTTCCCATGCAACTGAAGCTGTTGTCCTTCTAGGTGGTAGAGGTCGCGGGTTTGGAAGGTGCTGTCTAAGGAGTCTTGGTGCGTTGCTGCAGTGCAACTTGTAGATGATACACACTGCTGCCACTGTGCGTCGGTGGTGGAGGGAGTGAATGTTTGTGAACGGGGTGCCAATCAAGTGGGTTGCTTTGTCCTGGATGGTGTCGAGCTTCTTGAGTGTTGTTGGAGCTGCACCCATCCAGGCAAGTGGAGAGTATCTGATCACACTCCTGACTTGTGCCTTGTACTTCATTGGCTGTAAAGTGATTTGAGATGTCCAGCGGTCGTGAAAGGCGCTATGTATATGCAAGTCTTTCTTTCTTCTTTTCTGTGGTGACTGTAGGTGAAAGTCATACTGAATGATGGATAGCTGAGAGATTATAAGGCAGTAGTCTGATTTGATGTCATAAACCTCAAAAGCTACAGCAAATTGTTTGTAATTATCTGAATCTTAGATATGATATGATTATAATAAGTAAATACAGAACTTCATAGTTTTATTTTCTTCTGGGTCCATGTTTTGGTAACAGTTTTAGATGCTTATGGTTGTTGATTCAAGCCCACATTATTATTGTGGGAGGGCATCCATGCTGAATAATGAATGATAGTGTTGTTATCACTGATTGCAATTGATTGCTAGGAAATAATAGGACATTCGAATCTTAGTAATGTTCCATTTTGAAACAATATAGAAAAAAACATGCAGAGTTTTAAACAAGAATGCGATAGAAATGAGGATACTGGTATAAAGCAGTTGACAGGTATCAATGAACTTCAAACCACAGTCTCAGAAATGAAGGGTAGCAAAGCAAATACAAAAACATTAGGGTTAATTTTTGAATCAGTTACGCTCCATAAATGGTTATGAAATGGTCATAACCAATTGCAAACATGCTGAATAAACATTACGCAGGATTTGCACTGCTTAGAACGTCATTCAATATTTGGTTTGGTCCTGTACTGCAAATGCAAACATCCACTAGTTTGGACAGAAAATGCTGAAAATAGTTTGCAATTCAGTCAGCATCTGTGAAGAGAGAAACAGAATTAACGCTTCAGGTCCATGACCTTTCGTCTCCGATGGGATTTCCATTTGATTCTTTTACATGGTTTACCTTCACTGTTTTCTATTTCCCTTCTACCAAAACTCACTTTCACAGCTTTTCTGTTTCTGTCTACACCGATGCTGCCTGCTCTGAGTATTTCCAGCATTTTCCATTTTTATTTCAGATTTCCAGCAGCCACGGTATTTTGCTTTTGGAGTTTGTTGTCACCTACCTAGGCTCAACTATCACCAGTAACCTGTCTCTCGATGCAGAAATCAACAAGCGCATGGGAAAGGCGTCCGCTGCTATGTCCAGACTGGCCAAGAAAGTGTGGGAAAATGGCGCACTGACACAGAACACAAAAGTCCGAGTGTATCAAGCCTGTGTCCTCAGTACCTTGCTCTACCTTGCAGTGAGGCCTGGAAACCGTACGTCAGCCAAGAGCGACGTCTCAATTCATTCCACCTTCGCTGCCTCCGGAGAATCCTTGGCATCAGGTGGTAGGACCGTATCTCCAAAGCAGAAGTCCTCGAGGCAGCCAACATCCCCAGCATATACACCCTACTGAGCCAGCGGCGCTTGAGATGGCTTGACCATGTGAACCGCATGGAAGATGGCAAAATCCCCAAGGACACATTGTACAGCGAGCTTGTCACTGGTATCAGACCCACCGGCCGTCCATGTCTCAGCTTTAAAGACATCTGCAAACGCGACATGAAGTCCTGTGACATTGATCACAAGTCATGGGAGTCAGTTGCCAGTGATCGCCAGAGCTGGCGGACAGCCATAAAGGCGGGGCTAAAGAGTGGCGAGTCGAAGAGACTTAGCAGTTGGCAGGAAAAAAGACAGAAGCGCAAGGAGAGAGCCAACTGTGTAACAGCCCTGACAACCAATTTTATCTGCAGCACCTGTGGAAGAGTCTGTCACTCTAGAATTGGCCTTTATAGCCACTCCAGGCGCTGCTTCACAAACCACTGACCACCTCCAGGCGCTTACCCATTGTCTCCCGAGACAAGGAGGCCAAAGAAGAAGAAGTCCCACTACTTTGGAGTTTGTTATATTAAAAATTAGGGCCTGATTATTTAATTTAGTTGTCCATTCAATTTCCCAGCATTTACATCTGTATGGTGTTCCATCACCTATCCTCCCATATACTGTGGGCAATAAGGACTGCTGGATTTAAAGAGTCCTATTGTAATACGGAAAGTCCTCATCAGGGAACTCCTCTTTGCTGACGATGCTGCATTAACATCTCACACTGAAGAGCGTCTGCAGAGTCTCATCGACAGGTTTGCGGCTGCCTGCAACGAATTTGGCCTAACCATCAGCCTCAAGAAAATGAACATCATGGGACAGAACGTTAGAAATGCTCCATCCAACAACATCGGCGACCACGCTCTGGAAATGGTTCAAGAGTTCACCTACCTAGGCTCACATATCACCAGTAACCTGTCTCTCGATGCAGAAATCAACAAGCGCATGGGAAAGGCTTCCACTGCTATGTCCAGAGTGGCCAAGAGAGTGTGGGAAAATGGCGCACTGACACGGAACACAAAAGTCCGAGTGTATCAAGGCTGTGTCCTCAGTACCTTGCTCTACGGCAGTGAGGCCTGGACAACGTACGTCAGCCAAGAGTGACGTCTCAATTCATTCCACCTTCGCTGCCTCCGGAGAATCCTTGGCAGCAGGTGGCAGGACCGTATCTCCAACACAGAAGTCCTCAAGGCGGCCAAAATCCCCAGCTTATACACCCTACTGAGTCAGCGGCGCTTGAGATGGCTTGGCCATGTGAGCCGCATGGAAGATGGCAGGATCCCCAAGGACACATTGTACAGCGAGCTCGCCACTGGTATCAGACCCATCCGCGGTCCATGTCTCCGCTTTAAAGACGTCTGCAAACGTGACATGAAGTCCTGTGGCATTGATCACAAGTCGTGGGAGTCAGTTGCCAGCGATCGCCAGAGCTGGCGGGCAGCCATAAAAGCGGGGCTAAAGTGTGGCGAGTCAAAGAGACTTAGCATTTGGCAGGAAAAAAGACAGAAGCGCAAGGGGAGAGCCAACTGTGTAACAGCCCTGACAACCAATTTTTTCTGCAGCACCTGTGGAAGAGTCTGTCACTCTAGAATTGGCCTTTATAGCCACTCCAGGCGCTGCTCCACAAACCACTGACCACCTCCAGGCACTTACCCATTGTCTCCCGAGACAAGGAGGCCAAAGAAGAAGAAGATTGTAATATTTGTGATATTTTGACACTGAACATTTCTTGTTTTTTATTTCTTGTTTCCACTTAGCTGGTCAAGAGATTTTGTTCGAAGGATGCGTATGTATGATTTGCCACTTGCCATCTCCCCAGCAAGCTCTCAATACCCGGCCCAATATGGCCTGGGCAGTTGTACACTCTATTTAAATAATGTTGACCCCACAAAATTAGACAGGATCAATTACTGGGCAACTGCTAATAAGGCACAGGCCAATTAATTGTAGATTGGAAACTCTAGCTTTCATGCTTCAAGTTGTATGGTTTACAATTTGTTGAAGTTCTTTATATTATCATCTCATTCTTAAAGGAAATGAGTCCTTTTGCAATCCGATCAAATTCAGGCAGTCTGAGAGATTGGTCGCAATTGACAATTTACAGAGGTACATTGGATTGAAGACACCATGCATGCTCTCCTCAATGCAAACCTGAAAAGATCAATCTGTTACATGTAAACACAAGAAATGCTGGAACCACTCGGCAGGTCTGGCAGCATCTGTGGAAAGAGTAGCAGAGTTAACGTTTCGGGTCAGTGACCCTTCTTCGGAACTGACAAATATTAGAAATGTTACAGGTTATAAGCAAGTGAGGCGGGGGTGGGGCAAGAGATAACAAAGGAGAAGGTGTAGATTGGACAAGGCCACATAGCTGACCAAAAGATCATGGAGCAAAGGCAAATAATATGTTAATGTTGTGTTTATTGTTTGCCTTTGCTCCATGACCTTTTGGTCAGCTATGTGGCCTTGTCCAATCTACACCTTCTCCTTTGTTATCTCTTGCCCCAAACCCGCCTCACTTGCTTATAATCTGTAACATTTCTAATATTTGTCAGTTCCGAAGAAGGGTCACTGACCCGAAACGTTAACTCTGCTTCTCTTTCCACAGATGCTGCCAGACCTGCTGAGTGGTTCCAGCATTTCTTGTTTGTATTTCAGATTTCCAGCATCCGCAGTATTTTGCTTTTAATCTATTACATGTATTAGGTTTCATTACTTTAACAATACATCAGCAGATTAGTTGTATATGGTAACTTGCTCATTCTTTAGTAATTAAAAAAAAATACATTTTGGTTGCATTTCAGTTATTTTTATCATTTCATTTAATGCTATCGGTCTTTAAGGTTGGGCGTTTTACTGTGTCGATCAGAATTTCAGGCTTCCAGTATGTAGGTCAGGACTTGGATTGTGTAAGATCAGCAGAAACAACAACAACTTTCATTTATATAGCACCTTTAACATAGAGGAACTTTATCTGTACTACACAGAGGTGTAATCAGACAAAAATAACTCCTAAGACAAAGAATGGTATAGTAGGAAAGACGACAAAAATCGTGGTTTCTATGTGTGAGCAAGATCCATGTATATGTAAGGTAACTATTTCATATTTATAAATCAGAGCCTGGAGTTTATTCCGTCAGGACCTGTTATGTGCGGGGCCTGCTGCATATAGGTCAGAATAAGCATTGTGTAGCAGACTTATGGGAAATCCACCCAATGTATTGTTTAATAGATGCAGAGACCATACAAGATACTGAAATTAAGGCAAAATAGTAAGAAAGGTGCTGTTGTAGATTGAAATAGAGTCCTTTCATCTGTGAATCCTGGGTTTGACACAAGCTGAGACAAATTAAATGAGATACATATCTCATCCCAGCTCACCTCACCACCATCTCACTCAACCCCTCCACTGTCTCCAAAGTGTCACATTGCTTGTCTGATATCCAGTATTGGATGTGCAGAAATTTCCTCCGATTAAATATTGGGAAGATCGAAGCCATTATCTTCGATCCACCCCACAAACTCTGTTCCCTAGCCATTCACTCCCTATCGCTCCCTGGCAACTGTCCGAGGCTGATCTAGATTGTTTGCAACCTTGGTGTCATATTTTGACCCCAATATAAGCTTCTGACCACCACACCTATGTCATCACTAAAATCACCTATTTCCACCTCCATAACATCACCTGAATCTGTCCCTGTCGCAGCTCATCAGCTGCTGAAACTCTCAATCATGCCTTTGTTACCTCTAGACTTGACGACTCCAACCCACTGGTCTTTCACATTCTACCTTCACCCATCACCCCTGCACTCGCTGACCTAGATTGGCTCCTGGTTAAGCAATGTCTTGATCTTAAAATCTTTATGCTAGTTTTCAAATCCCTCCATGACCTCGCCCGCCACCCCCCCATCTCTGTAATTTCCTACAGCCCCACAACTCTCCAGATATCTGTGATCCTCTAATTCTGGCCTTTTGAGCATCCCCCATTTTAATCACTCCACGAATGGTGACCATGTCTTCATCTGCCAAGGCACTAAGCTCTGGAACTCCCTCCCTAAATCTCTGCACCTCTCTTTACTCCTGTAAGACGCTCCTTAAAACCTACCTCTTTGAACAAGCTTTTATTGATTGGTGCTGTTTTCATGGTTTATGACATCAGAACAAACTGCATTTTAACCCAAGACAATTGTTAATATTGCCTTACGTGGCTTGGTGTCAAATTTTGCTTTATAACACTCCTGTGAAATGCCACGGGACATTTTATGACATTAAGTGCACTATATGCATACAGGTTGTTGTTGTTTTTAATTTTTGATGGTTGTAAATGGTTCCAGGTGAATTGAATGAGCATTCTACAGACAATTTCTAGAGATCACAGATAGACAAGAGGATGCTTTTTGTAAATGAGAGTTCAGCCATGACTTTGTATTGATTGGTGCTGTTTTCATGGTTTATGACATCAGAACAAACTGCATTTTAACCCAAGACAATTGTTAAATGCTTATACTCTCTGTCCTCCAATAGGGCTCTGCCATTGAAATCGTAATGATAACCTATTACTAGGCTTCACTATCAGTGCCATTCTGAAAGTGGCAATGAAATTCCTCAAAAACAATGTCTGATCTTTTTCCCTCCTTATGGACAATATCAAGGGCTTTCAAGACAGCTGCACAAGACAGCATGGTTTAGACTGAGAATTCAAAGTATCAGGCAATCACAAGAATGGTCTACTATTCCACTACTATATGGCTTAATACACTAGCCCTACAATTTATTGTACTACTATACCACTTTTTATTTTATCTGCCCACACAGTTGCATCAGGAAATGGGTGTCCTCCCCAGTTTCTCTGTGCGATTTCTGGCAGGCCTTCCAAGGCCTAT
Source organism: Heterodontus francisci (assembly GCF_036365525.1). Taxonomy (NCBI): domain Eukaryota; kingdom Metazoa; phylum Chordata; class Chondrichthyes; order Heterodontiformes; family Heterodontidae; genus Heterodontus; species Heterodontus francisci. The sequence continues at coordinate 29,364,473 of NC_090393.1, read as the reverse complement.
TTAAGTGGAATGCATCTCTTAAAGCGAGCTGGCACTTCTTTCTCTTACATTTCAATGTTAAACTGTGCGAAAGAGGGGAATCTCTGAAATGAGGCACAGATACCTTCCTGGAGGCCCTGGTGGAGGAGGTTAGGAGTGGGTGTTAGTGTTCACAGCATTCGTAGGAACATCCCCAGAATGACTCAAGCAGGCCTTGATAGCAAGTAGCTGAGAGGGTCAGTGCCAGGATCATCACCCCCAGGTTCTAGCTTCAGTGTAGGATGTTTAATGACCTCACAGGAGTAAGGGAAGCTATTCATCTCTCCATCTCTGATGTGCAGTCAATAGTCTCTTGATTTTAATTCAAGGATGTGGGTGGGAAGGGTATGAGTCAAGTGGTAAAACACCCTGCCCTCAGCAGCATGAGGCCTGGAAGATTTTAACTCCCTTGCCTCATCTGCATAGGACCCATCAGTCTCCTGCCTGAGACGGGCTGGATGTGGCAGCTGCCCGGCAGGAAGGAGAGGAATGTTGGGTGGCAAGAGGCTGCCGCTGGGGGGGGGGGGGCCAAAGGAATGGTCCCCACCACAAAGCTACGTGACTAGGAGGGATACATGGTCAGGGGAGGAGGGAAGCCAAGGGCAAGGGAGGCCTAAACAATTCTGCTGTTCCAGAACCCACAAGGAAAGTTTAAAAAAAAATAAAACCACTTTCCTTTTTAAGCCTCTTCTTGCCCTGATTCCTCTTCCTACACTGTCGGCCTGATGACTTCAGAGCCCAATATGCATATTTAAAGAGTTTCTGACAGATAACTGTCTCACAGGTTAAAATAGGAACCTGTGGGAAGACAACGGAATCTTGGTGGGTGACTCCCACAAGTGACTTTAAGCGGCAGGCAGGGTTACAATTACCTCTTGTATTACTTTTTCAGTCGAGTCATCTTAATAGGATCCCTCTTGGTCAGCAGATGCTTTAGGTGCTCCTCCTACTAAGAAATCAGCATTAACATTGTGTATAATGATGCTGATTAACAATGTCATGGTCGATAAATGTCCCAAAACTAAAATATTAACATATATATAACAATAGGTTTGCATTAAGCAGATTCAAAACTGTTACAGTGATCTCCTTTGGAATTGGTTTACTATTCTTTAGTCACTGGACACAACGGTGGTATCAAAACATTGGAGAGAAGCTAAGGTTATTCCAAAAGATTTTCATCTTTAAAGACAGTTAAGGAAAATGATCACCAGAATAAAAGACTTGTTGGCTTGCTATCTATAGTGGGAAAACTACTGATGTTTGCTTCATGTGACCCTAAAGGCAAAGAAAAATCGAAACCAGCAGAGATCTATGATAAACAATTGCAATCTTTCATCTAACTGAGCTAGTGGAAGCATGTGATCTAGTTGATACGTACTTCAACTTGCAGAAAGCATACAATCAGCCCTTCACAACACACTTGGCAATAAAGTGAAAATTTGTAAGACCAAGAGCAAAGTTGTAATTGATCAATTGAGTTAGTTTAATCAGAACCTATCCTGGGATTGCAACCATTTCTGATATTTGATGTTGTTTATGAGCATATTATGATTCAAAAACAAAATACTGTGAATGCTGGGAATCTGAAATAAAAACAGAAAATGCAGGAAATACCCAGCAGGTCAGGCAGCATCTGTGAAGAGAGAAACAGAGTTAATGGGCCCAATTTGAAATCTGTGTAGGTGAATGGGTTAAAATGGGGCCCAATAATATTTCAGGTTGTTTCAGAACTGGAGAAAGTTAGAGATCTAACAATGTATTAAGCAAATACAGAGGCAGGGAAAGGGGGAGGGGAGGAAAGAACAGAAGGGAAAGTCTGTAATGGGGGGGTGTGAAGGAGTGATTAATTGACAAAAGGGATGGTGGTGTAAGGCAAAAGGGAATGGTAATAGGACAATAAAAAACAAAAGATGGGGCTGGAGAAGCTGAAAAAGACAAAAGCAATAATTATTCTCAGGAATTGCTGTCTGAAAAAATGGGAGCCGTGGTTATGACCTAATTATACAGATTGCCTATTGCCATCCTCTTTCATTCCCTCTCCTCCCACCCCTGTTCCACATCCTTCACTTCCTTTGCCCCCTGAGCTGATATCCCTAGTGTCCAGATGAGGATGGCTCAAAGGTGGTTAGATGAGCATCACCAATGGGGAAAGAGGGTAGACTGGCAGCTAGAGAGCCAAATGAAGCACTGGAGCATGTGGAGTGGGGTGAGAAAATGGGCATGTTTCAGAAGAGGACATCAACACGTTCAGTGGTGGGGACAGGTGTTCTGTGTCATTATAGTCAAGCCAAGCAGTCCACAGAGAGCGGAGGGAAGTGAGCAGTCACCAGAAAAGATGCACTGAGGCAACAGTGGCAAGTAAATCTTAAATAAGTTTTAAAATAATGCTTACAACTTTAAAATAAGATGCTGTAGGGAATATGGCAGTCCACGAGAGTTATAAATAAATGTTATATTTAAATAAACCTTATATGGAACATGACCAAGGTGTGTGTGTTTGTTTGTTCCCATCTGTGTCTGCCTCTCTATCTTGTTTTTGTCTTTGCTTATCTATAAATGTCTCTGTGTGCCTTTACAACTGGAGCATAAGGGTGAAGTGGCTTTAATTGTATTACAGTTATAATTTAAACCCAGTCTAAACATGGGGTTAAGGTCCAAACTGACTTTGGCAAAACAGAAGGCAGAGGGAGTCTCACAGGTTTTTGTTCTTTTGGCCCCAACGCGGGATTTTCACTACACATTTAGCAGTAGGGCAATACTTTTTAAAATTCTTTCACGGAATGTGGGTGTTGCTGGCTAGGCCAACATTTATTGCCCATCTCTAATAGCCCTTGAGAAGGTGGTGCTGAGTTGCCTTCTTGAACTGCTGCAGTCCATGTGGGGTAGGTACACCCACAATGCCGTTAGGAAGGGAGTTCCAGGATTTTGACTCAGTGACAGTGAAGCCAATACTTAAAAACAATGCTAAATTTGTAATGTAAATGCTCCCTTTGTCAATATCTCTTTCTCTTTCTGCACGTTTTCCTCCCTTTGACTTTCTCCTGTTTTTCTGTTCTCTATCAGTAAGTAAACAATTCCTAGAAAATAGATTGTCAAAACATATCGCAAAAATAGTTTTGGCTGCTCATGCTTTATTTTGGGTTAAGTTTTTTTGGGGGAAGAACAAACTCAGAATTGTGTACTTCACAGAATGTATGTGCAAATACTAAGCTACCATACCAATAATATTCCGGCAATAGTACCGAAGACCTGTGCTCCAGAACTTGCCGCTCCCCTAGCCAAGCTGTTCCAGTACAGCTTCTTTTGGGCCTCCTTATCTCGAGAGACAATGGATACGCACCTGGAGGTGGTCAGTGGTCTGTGAAGCAGCGCCTGGAGTGGCTATAAAGGCCAATTCTAGAGTGACAGGCTCTTCCACAGGTGCTGCAGAGAAATTTGTTTGTCGGGGCTGTTGCACAGTTGGCTCTCCCCTTGCGCCTCTGTCTTTTTTCCTGCCAACTACTAAGTCTCTTCGACTCGCCACATTTTAGCCCTGTCTTTTTGGCTGCCCGCCAGCTCTGGTGAACGCTGGCAACTGACTCCAGTACAGCTACAACACTGACATCTACCCTGCAATGTGGAAAATTGCCCAGGTATGTCCTGTACACAAAAAGCAGGACAAGTCCAGCCCGGCCAATTACCGCCCCATCAGTCTACTCTCAATCATCAGTAAAGTGATGGAAGGTGTCATCAACAGTGCCATCAAGCAGCACTTGCTTAGCAATAACCTGCTTAGTGACACTCAGTTTGAGTTCCGCCAGGGCCACTTAGCTCCTGACCTCATCACAGCCTTGGTTCAAACACGGACAAAAGAGCTGAACTCAAGAGGTGAGGTGAGAGTGACTGCCCTTGACATCAAGGCAGCATTTGACTGGGTATGGCATCAAGGAGCCCAAGCAAAACTGAGGTCAATGGGAATCAGGGGGAAAACTCTCTGCCAGTTGGAGTCATACCTCGCGCAAAGGAAGATGGTTGTGGTTGTTGGAAGTTAATCATCTGAGCTCCAGGACATCACTGTATGAGTTCCTCAGGGTAGTGTCCTAGGCCCAACCATCTTCAGCTGCTTCATCAATGACCTTCCTTCATTCATAAAGTCAGAATTGGGGATGTTTGCTGATGATTGCACAATGTTCAGCATCATTCGCGACCCCTCAGATACTGAAGCAGTCCGTGTAGAAATGCAGCAAGACCTGGACAATATCCAGGCTTGGGCTGATAAGTGGCAAGTAACATTCGTGGCGCACAAGTGCCAGGCAATGACTATCTCCAACAAGAGAAAATGTAACCATCTCCCCTTGACATTCAATGGCATTACCATCGCTGAATCCCCCACTATCAATATCCTAGGGGCTACCATTGACCAGAAACTGAACTGGAGTAGCCATATAAATACCATGGCTACAAGAGCAGGTCAGAGGCTAGGATCCTGCAGTGAGTAACTCACCTCCTGACTCCCCAAAGCCTGTCCACCATCTACAAGGCACAAGTCAGGAGTGTGATGGAATACTCTCCACTTGCCTGGATGGGTGCAGCTCCAACAACACTCAAGGAGCTCGACACCCTCCAGGACAAAACGGCCCACTTGATTGGTACCCCATCTACAAACATTCACTCCCTCCACCACCGACACACTGTGACAGCAGTGTGTACCAGCTACAAGATGCACTGCAGAAATGCATCAAGGCTCCTTAGACAGCACCTTCCAAACCCACGACCTCTACCACCTCGAAGGACAATGGCAGCAAATGCATGGGAACACCACCACCTGCAAGTTCCCCTCCAAGTCACACACCATCCTGACCTGGAACTATATCGCCATTCCTTCACTGTCACTGGGTCAAAATCCTGGAACTCCCTTCCTAACAGCACTGTGGGTGTACCTACCCCACATGGTCTGCAGCGGTTCAAGAAGGCAGCTCAGCACCACCTTCTCAAGGGCAATTAGGGATGGGCAATAAATGCTGGCCTAGCCAGCGACGCCCACATCCCATGAATAAATTAAAAAAAGCTTCTCCACTGTGTCCATATTTAGACTTTAGCATGATGAGAATTACAGACATTGGTGCATTCGGGGAGCTGCTAATGGTGCCTTTGATATTTCAAATCAATTAATTCTTTGTTTTCAGATAACTGAGGCCTCCAATGAAGAGCACTGTTTTGCACAAAAAGTGTATGAGCAAATGTAATTTTTGGGGGTTTTTGTACAGTGCAGTCCTTACTTCCAGTGGTAGTGAGCATATAAAATGATTTTTAAAGTGTTCAGAGCAATTTAGTTGGTTTCCGCTCCTTGCAATGTGTTAATTGTTTCTGATTACCAATTTTTATTTGGAGTTTTTTTGAAATTGGTTATTAGTGATGTTCTTTCTACTACTTTATGATTGGCATGTTCATTCAGTACATGTTCACTTGTGATTTGTCACAACTTTGAGAATATGAAATCTGAGCCAATCAAGTTCAAATGCGACACTGAAATTTACATGATTTACACAGATAATCAAGTTGGGATGTCAAAGCATGGCCCTGAAGTGTGATACAGGAAGTGTGACAGAGGACATCAGCATTCGTACCAATTTTATTATAATACGAGTAAATTTGCCTGTGGTATTGTTCACTCTGTCAGTTGATGAATTTAGTTTTTTTTATATAGAAGGCAATGGATTTAGGAATGAATTCAGAGACTCACTTCACAGAATTACCTACTGGCCTGAAACTGAAACTACAGGGGGAATTTACAGGGGTTGGGAAGGGGCGTTGGGTGGTGGGGTCAAGGAAAATTAGAAAAAAAACATTGGACAGGAATGCTGATATGTTCCTGCCTCCTCCTGCTTTTCCCACTAATGGCCTCTGTGCATTGGCAGCATCGGGAAGCCAATTGAGGTTGTTATTGAAGCAATTAGCAGGCATTTTCTGAGGTCAATGGAATTTTACCATCAGCACACTGGAACCCACAGTGTCTGCAGCTCATCAATTCACAGGAGGCCAGTACACAGCGGGAGATTGGAGCGCCATGAGAATAATATGCAATCTTCACATTACAGGTGCAAGTTGGCAAGCCTAAGGTCATCCGCAGGCAGAGAATTGAAATTGCATCTTGGAGACTGATGTTATGGATAATGCTGATGAAGAAGTGGTTACCATCCCTCTAGTCGCCGCCCTTCTCCATTTCATCCGGCCCTCTCTCATCCCATACACTCGCACTGCAGACACAGTGAAGGCTACCACCAGCCCTTGCAATAGTGCATGCTGAATTGCCCTCCCATCTCTTCAGCCCGCCTGCCTTCTCTAATTGGACTGTGATCCTGGAGGTACCCACTTAATTGGACACCTCCCAGAAAATTGGACTGGCAGTCCCTCTGCTGCAGCAATCGGGCTTACAACCCGAGAATAGTCCTGTCATCCAGAAAAAACTCTAAGGTGGGAAAATTCAGCCCTACATTTTTGTTGTGGGCAACTATTTACATACAGGTTTTGTATTCTAAATCTTTCTGTAGGCAGTTTGGCTGTAAAAATTGTGATCAAAAGTCATGACAACAGGTGTGTGCAAACTCAAGATTAATTTTTTTTACATATAAAGAAAAAGAGACTTGCATTTTATTTAGCACGTTTCACTACCTCAGAACATCACAGAGTTCTTTACAGTCAATGAAGTGCTCTTGAAGTATAGTCACTGTTGTAATGTAGGAAATATGGCAACCAGTTTGCGCACAGCAAGTTCCCACAAATAGCAACATGGTAATGACCAGATAATTTTTTTTTTTTTAAGCAGTGTTGTTTGAGGCATACTATTATTCAGCACACCTGCCTCTCTTCCATGGCTACGTCTGCACCAGCGTGTCCCTGGCGAGGGAGCACACGGTGTCCGTCAGTACACTTGAAGCCTTCCGCAACCAGTGAGTACCAGGGGTACTGGAGTGCATCATCATCCCTAGTAATTCCACTTCAATCTGGTTAGCTAAGATTTTGGACTTTTTTCCACCTGTTAGTGTATTAATGTTGCCCCTTTCAGAAGGGGCACTTAGTTCCTCTTTATTGAAAACCTTCTGGTTGGTCCAAAGGAGATATAAATGTAAGTTGTTATTCTAGTATATTTAATCATCCCTAACTGCTATCAGGCTATATTACTCAACATTGACTGCAATAACATATGTTCAATAAATTGAATGGGTAAATAGCACACAGTTAAGGTCCAATTACCTTGTGTATTTAATTCCCTCTAAGTGCAGCTTGCACTATTCAGCATTGACTGCAATAGCTGTTAAATAGACATAGCCATTCACCAAAAATCATGAAGTTAATAACATTCACTGATCCACAAGAGTTTTAGTTTTCAAACACCAGTCCACACTCTTCTCTTCTGAACTCACTCTCTATCCAGAGGTAACTCCTGACTGGGGGGGAACCCAACCCAACCCTTAAATGCAAAACTACAATGAGCATCACTGGCTCTCTATTAACACTGAAATGAGCCCTGTTTAATTAAAGGGACCAGAATTTTCAATATAGTCAATAGCAAACATTACTGGAAGGAGGAAGGCCACAAGTCTCAGCATGAAATTCAACCTATTAAAGGAAATCAATAAGCTGCCCAAAATATTTCAGTTTGACCTAACACAGCACCTGGCTCTTCCAAAATCTATTGTCTTGGACTCGCTGAAACAGTGTGAAAAGCTGTACCATGAATGTGGGTACTACAAATGAATAGGGGTAATAAAATGGAGTATAATTATGTTACTGGGCCAGTAAACCCAAGGCCTAGACTAATCTGGAGATGTGAGTTCAAATCCCACGATGGCAGTTGGGAAATTTAAATTCAATTAATTAAATAAATTTGGAATTCAAAAGATAGTATCAGTAATGGTGATCATGAAACTAGTGGACTGTTGTAAAAACCTATCTGGTTCACTAATGTCCATTAGGGAAGGAAATCTGCTATCCTTAGTCGGGCCCATATGTGACTCCAGACCCACAACAATGTGGTTGACTCCTAACTGCCCTCTGAAACAGCCTAGCGAGCCACTCAGTTGTATTCAAGAAAGCAGCTCACCACTGCCTTCTCAAGGGCAACTAGGGATGAATGAATTATAGAAATGCACCAGAATTCTAAGACAACCGAAAAAGGAAACGTGAGGTTAAGGATGGGAAAGTAGAGGAAAGTGCTTCTCTGCTGCTTTCAAAATGCAAGTGGCAGAGATTTATTTATCAGTGACCCTACTGCAAGCCCAAAAGGTTAAGCATATACTGGATCACTTGGAAAGCCTGAGTTTAATTGCTTGAATGGCTGTGCTGCCATGCATGCAGGTAAAAGCTGCAGCTATGGCACAGCACCCAATGTAAAACTATACTGGGAAGCCCTCATGAAGGAGGTCCTAGTTTGGCTACAAACACCATTAGCTTTTTATTTTAATTCAATGACTTAATCAGTATGGATCATTGGAACAAAATTAAATCTTTTTAAAGTTGGGCTCTTTCCACTAATAGTGTCTCACAGTTGTTCATCGAAAATGTTCTGTTTGGTTGTCAAAGCATTCTGGGTATTATAGTTGCAAAAGAGCAAAGTGAAAACTACAATTCCAATAATGCATCATTCTCTCACACACACACACACACACAAAGCATTTGTTCACACCAGCAGAAATCTCCATCACCAAGAGTCAATGAAATTTCTGACTTTAAGACCCAGGCTGGAGATTAAAAGACAGACAGAAAACTTCTTGAAGAAATTTCTAATATTAACTCGCAAGTTTGTTGATTTTATTCACAATTATGTAATTTAATTTTAAAAAATAAATGTTATTCTAGTTATGTAACAGACTCGAATGAAGATGGAAAATTGGAGCTGATAACGTGAAGAAGTTATTCGGATGTTTTGATCAGATGACTTTAAGGAAGCTGCTATTTTGTGAATAGTATCTTTTAAAAAAATTGAAGTATTTAATTACTTAGTTTTCTGTTAGCAATTCTTGCTGGTACTATTTGATACCTTTTAATTCATTGGCAGTTACTCAATCAGATATTTGATTAGTAACTTAACAGATAAGTAGTCATTTGAGCAAATCATTATTTTATTGTCCTACAAATGTGACACTTTGGAGCTGTGATAGTCTGAGATATGATACTTTTAAGGTAACTCCTCAGGGGCCAGACTTTCAGGTGTGATGCCTTTTGAAAGATGTGACATAACACACACACTGTAAATTTCTGTAAAATTAATTAAATTACAGAACTAGGCATTGGCCTCTGCTTCTGGAAGGTAGATTAGTGCATTTCACACACTAGCTGAGGTATCTGAGGCCTGTGATGTACACAGCGGGGGAGAGAAATGTTAGCCTTCAAAAGCCTAAAAATTAAGAGGAAAACAGAAACCATGTAATAAAACTGCAATAATATAAAAGCAAAATACTGCGGATGCTGGAAATCTGAAATAAAAACAAGAAATGCTGGAATCACTCAGCAGGTCTGGCAGCATCTGTGGAAAGTGAAGCAGAGTTAACGTTTCGGGTCAGTGACCCTTTGGTCACTGACCCGAAACGTTAACTCTGCTTCTCTTTCCACAGATGCTGCCAGACCTGCTGAGTGATTCCAGCATTTCTTGTTTTTATTATAATAAAACTGCAAGGCAGGTCTATCAACTTTCCAACATTCAGTGGGAGACTTTAATGTGAGACCTTGACCGTCTTTTTACCCCTTTCACGGCAACAATCTCGGGGGAGAAAAAACACACGAGACAATCAGTTCCCATTATTTCTCTAGATTCTTTCAGGAGAGTGAGAGAATTGTTCAGAAATGATTGGTACTGTCAGTGCATAAAGCCAGAGATTACAGCTTGTCTGTGAATCATCTATTGACTATAAGCGAGTTGGTAGGCATGTCTTGCAGTATTTCTGGCTGTAACAAGAGTATTAAAGGCCCTTTATTATGTAGCTGAGATAGTGATTTAGGGTCATTGCACTGTGCAACAGTCTCCACTCCAGGTCCCCAGTGGTGTCAGGGTAGCCAGCATATTCCTGGAGGTTTCATCTCATGACTGCCCACCTTTCTGACCCCACGCGTCCGCTGCTAGTTGCCCGATCTGTCTATCCTCCCAGCCTCTCATGTTCCCAATGCTAATCAGAGTCTTTTGTCATCTGGATGATTCTTGACTGTCAGTCAAACAGCCTTTGCCCTCAGATTTTAATAACCAATAAACGACAGTTCAAAGAAAATGTAAAAAAAAACACTGCTTAAAATGGCCCTATGATTTTTCTTATGGGTTACAGTAGTGTCCTGGAGGTTAATCTTTAGTTCCTGACTCCAGAGCAATCCTTGAGGATTGGCAACCTTAAGTGGTGCCAGCACTCTGAAAATGAGCTCAGAAATTCTGGATTGCTTTCATTTTATCTCACTGCACAGGACGGCCATTGGAGGAGCACAAAATTTAACAATCCCAAAGCTAAACTTGAATGTAATTTTCAACCCTTGAATAACCCAGCCTGTAGGTCAAAAGTATCAACACCTCATCGGAGTGTTATCTAGGTGCTCAGAAATATTGGAGGAGGCAGCCCCATGCAAGTTTCTTAGGGTCCCTGTCCTCCTAACATTAACTCTGTCCGGTTTCAGGGAGAAAAGGCCATGGTCAAATTTCTAGATTAGCAATTCATTTCCAATCTGGTAGAATCGAACATGTTTGTTCAAAATGTCGACATGGCTTTCTACATTTTGCACATTGCACGCTTTCATTTTCAGGAGATCAAAATGATTCTCATCTGTACTTTCTGATTTTGCTCACTGCAACAGTGAGTGAGAGGAGCGTGCTGAACCTTTGAATTTTAAAAAAAAGTAGCTCGGAAGTGAAGCATTGCCCTTTTAAATGGTAAACGCGAGGCAACCCCGGAACAACAGCTTTACAGAGGGCTGGAGTTAGCTTCGTCGGATGTAAGAGCGCTCGGATCTGGTGGCAGCGCTTCCCTTTCAACCATTCGCTGCTTTCAGAGCACATTCTGAATAAACCGATGCGATTTGCTCAGGGGATCGGACATTTCATTCGACTACAGGGTTTGTGAAAGAGATGGACCTTCACATCTTGGAGCACCGGCTCAGGGTGACGAGTCTCAGCAAAGCCGGGCTGGAGCGTTACACACACGGACTCATCAAACTGGTCTTCTTGCGGGACAAGACCAGGTAACGGCGCGGATGCTCTCAGTTCATGTTCTCAGGCTTGTATTTCTAAGCAAAAGCCCGTCCTGTTGTTATTACAGCCGCGACTGGCGCCGTGGAGCAAAGGGCTTCTAAGAGTTGAGAATAAAGATGCACCTTCTTAAAGGACTAATTCTCATTTTAAGTGAAAACTGGGAAACCAGCCTCCGAATTGTCCCTTGTTGTTGAACTTACTTTGAGGTCAGTCATTCTGACAACTTAACTTCGGTTAAGCCTCGGACTTGTGTACTGTAGTAACCATTTTTTTAAATTTAAAAGTACAGCTACTCAAACCTTATGGTGACTGTACTTTGTTTTAGGATTAAAAGAAACAGATTTTCTAGTTAAAGAAAATCCAATGATTGTGTGGGGATCCTGTTAGTCTTTAGGTTCGATATTTACCCTAATTTTTACAATTTTTAAAGAAGTTTTCACATCTTTCTTGGGCAGTATTAAAGGGTCTTAGCACACCCATCCTCCTCATGCACACATACAAGAAATGTTTCTCTGTTGTGCAATCAGTTCTACAGGTCCTCTTCATTAAAATGTTGAGACCCGGGTTTTGTTATTTCACTTGGCTCAGCTTCATTAGCATATTCATCATCTTTGCTTTTGTTTAACCACAAGGCAAACCCTGCCAGTTTGGATGTCTTCCAGAAGCCCCCAGTTCATTTCATGGCCTATCACCTATAGTTAGGTGATCTCAGTTGGACAGTGGCGTGGGGTATTCCAGTTCATCTGTGAATGGGGCTGTGGGTGGGGTGGAGGTGGGTGAGGTGGTTGCAGGGGTGGAAATCGGACTGGGGTGGGGGGGTGGGGGGTCTTGTTCTTTATCATTGGCCGAAAGCTCTTGAAAGGGCAAATATGTAGATGTTAAGTGAGGACATAATTGAGATCAGCTGTGGCGTGTTTGATCCTGCAGATTTAACACACTCATGACAAAATTAAAGGAGGAAAGAACTTGCATTTATGTAGCACCTTCTGCATTTTCAGGATGTCCCAAAGCTCATTCAATAAATTTCTTTTGACTTGCCTTTTGTTCTGTAGGCCAATGTGGCAGCTAATTTGTGCACAGCAAGGTGCCACAAACAGCAAAGAAACACACAACATTTTTGGTCATTTAACACTTCTTGATCATATGTTTTCCAGTGGTGGAGGACCCCAGATCTTTAACACCACAGCTGCTCTTCTGTTTATACAGAAACTGCCCATTCGGATCAACTGATCTGTGCTGATGTTTATGCTCCACCCGCCCTATTTCATTTGGCCCTATCTGTATATCCTTCTGTTCCTGCTTTATATACATATCTAGCTTCCCCTTAAATGCATCTGTGCTATTTACCTCAGCTACTCCATGTGGTAGCAAGTTCCACAGTCTAACCACTCACTGGATAGAGGTTTCTTCTGAATTGTTTATTTTAGTAATAAACATTGACCAGGTCATTGGACGAACTCCTGTTCCCCTTTTGCAATTTGAGATCTTTTACAGCCACCTAAAGAGGCAGAGGGAGCCTCTGTTCACTGTTACATTTGAAAAGTTGAATGGGAATTAATAACTGAAAATGCTGGAGAATGATATTACAATATTTCAAGGATGTTGTCAGTAAGACTTCTTGACCATGGTGGAGAACACCAGACTTTAGATACTACTTCTGTGCCCTTGTGGGTGGACCACGATCATTTTTAGGAAGCTTTACAGTAAACTAGAGAAAATCAAATGATCTTTTCTAATTCTAGTTTTGTCAATGCGACCCCTTTTATAAGTTTGCAGTTCTGTTGTTTGGAGTGAGACAATCTGCTAGTTCTGTGTAATGTCCCAACATTACCTCATTCAGGCAGGAGTGAGGGATATGGCAGATTCTCACTATTGTGATGTGGTGGATAACCAGATTAAAATTGTGACATTGAAAATATTTCTCCAAGATATTTAATGTAAAGTGCTCCCTCTCTCGATTTTCCTACCTGTTCAGCGATATTGCACATTCTCTTTGCCAGCAACTCGCTGGCATCGTCTCGCGTTCCTTCATTCACTTGGAAGAGAGCCACTGTACTGATTATATGGTTGGTCTGTTGGCAAGTGGACCTTTTGTTTGTGGAGTATGGCTCAACATTTCTTCTGTTTTTAAATACCAGTTTGAAAACTGCCCAACAAGGCTGGCTTGTACTGAAATTGAATCTTTAGGGTGAACTTTTGGGATTGGAGGCTCCAACAGACAGCTAGAGCAGCAGGAAAGTAAAATAAACATTGCATGTAATTGTTTTAAAGTTTATTTCGTAAATCCCATCATTACAAATAGAAATTAAAAGCAGTTGCACAGTTTTCCAAACTAAGTGCTGAGTATACTTTCTATTTCTGCTCACTTTAGGGGAGGCATTGGTGTAGTGGTATTGTCACTGGACTAGTACCCAGAGACCCAGGGGATGGGTCATGGGTTCAAATCCCACCACAGCAGAAGGTGGAATTTGAATTCAAATAATAAATCTGGAATTAAAAGCTAGTCTAATGATGGCCATGAAACCATTGTCGATTGTTGTAAAAACCCATCTGGTTCACTAATATCCTTTATAGGGAAGGAAATCTGCTGTCCTTACCTGGTCTGGCCTACATGTGACTCCAGGCCCACAGCAATGCGGTTAACTCTTGCATGCCCTCTGAAATGGCCCAGCAAGCCACTCAGTTGTATCTAACCGCTACAAAGTCAATAAAAAGGAATGAAACCGGACTGGGTTTTCTCCGGGTGCTCCGGTTTCCTCCCACAAGCCAAAAGACTTGCAAGTTGATAGGTAAATTGGCCATTATAAATTGTCACTAGTATAGGTAGGTGGTAGGGAAATATAGGGACAGGTGGGGATGTTTGGTAGGAATGTGGGATTAGTGTAGGATTAGTATAAATGGGTGGTTGATGTTCGGCACAGACTCGGTGGGCCGAAGGGCCTGTTTCAGTGCTGTATCTCTAATCTAATCTAATCTAATCTACACCGGCAAACCCAGCCCTGTTGACCCTGCAAAGTCCTCCTTACTAACATCTGGGGGCTTGTGCCAAAGTTGGGAGAGCTGTCCCACAGACTAGTCAAGCAACAGCCTGACATAGTCATACTCATGGATTCATTCCTTGCAGTCAATATCCCAGACATTGCCACCACCATCCCCGGGTATGTCCTGTCTCACTGGCAGGATAGACCCACCAGAGGTGGTGGCACAGTGATATACGGGAGGGAGTTGCCCTGGGAGTCCGCAACATCGACTTCGGACCCCATGAAGTCTCGTGGCATCAGATCAAATATGGACAAGGAAATGTCCTGCTGATTACCACCTACCGCCCTCCCTCAGCTGATGATTCAGTACTCCTCCATGTTGAACAGCACATGGAGGAAGCACTGAGGGTGGCGAGGGCACAAAATGTACTCTGGGTGGGAGACATCAATGTCCATCACCAAGAGTGGGTCGGTAGCACCACTACTGACCGAGCTGGCCGAGTCTTAAAGGACATAGCTGCTAGACTGGGTATGCGGCAGGTGATGAGGGAGCCAACAAGAGGGGAAAACATACTTGACTTCGTCCTCACCAATCTGCCTGCTGCAGATGCATCTGTCCATGATAGTATTGGTAGGAGTGACCACCGCACAGTCCTTGTGGAGACGAAGTCCCGTCTTCACAATGGGGATACCCTCCAATGTGTTGTGTGGCACAACCACCGTGCTAAATGGGATAGATTTCGAACAGATCGAGCAATGCAAAACTGGGCATCCATGAGACACTGTGGGCCATCACCAGCAGCAGAATTGTACTCAACCACAATCTGTAACCTCATGGCCCGGCATATCCCCCACTCTACCATTACCATCAAGCCAGGAGACCAACCCTGGTTCAATGAAGAGTGCAGGAGGGCATGCCAGGAGCAGCACTAGGCATACCTCAAAATGAGGTGTTAACCTGGTGAAGCTACAACCCAGCACTACTTGCATGACAAACTACATAAGCAGCATGCGATAGACAGAGCTAAGCGATCCCATAACCAACGGATCAGATCTAAGTTCTGCAGTCCTGCCACATCCAGCTGTGAATGGTGGTGGACAATTAAACAACTAACTGGAGGAGGTGGCTCCACAAATACCCCCATCCTCCATGATGGGGGAGCCCAGCACATCAGAGCAAAAGATA
This sequence comes from Heterodontus francisci, assembly GCF_036365525.1. Taxonomy (NCBI): domain Eukaryota; kingdom Metazoa; phylum Chordata; class Chondrichthyes; order Heterodontiformes; family Heterodontidae; genus Heterodontus; species Heterodontus francisci. The sequence goes on along the minus strand of NC_090393.1, from coordinate 29,349,079 downwards.
AGGCTGAAGCATTTGCAACAATCTTCAGCCAGAAGTGTCGAGCTGATGATCCATCTGGGCCTCCTCCTGAAGTGCCCAGCATCACAGATGCCAAACTTCAGCCAATTCGATTCACTCCGCGTGATATCAAGAAGCGACTGAAGGCACTGGATACTGCAAATGCTATGGGCCCTGACAATATTCCCGCAATAGTACTGAAAACCTGTTCTCCAGAACTTGCCGCGCCCGTAGCCAAGCTGTTCCAGTACAGCTACAACACAGGCATCTACCCTGCAATGTGGAAAATTGCCCAGGTATGTCCAGTACACAAAAAGCAGGACAAGTCCAACTCGGCCAATTACCGCCCCATCAGCCTACTCTCAATCATCAGTAAAGTGATGGAGGTGTCGTCAACAGTGCCATCAAGCGGCACTTGCTTCGCAATAACCTGCTCAGTGATGCTCAGTTTGGGTTCCGCCAGGGCCACTCAGCTCCTGAACTCATTACAGCCTTGGTTCAAAAATGGACAAAAGAGCTGAACTCAAGAGGTGAGGTGAGAGTGACTGCCCTCGACATCAAGGCAGCATTTGACCGAGTATGGCATCAAGGAGCCCTAGCAAAACTGAGGTCAATGGGAATCGGGGGGAAAACCCTCCGCTGGCTGGAGTCATACCTAGCGCAAAGGAAGATGGTTGTGGTCATTGGAGGTCAATCATCTGAGCTCCAGGACATCACTGCATGAGTTCCTCAGGGTAGTGTCCTAGGCCCAACCATCTTCAGCTGCTTCATCAATGATCTTCCTTCAGTCATAAGGTCAGAAGTAGAGATGTTCGCTGATGATTGCACAATGTTCAGCACCACTCGTGACCCCTCAGATACTGAAGCAGTCTGTGTAGAAATGCAGCAAGACCTGGACAATATCCAGGCTTGGGCTGATAAGTGGCAAGTAACATTCGTGGCACACAAGTGCCATGCAATGACCATCTCCAACAAGAGAGAATCTAACCATCTCCCCTTGACATTCAATGGCATTGCCATCACTGAATCCCCCACTATCAACATCCTAGGAGCTACCATTGATCAGAAACTGAACTGGAGTAGCCATATAAATACCGTGGCTACAAGAGCAGGTCAGAGGCTAGGAATCCTGCAGTGAGTAACTCACCTCCTGACTCCCCAAAGCCTGTCCACCATCTACAAAGCACAAGTCAGGAGTGTGATGGACTACTCTCCACTTGTCTGGATGGGTGCAGCTCCAACAACACTCAAGAAGTTTGACACAATCCAGGACAAAGCAACCCGCTTGATTGGCACCCCGTCTACAAACATTCACTCCCTCCACCACTGACGCACACTGGCAGCAGTGTGTACCATCTACAAGATGCAATGCACCAAGGCTCCTTAGACAGCACCTTCCAAACCCACGACCTCTACCAACTGGAAGGACAAGGGCAGCGAATGCATGGGAACACCACTACCTGCAAGTTCCCCTCCAAGTCACACACCATCCTGACCTGGAACAATATCGCTGTTCCTTCACTGTCGCTGGGTCAAAATCCTGGAACTCCCTTCCTAACAGCACTGTGGGTGTACCTACCCCAAATGGACTGTAGCGGTTCAAGAAGGCAGCTCACCACCACCTTCTCAAGGGCAATTAGGGATGGGCAATAAATGCTGGCATAGCCAGCGATGCCCACATCCCATATAAAAAAAATAACTCCCCAAAATGCATGGACAAAATAAATGTTAATTGCGAAAGCCCAATGGTGCCAGCGCTTCTGTGCAAAATTAGTTTTGATGAGGGAATCATAGAATGGTTACAGCCCAGAAGGAGGCCATTTGGCCCATCGTGTCTCTGCTGGCTCTCTGCAAGAGCAACTACTCTAGTCCCATTTCCCTCCCTTTACCCTGTAGCCCTTTAAATTTTTTTCTCTTCTGATAATTATCCGGTGTTCTTTTTAAGGCCTCAATTAAATCTGCTTCCACCACACTCTCAGGCAGTGCATTTCCAGATCCTAACCACTTGCTGTGTTTATTAAAAAAATAAAATTTTTTCCCCTCATGTCGCTGTTGCTGCTTTTGCCAATTACCTTTAAATCAATGTCCTCTGCTTCTGGATCCTTTGGCCAATGGGAACAGTTTCTCCCTATCTACTCTGTCCAGACCCCTCATAATTTTAAACACCTCTATCACGTCTCTTAATCTTCTCTTCTCCAAGGAGAGCAATCCTAGCTTCTCCAACCTATCCACATAACTGAAGCTCCTCATTCCTGGAACCATTCTCGTGAATCTTTTCCGCACTTTTTTAATGCCTTTTCGTTTGAGTTCCGAGCGTAATCTCCTTCTGGAGGAAACTTGCAACAGTACAAATTATTTTTGAAAATTTTAATTTTAACACATCTGCTGATATGCCACATGATCTTGCATTTGCACCCAGTGGGGAAATTTATATTTTGGAGGATTCTGCATTGAATTTAATTAACCTATTTGTTCTAATACACAGTATGTTACTTTTTTTGTTATTGGCTCCATTATCACTGTCAAGAGCAGCAAACAGCACAAGTTTTTGTCAGGAATTTGTATTATAAATCAGGAAATTGCTGTCAAATTTTAATATTTAAGTTGTGCATGAGTGTAACTAAATGTGCCTGAGAAGGGAAATTTACAAATTTATTGTTTCACTTTTGAGTGACTTCAAGTGCAGTACTGAGGGAATACTACACTGTCGAAGTTTCCGTCTATCAGATATTGTGTTCAACTGAGGCTCCATCTGTGCTTTCGGGTAGTTGTAAAAGATCCCATGGCCTGATGATTTATCTCGTTGCTGTTTGCAAATTGGCTGCTGTTCTTCCTTGCACTTCAAAAAAAAAAACAATTCATTGGCTGTGAATCCCTTTAGAATGTTCGGAGATCATGAAACGCGCTATGTAAATTAAAGTTTGTTCTTCTTCCCAGAGTCCTTTCACTTTTTTTAATGTGTTGTTTGAATTCTGTTATGTGCACATGAGTTTTAGGACGACAGTGGAAATATTACCTATAGAATATGTTAAGTCTATTTTCATCCTCTGTTTTACTTGAAACAACACTGTGCAGTCTGCTTCATTTTCTGCCAGGCATTCAGCACTATATTAAAGGAAGGTAAGGTAGTTATTTTCTGGGGAAACTGACATTGGTTTGAACTAGATAACAGGGTCATCCCAAGATTAGGTGGGAGTGGAGCGCTGGCAAGCAGAAGAAAGTGAAGACTGAATCCAGGAACTGTTTTTGTTACTTAAAGTAGCCAACTAGCCAGACCCGCCATGCAGTGCACAGGTTGTCAGTGAAGCACTCGGATAAAGGGAAGACTGGTCAATCCACGCCGTCAAGACTGTCATGAGCAGAGTTGAGGAGGTTCTGGGGAAGTGTGCCTTGTGGTGAAGACTGCACTTGTGGAGTTCAAATTGAGAGGGAACTACTATCGGAAGAAGAACAGGAGCTAAATCCTTGAAGAAAGGAGCTTGAGAATCTAACTAAGGAACTTCAGAGTTGTGAAGAACTGTGACTGTAATTGTTGCCGTATGTGCTGGGTAGTCTGCCCAGTGAAACTGAGACCCATTTCTGCTGTATCTGATAGTTAAGATGCAATTTGTAATATATACTGACCATGATTGTCTGTGTTCCATCATGTTTCATTTATGTCGGCTTTAGTTTTGAGTGTCAAACTAAAATTTATAAAAGTGAAATTTTGTTTGTTTTGGTTTCCTTTAAATGGGGTCATTCGGATTTGATTCCTTTGGTTTGGTGGTGGTCTCCACAGGAATCATAACAGAATGAAACTTAACATTTGAAATGTTGCCTTGCATTGTATATTTTATGTTCTGTGTGGATAAGCACAGCTGAACCCCATTTTTAATATGTGTCTGAGCGCATAAGCAGGAACAACAGAGGAAGAATTAACTTCAAGGAGGGAAATCCCAGAGGGACTGTACCATTACTTGAGTAGTGAGGGAAGTTAACAATATTAAAAGATCCTTAAGTTAGGAATAACATATGTTACGAGTGCTTCCTTTTTTGTTAAATTGAGGATTTGTGGGTTACAACTGAAAAGGATTCCATAGATGCTGGAACTTTTTTTTAAAAAAGGGGTCAAGTCTTTTGGACTGTGATTGAAAACAAGCAATTACAGGAAGAATCAAGGAGTGCTGAAAACAAGCCCTTACTGGAAGGCACCTGTCTTCAGATAATTACCCAGCAGGGGCTTTTTGACTTGGGGAAGGATGTTTACAAAGAAGTGACCGATCAAGATTTATAGGCGTCAGGAGGCTTGACTCTTGTGACATTATTTTTGGTTTTGCTTTGGACAGTGAGTTGGGATATGGACAGTTTTAAAAAGACAGTTGGTGAAAACTTGTCAAGGGAGCAAACCCCAACTCAGCTTATTCCATCTCTTTAAAAAAACACTGCGAAGCAAGTGTAAGAAACTGCCCGAAACCCCTCTTGCTGCATTTTTCCTGGAAAGCGTGCCCAAACTCATCTTCAACGTCAGCAGACAAGAACTGTTCTAGGAAGATCCCAGTTACAGCTGTCCATGTGTATTTGGGGCACCAAACCACAACAAAGGACATCTGACATTTTTCCGTAACTTCCCTTTTTTTTTCAGGAATTGGCAAGTATTTGGCCAAAGTATTTTTTTTTGTAATAGAGCTCTAAAGAGTTAATTTTTTTTTGGTTTGCGTGTGTGCGTGCGTGTGGCTAAAGTTAAAAAGGTAACTTTTATATTTCAATCTGTGTGTTAATGCTTTGCTTCATTGCGGTTATGTCTCATTTTATAATCTGATTTTGTTTGTTAAAGAAACCTGGTTGGTCTACTCAATTCTGGGATAAAAATAGAGTCTATGAATGTATCAATAACTGGGAAAAAAACTGATGTGATCTGTGGAGAAGTGGAACTAGAAAAACAGTGCACTCCTCCCGACTCGGTCTTAACACATCAATAGGAACTCTTCAGTAACAATACTACTGCAGAGACATTTGGCGAAGGAAAGATGCTAGTTATTTAAAATTTTTGATTCTTGCTGTAAAAACTCAGCCACTAGCCTGATGGAACAGTTTGTTCATTAGTTCTAGGTAAAGTCTGCCTTGTTTACTGTTAAAGATGCTATTGTATTAATTTTGTTCTGTTCATATTCTGTAGTTCTAATCATGTAGGAACAATGAAGGGAATTATACAGCAGATTACTTAGTATCAGTCTGTTTATTTAATAATTGTAGCAAAGCATAATGAAGCTATTCTGGTGATAAAATAAAATTTTCAGCCATACCCAGCTGATCTCCTGTGTCTAAACAAGATAGCGACCCTAGAGGAAGGAAGGAATAAAATGCAAGCAGAACTGGAGCATAGAGCAGCTATTAGAAATGGCCAGATTCCCTTGACACCAGTTTAGTCAGTGAAGATGGTACTTTAGGCAAATGCGTTACAAGTTTTAGTGTTACTTACTACCTTCTGATCTCTACTGGACAGTGTATTTTTAACACTGTTAAATGTTTTTGCTTTAGCACTTGTATATTCGTGGAGACAAACATCAAGGGTGAGTCAATGTGGTCAGTTTATGAATAGCAGTTACAGCCATTTATTTTCATGTTTTATCATGGCCCTGGGAAACACTTGGGGACCATTTATTATGTTAATGGCACTATACAAGTACAAGCTGTTGCTGACTCAAACATACTTACATTGGTGCCATACTTTTAGTCTGTCGATGCCTTAATCCCATAATTCTGCACCGTCTACCTAGTTTCTCATGTCATTTGAAATAATGGATGTGATAGGCTAAGTATTACATCAGTGCACCACCCAGTACCTCTGGAACAGGCCAGACTGTGGCTGGCAAATATATATTCCAGAGCAGCCTGCCAAGCCCACACCTACCTGCAAACAGCCAGCTATGGCAGGCTAGTAGAAATGCTTGTCTAATTATGCAATAAAAACACTTTCAAATTTTATGTTAATATGAATTCCTGTAAGTTCACGTATTGTAAATGTTATGAAATAACACTTGCATATTGACAGCAGTTTTAAAATCAGACTGTAAAAGGACACTTTTCAAGTCTTCTGTAGAAACACCCGACTCCACTGTGACTTTAGAAGACAACAGTTTGAATCATTATCTTGGATAAAATATTTAGTGAAATAACTTCTGCAGATGAATGATCCGTCAGAAATGGGATTTTATAATATTTTCATGAGCAATTCCTGCTGAGATATAGTGTAGTTGCTCTTGCTTGAGATTCAGTACCAGCTAACATTCATGATATAAGTGCCAGTTATTGCCCTGGATGTTGTGGTCAGCGGTGAAGAGATGGCATTTGCCACTAACCTCGAAGAAAGCTGCCAGAGGAGAATGAGGCGGAGAGGGTTAGGAATGGAATTCTAGAGGTTAGGGCCTCGGCAGCTGAAGGCATGGTCGCCAATGGTGAGACAAAGGAACTGGGGGATGCATAAGAGGCCAGAGTTGGAGGGTTACATCAGTACCTGGGAAACCAGGCAGAGATAGGGAGGGGGAAGACCATGGAGGGCGTCGAACATGAGGATGTGAATTTTAAAATCGTAACGTTGGTAGGCTGGCCGGGAGCCATTGTAGTTTGAACACCGGTAAAGTGTGTGAATGGGCCTTTGCAAGTTGGGATATGGACAGCAGAGTTTTGGATGAGCTGGAGTTTTGGAAGGGTGGAAAATGGTAGCCTGGCCAGGAAAACATTGGAATAGTTGCATCTGGAGGTAACCAATGCATGGATGGGAGTTCAGCAGCAGATGGACTGAGACGGGCATGTTTTAGAGGCTGAGGCAAAGTATTCAATGTTTTTAAAAATGACACAAATCTGAGTATTGTCTATTTAAACCTAAGGGTTGTTTTACGAAAGTGCCCTGATAACACAATTAAGCGTAAAACTTCACAATAATGTGATATTACCACTGACTTTTAAATTAGTTTAGAAGGTAACAATTGATGATGGCTTTTAAAAGGAAATTTAAGACATTTTATTGCAAATATTCCAAACTGGGATAATTTGAAATTGAAACCAACACTTGGCAAGATTGGTCCACTATCAACTCGTACCATTCTCAAAGTTTTGTTTGAGTTCAGTTTTGTACTGGTAATTCTGTTAGAATGAAGTGCACTTGTCGCATTTTCACTGAAGTGCTTCTTGGTGCAAGTTCCAGAATCATTGCCTGCTTGACGGAGTGGTGTTGGAGGGGTGGCTGCGTGGGGAGGGTGATGGTGGTGTATGTGTTAGTTAAAGTGTGTGTTATACTGTTAACTCTTAAAAGAATAGGATGCCACGTAATACTGTAGTTGGACAGTGATTATGGAGTGACCTTAGACACAAGATATAACTTTAGAATTTGAATCAGCTGATATGCAGAATGATAATTTCGCTCTATTGCAGAAACAGAAAACTCTGTTTATAAAAAAAAAAGTTGATTTGGAGAGGTTTCCCACTGCCTAAGCATTCTTGGTGCTAATTTGGCTTAATTAAATTAACTTCATAATTGTGATGAATCAGTATCCATTTTTCTCCATTCAGCTGGGGAAGTATCCTGAATTGTGTATTGCTTGCACTGTGTTATGCTGATAACCCTATTTTGTTCTTGCTTCCACAGGTGTAAGTTTTTTAGCCTGACTGAAATGCCTGATGACTACACACTTGTATTAGATGAGGAGGGATTTAAAGGTACAAAGTTATTTTGCTTCAATTTATTAATACAAGAAGCACCTCTCTCTACAATGTTGACTTTCAGTTTGTTGCCTCTGTTGAAATGCTGTAGCACTGGTATTCATGCAGTCGGATATTTTATCACAGATGGCAATTAAACTCTTGTCCTAAACAACTAAGGATTTAATTTCCCCTGTGCAATATTTAGTATTAGTTGGTTGAGTCTCTCTGTGCATTACTTTAACAAGCTTATTAACCTATCCTAAACATTTGTGTTTAATTTTCTAATTCAGGACTTTGGTTAACGTGTTGCTGTATGTTCTGTTTTAAATTCATTTGTTAACCTATTTTAAATGGGTTAACAATTGCATTTAAAATAAAGTACAGAGAAATATTTGCATGATAGCACCTAAGTGCATGGCAAAGTGCTTCGTATAGTCAATTACTTTCTGAAGTGTAGTCACTTGTCATTTTGTAGACCAACATTACACCCAATTTCAAACACTGTGAGGTCCCAGTGAGATGAATAACCAGTTAAACTGTTTTGATGATGATGTTTGACATTAGGAGAACCCCCTGCTCTTCAGGGTGACATGGGATCTTTTATGTTTACCTGAATGGGCAGACGAGGTCTCAGTTTAATGTCTTATCAGAAAGATGACACCTCCAACAATGAAGTAGCCCACAATGTGGTACTGAAGTGCCAGCCTGATTATATGCTCGAGTCCTAAAATTGGACTTAAACCCATGCCTTTTCTGCTGAGGTGTGGGTGCTGCCAGTGAGCTAAACTGACACTTGAGGCAGGAATTTGCAACCCTAATGCCAGAACTGAATGGGGGGGGTCCCAAGCCACACTTGCAGAAGTGAGACTGACGGAGCAACCTTCCTGGAGGTGACCATTATGGCGGCCTTCTAATTGGCTGTCTCCAGGCTTGCTGTCTTATTAAGGACAGTGGGTGGGCTCTCAATGCTTCCGGCAGCAACCATAGGGCTACCAGTTCTGGAGCCTTGGCAGCTCCACAAGGAGCGGTGGGTGATGCTGAAGCGGGGTGGGGACCATGAGGGCGGCTCAACATGGAGGTGCCCCCACTGTGCTGCACATTATGAAATAGAAAAACCAGGATCCAGTCAGGTAAGTCTAGCAGTTTGATCTCAGCCATGACTGTGGTCGTCTTTTTTTTTAAGCGCAGTCCCCTCGTTGCAACATGGAGCTTCTGGTTCCCTTGATCTGGCAGCCTCCACATGGCAGAGGGCTTCTCCACCTTCTGTAAATGGACGGGAAGAGCTGCAAAATTGTCCCTAATTGGGATCTTAATAATGCAAATTGGCTGCCTGCCTCCGTGGAGCAGGCAGCCAACCTGCTTCCCAAGTACTCCTGGGAAAGTTCCCCACTGGTGGAAATGCTTTGGGGAGCCGTCCTGACGTAGATGCCCGCTATTTTTCTGGCCCCCGCCTCCAAGCCTGCCACTTGCAGGGCTGGCAAAATTCAGCCCTTCACCACTATATTAAGTATAGAGTTTAAGTTGATTTCTCTATCTTAAAAGTCAATCTGAAACACTCATTTCATTAAAATACTTAACACATTTTTGTTTCAGTAAAATCCTTTTTTACCATTCTTAAATCTTTTCCGACTAAGAAGAGAAAAGTTCACTTTGTCAATCAAGCTTGTTCTTTCTTGGGACTGCGTGTAACTTTGGAATGTGTTTAATCTCCCAAGGAAAAATTCCGCAGCGTTTCTCCCTGGTCCCTAAAATGAATTGAGGAAAAGCTAGAGTATCTAATTTTAAATGCTGCATTATTCATCTGCAAACTGACTTTTTTCTACCTTGCTGAAACATTTCTGAGGTGCCAATAACTTAAGATCCATCATGTTCCACGTAGCGTCCAACTTTAATTTATCGATTGAACAATCCTGTTCCTGGCCAGGTATTCACCCAGTTAATGTGCTAGTTAGTATATCAACTTTATTATTACTGACTACTTCAGTTCAAATAAATTATCAAATAGTCTTGAATCTTTCAAAAATATGCAGTGATATGCAACTGTTTGTGAAGTTACAGAACTGACATGCTCCAGATAATCATCATTGGAATGAGCATTTAAAAATGAGCTGCGATTTCAATGGTGAAAGTTCTGGCATAATAGTTAGATGAGCTGTTGGGTCATGTGTGCTGATCTTAAATCATTGGAATTTCCTTCATGGAACATGCATGGTTTTACATTGGAAAATCTGTGTAAAAACCAGATGTATGTTATGTGATTTTTTTTTTAAAACATAAAATTGTATTTGATAATATTTAAATACCTCAAAAAGTAACATTAACCCAAAAAACTCTGAACAGGTGAGGAGAAACTCTGACTCCAGTTTAGATTAATTTCTTTCTACTGAGACTTCCTGTTGCTCATCTTCCCAGTCAGTACAGCTCTTATTTGGAGGATTGGGTGGTTTAAGTTTCAATACTTCACAGAAATGGGCATTTGGGTACATAGGAACATAGGACTTAGTGCCGAAAGGGGAGTCTGCTTTTAAAGAAAAGGAAATTTAGTTTTTCTGATGGCCTCATGTCAAGGTACTGTCTGATGTATTGCAGAGCAGTAGAACCCAGAAGATGCCAACTCCAATCCCTGCTCTCAGACAGAGCAGCAGATAGAGCAACTCGTAACTGGTATTCCTACCATTTGTGCTAGGAATTTACTCCCATTTGGAAACAAATGAACTTATTAGCGAGCGGCAGCATAGTTTTGTGAAGGGGACGTTGTGAAGTGGCGAAGATGATTGGTGAAGGAAGGGCAGTGGATGTTGTCTATATGGACTTCAGTAAAGCCTTTTGACAAGGTCCCTCATGGCAGACTGGTACAAAAGCTGAAGTCACATGGGATCAGAGGTGAGCTGGCAAGATGGATACTGAACTGGCTCAGTCATAGAAGACAGAGGGTAGCAGTGGAAGGGTGCTTTTCTGAATGGAGGGCTGTGACTAGTGGTGTTCCGCAGGGATCAGTGCTGGGACCTTTGCTGTTTGTATTATATATAAATGATTTGGAGGAAAATGTAGCTGGTCTGATTAGTAAATTTGCGGACGACACAGCTTGGTGGAGTTGCGGATAGTGATGAGGATTGTCAGGATACAGCAGGATATAGATCGGTTGGAGACTTGGGCGGAGAAATGGCAGATGGAGTTTAATCCGGACAAATGTGAGATAATGCATTTTGGAAGATCTAATACAGGTGGGAAGTATACAGTAAATGGCAGAACCCTTAGGAGTATTGACAGGCAGAGAGATCTGGGCGTACAGGTCCACAGGTCACTGAAAGTGGCAACACACGTGGATAAGGTAGTCAAGAAGGCATACGGCATGCTTGCCTTCATCGGTCGGGGCATAGAGTATAAAAATTGGCAAGTCATGCTGCAGCTGTACAGAACTTAAGTTAGGCCACACTTGGAATATTGCGTGCAATTCTGGTCGCCACACTACCAGAGGGACGTGGAGGCTTTGGAGAGGGTACAGAAGAGGTTTACCAGGATGTTGCCTGGTCTGGAGGGCATTGGCTATGAGGAGAGTTTGGATAAACTCGGGTTGTTTTCACTGGAACGACGGAGGTGTTCATGATAGAGGTTTACAAAGTTATGAGCAGCATGGACAGAGTGGATAGTCAGAAGCTTTTTCCCAGGGTGGAAGCGTCAGTTACTAGGGGACATAGGTTTAAGGTGCGAGGGGCAAAGTTTAGAGGGGATGTGCGAGGCAAGTTCTTTATACAGAGGGTGGTGAGTGCCTGGAACTTGCTGCCGGGGGAGGTGGTGGAAGCAGGTACGATAGCGACGTTTAAGAGGCATCTTGACAAATACATGAATAGGATAGGAATAGAGGGATAGGGTCCCTGGAAGTGCAGAAGGTTTTAGTTTAGACAGGCATCAAGATCGGCGCAGGCTTGGAGGGCCGAATGGCCTGTTCCTGTGCTGTACTGTTCTTTGTTCTTTGAATGGGGAAAACTCAGTCAGGGTTCCTGTCCCTGATGACTATCTGTTGACTCTGTTGGAAAGTGTGCAGGTATGGACAAAATGAGAACAAGATTGCTATTGGCTGTGGTCTGCTTCTTGATTGAATGTTCTGCTGGCATTCTCTATCCAGCCTCACTGTTGACCGGCTGGGTAAGGTACTGGAGAATTGCTAGCTCCAATGAATCAGCACATCAGTAGGAATTTGTGTCTTTTTAAGAAAAGTATTTGCGCAGTCGGGTAAATTATACAAACTAAATCTTATGAGAGCACTTGGAGCTAGCATTGAATATTTTTTTAAACAGTGCTCTTTGTATGGGTTAACAGATGTGTATGTGGTGCACACTCATTGTTTGATGTTCTGAATATATGGAGGAATTAAATGTCACTGAAATTTGTAAGGTTTCTTTTACAATTGGTGCCCAAAAATTAATCACCCTAGATTTTACAGTATGTCACCAACTATTAAAACATATAAAATAAAATGATGCAGCTTCACAGTAATTGAGGAATTTTTATTGACCATTTGACTTGTATACTGTCTGAGAGTGCAAGAGAGTTGCTAGAAAAGCCTTTACAGATATGGAAACAGTCTTTAAGTCTTGGATTGATTTGTACTTTAAAAAATTTTTTTGAAAAGCTCTTAAAGGGAAATGAAGAGAAAGACATAGACAGACTGTGGTGTTGACAAATTGAGCAGTGAAATTTTCCTTGCCATTTGAAGGGTGTGAGTGAGGTCAGGATATGTTCATTCAACCAGTATGTTGCGAAAAGAATGGAGATTGTGTGAACTGATGGGATGCTATCTGAAGTTGATGAATCCAAAAGATTGGATAAGGTTGTGTAACTAATGAAGGACGTTATGTGGAAGAAGGCAGAGCTTGTGGGAAATGCACCCCCATGTTAATGGACAGATTGTCAATGGATAAGTTAGCTAGTCCATCACAAATTAAGTAATTCAAGAGGGAACTAACTATGGAAGCATTAGAGAGGGATCATATGAAAAGGAATAAGGAATATGGGCAAAGGCGGGCATAGGGAGTTGGGTTGCCATGCTCTAATTGAACGGTGGAGCAGACCTGAGAGGCTAAATGGCCTATTCCTGTTCTTATTGTAACTTGTCAGAACCTGTTGAGATAGCAAAGCATTGATAAATGACTCGACTACAGCCTGTCTGGGGTGCAGAGCTCAGTGCTGCAGTAATTACTGGGCTGCTCCAGAGTTTATGCTTTGTTCAAAGAGCTTGCAATTAGCTGTCTGATTGTGGTGGACTCTCAAAAACCTCTTGGCTGTAGTTACAGCAACAATTTCATGGAAGATTTGTGCTTTTTTGTTTCTATTTTACAAAAACTTCTGTAGTGGATTTCTGATTTCCGGTTTCCCATACCATGGTACTTCCTGAAGAATATGTGCATGGGATCACCTCGTGGTGATTCATGGACTAAGCACAGATTTCTGTGAATCGTTATTGCATCAGCAACACTGATCAGGTGGCCTGGATCTTGCCATCAAAGGTGAAGGAATGGCTCTAATTACACTTGCCACAGACTTTCTATACCCTTTTGCACGAGAACAGAGGTTTCCAAATTTTACCTACTGTGTACCCCTACCAGTACAAATATTAAATATTTTAAACTCTTGAATGCCCAAGCTTTTGTAAAAAATGTACTAATTATAATACATATCTACAACTTAAACAATGGTCTAATCGTACTACTTGCCATTAATGTGCCAGATAAAGTTAGTTGTTTCAAGTACGGGAGTGATAGTTTGAGTCATAAGTTGTTTTCTACACAAAGGCACTGATTTCATCCCAGTGAGTGAAAATCCACTTTCATGCAGGCAAGTGGTAGCAAACTATGCCAAAACCTTAAAATAAAAGCAAAATACTGCGGATGCTGGAAATCTGCAATAAAAACAAGAAATGCTGGAACCGCTCAGCAGGTCTGGCAGCATCTGTGGAAAGAGAAGCAGAGTTAGTTCAGTTCCGAAGAAGGGTCACTGACCCGAAACGTTAACTCTGCTTCTCTTTCCACAGATGCTGCCAGACCTGCTGAGTGGTTCCAGCATTTCTTGTTTTTGTGCCAAAACCTTGGTGGCCCTGCCTGACAATTCAAGGAACTCTGCTCACATTTGGAGTCAAAATACAGCCATCTGTTGAGATGTCCAGGAGGTTCCTCCTCTCTTTGTTTTATTGACAAGTCTGTAGCATGGGTACTGCAGAAAAATTTGAGACGGTAGGACTCGGCTGTTTGCATTTCACTGGGTACAGAATGGGCGCCTCCTGCCAGTTTCACCTAAATCAAAGATTACAGACCTGTCAGTTTAGCCTGAATCTACTATTAATAATTAAGGCACCACTCTAATTTTGATCATTCCTTCCTACTTGATATTTTCCAGAAACATCTTGATACTGTGAAGTTCAAGATTGGGGAGGGATTTTTCACAGAAGCAAACTTGCCCCACGCTGGTTTTAGTAAATGCAATTCTCAGCACTGTTGTCATTTGGGCTTCTAACTATTGTGGATGTGCCATAGTTTGCACGTACTTTTTAAATGAACTTTTCCTCCAGATGCATTATTTTTAATGCATCCGATTGCACTTAACATCAACCACATCTACAAATGGGATTGCTTACGCAGTTGCTTTGAATATTTTAGATTAAAACATTTCATTTTTAATGACGCTGTGTTTCTTAGTCAAGTTATGCGTTTCTGAATTAAATTGGGATTGGTGCAAACTTAAAAATCGTCAATTTTACAAAGAAACCATCAACCTGTGAAGTTGGTGAAAATAAGTCAAGCTTTTCGCAAAATAACTGTTTTCAAAACATAAAATTATTTGAATTCCTCTCCAAAAAAAAAAGTATAAAAGTCAGATCTAGCACCTTGAAATATGAGGGAAATGGCACTATAAAGCAGAAAATCTTGGGCAACAAGAAGCAAATTTAAAAAAGAAATGCTGAGCATATGAACACGAGGAATATTGCAGTACATTTCCTGTACAACCGCCTCCATCATCTCCTGTAATGTCTGGTCAGCAGTGGTCTCGGTAATCTTTTTAATTGTAAGTCTTTCTTTTAATTTTAAACTACCTTAACAAAGCAAGTGGCAGCTCAACTTACCAAAAAGTTTAAACCTGATCAAATGCTGCCAGTAATCCCTGAATATCCTTTTACTGCCCATAGTACTATCAATGCTGAGAGTCTACGGCTCTTAATGCAAATCATAATAAGTCATTGTTTTCTCCCATTTCGTGAACAAGAGAGCGTAAGCGGAGATGGCGCGTGAGAGGTTCTGCCCTTAGACAATTTCCCATGAGTGCCACAGTTTGGGAACTCCTGCACTAGTTGCTGTCGTAATTAGAAATGCTAAACAGCGCAGTGCTCTCTGGGACCTGTGTACAGGGCCAACAACATTTGTGTCTCCTTAACCAATCAGATTGAAGAATCATTGAGCAGTGTAGAGTCTAAACCAGGAAGTGTCGATGTCAAATTGAGTACAAAAAGAAAAGGAAAGAAGGAATTGAGATAAGTGACTGCAAGAAAATTACTTCTTAAATCTCCAGCAATAATTAAAATCTGAAGGAATGAGACTCCATATTTGAAAAAATGAATTTTCAGTGCCAGGGACATCATTTGCCAGTAATTAAGATTTCAAAATTAAGCCTCAAAAAAACAATCACTTACGTTTGAATGGACAAGCTCTAACTTTTCCCACAAGTGTAGTGGGTATCCATCATGGAAATGCCCGAACTACGTGGCATTGCCTGCATTTGAATTCCGGGTCTCTTGGCGAGATACCAGTATGGCGAAGCTTCTGAAGGACCAGGGCAACGTGGGCAGCAGCTTCCTGATTTCTGCATTTAACTGCACATGTGTGGTTGCTGGAAGTTGCTGTTTTGATTTGCTCATCGTGCTGATGGCCTCGCTGGTGTTTTAACCATAAAATTCAGGCTGATGTCTTTCTGATGCACATAACAACTACTCCTTCGATCCACATTAACTGGTTTCATTCCACACGAGGTGTGAGGAGTTTAAGCGACAAAGGTACCATCGATTCCGCTTAAAAATACAACGTATTGTGCAAATATTGCTAGTGTACATGCTTTGGAGTCAATCAGGTAGAGAATTGTCTTGTTCCAGCTGTTGTCAGTTATGTTGAATGACTGAGCAGAGAAATTTTAACATTTGGTTTTTACCAAGCAACAAAAATTCTGATTTCTTGCCAATTAGGGTAATACAGGTGTCATCGATGATTGATTGGGAAATGTAATTTCTTTGTACAGTTTCTTTATACTGATCGTCATTTACTTACTTGGGGTTCACGGCTACATTTTGGTGGTGTCCCTTGGGCCACATGGGACTCTGTCTGAGGCACTTAATTATTCTGCGTTGCAGCTATGTCATTGTGAATGCAGTTCAAATACAATTATTAGTCCATCACTTGCTCAACTCCTTTGGCTCTTTTCCGGATTACAGATAAGGGTTCACATTCCCACAGCTGTTGCCTCAGCACTCTGTTAATTTCTAAGTTTATAGACATACATGCCAGGCTGGAGAAATAGCAAAACCTTCAGACAAATTGACCCAGTTCCCTAAAAAGCTGACACTTCAAGAATGGCTCAAATTATGATGTGTGTAGGCATCTAGCTACATAGATTTGTAATGTAACTAGATTATATCCACCATTCCTTCCCTCATTAGTGAAAACAAATAATATTAAAACTTGCAGGGGGAATCTGAATCTTAAAGGTGTAAATGTAGTGGTTCATTTCTTGGGGCAAGCTCTTTTTACATTTATACTGATGCATTCTGGTTACAACAACAGCTTGCATTTATGTAGCACCTTTTAATCTAGGAAAACGTAATTGGTCAACAATTGCCACAACTGGGAGACATTGGGAGGGGTGACTAAAAGCTCGATCAAAGATTTGGGTTTGAAAGAGGGTTTTTAAGGTGGAACTTTAGAGAGGGAATTCCAGAGCTTCTGACCTAGATACTGAAGGCACAGTCACCAATAGTTGGACAAAGGGATTTGGGGATGCACAAGAGGATCCAGAAGTTTCTGTTCCTCCAGGATGCAGACTGGGATTGCTGCTGTTAGTAATGCTGAGTGAGAAGGCTCTCAGTCTGGCCTATTAGCATCAGGTTTTGGGTAGGAACAGTTTATTGGGAAAGGCAGAAGTGGCAGTAATGATTTTAGAGGGTTTGGTCTGCACTGATTTTTGTCAGCCAATGCTGACATGTCAAACGGGCACCCAAAACACAGACTGTTAGCATGAAACACTGGGTGGCATCTTAGTGCAAGTGTTCAATATAACTGCCACATACCAAATGTGCATATTTAAAGTTTACAAATTGTATTAACTGTTCTGTATGGCACCAGTACATTGAGAACAAAAAACAAGAATGGGAAGAAAAGTAAATACCTGTAGTGCTGTCAATAAATGGAGCAGATTTCCTTGACAAGCAATTGATGCTAGTTTGCTAATGGTCAAATCCTGGCATCACATGGCTCCTGTGCTACTAATATCAGTCATTATGCTGCAGAATGAGGCCATTCAGCCTATCAAGTCCACGCTGACTCTCTGTAGAGCAATCCACTCTGTCCCATTTCCCCTGCTCTATCCCAGTAGCTCTGTAACTTTATTTCCCTCATGTGCCCATCTGATTTCCTTTTGAAGTCATTGATCGTCTCAGCTTCCACTAACCTCATAGGCGGTGAATTCCAGGTCATTGCCACTCACTGTGGAACAATGTTCTTCCTCACATCCTCCCTGCATCTTTTGCCCAAAACCTTAAATCTGAGTCCCCTAGCCCT
This sequence comes from Heterodontus francisci, assembly GCF_036365525.1. NCBI lineage: Eukaryota > Metazoa > Chordata > Chondrichthyes > Heterodontiformes > Heterodontidae > Heterodontus > Heterodontus francisci. The sequence continues at coordinate 29,331,587 of NC_090393.1, read as the reverse complement.
TGTACCATCAGCTAATGGTAACAGCTTTTCTTTTTCTACCTTTATCTAAACCTGTTAGAATTTTGTACAGCTCTATCAAATCTCCCCTCAATCTCCTTTGCTCCAAGGAGAACAACCCCTATTTCTCCACCCTAACCCTCATTTCTGGAACCATTCTGGTAAATCTCTTCACCTTCTCAAGGACCCTCACATCCTTCCGAAAGTGTGGTGTTCAGAACTGGACACCGTACTCTAGTTGTGGCCTAACCAGAGCTTTAAAAAAAAGTTCAGCATTACTTCCCTTCTTTTGTACTCAATACCTCTCTTTATGAAGCCCAAGATCCCATATACTTAGCTAACTACTCTCAATGTGTCCTGCCACCTTCAAAGATCTATGCAGATGAAGCACCAGGTCCGTCTGTCCCCACACCCTCTTTAGAATTGTTCCATTAAGTCTGCATTGCCTCTTCCTATCCCTTCTGCCAAAATGCATCACTCATACTTCTCTGTATTAAATTCCATCTGCCACTTGTCTTCTGCTAGCCTACTATCTATGTCCTGTTGCAATTGTTGGTATCATCCTCCCTGTCTGCCACACCTCCAAGTTTGGTGTCATCACATTTTGAAATTTTACTCTTTGTTCCAATATCCAAATCATTTATGTATATCAGAAAAGCAGTGGCCCTGGCATTGACCCTTGGGGAACACCAGTGTCTACCATCCTCCTGTCTGAAAATCAGCCATTTACCATGACTTAAAAACAAGAAATGCTGGAACCACTCAGCAGGTCTGGCAGTATCTGTGGAAAGAGCAGCAGTTAACGTTTCGGGACTCCGTTCCGAAGAAGGGTCACTGACCCGAAACGTTAAATCTCAGACCTGTTGAGTGGTTCCAATATTTCTTGTTTTTATTTCAGATTTCCAGCATCCACAGTATTTTGCTTTTATTTACCATGACTTGCTGTTTTCTGTCCTTAAGCCAATATTTTATCCAAGCTGACACTGACCCTCCTATTCTATGAGCCTCAATTTTGTTAACATCGGAACATCGGAGCAGGAGTAGGCAATTCAGCCCATCGAGCCTGCTCCGCCATTCAATGCAATCATGGCTGATCATCCACTTCAATGCCTTTTTCCCCACACACTATCCCCATATCCCTTTGTCATTTGTATTTAGAAATCTGTCAACCTCTGCTTTAAACATACTCAATGACTGAGCTTCCCCAGCCTCTGGGGTAGAGAATTCCAAAGATTCACAACCCTCTGAGTAAAGAAATTTCTCCTCATCTCTGTCCTAAGTGGCTTTCCCCTTATTTTGAAATTGGATCTCCTGGTTGTAGACTCCCCAACCAGGGGAAGCATCTTACCTGCATTTACCCTGTCTGTCCCTTTTTAATTATTTTGTAGGTTTCAATGAGATCACCTCTCATTCTTCGAAACTCTAGAGAATACAGGCCCAGTTTCCCCAATCTCTCTTCATAGGATAGTCCTGCCATCTGGTGAACCTTTGTTGCACTCCCTCTATGGCAATAATATCCTTCCTAAGGTAAGGGGACCAAAACTGCACACATTACTCCAGGTGTAATCTAACCAAGGTTGTATACAATTTGAAGCAAGACTTCACTGCTCCTGTACTCAAATCCTCTTGCGATAAAGGCTAACATACCATTAGCCTTCCTAAATTGCTTGCTGCACCTGGATGTTAGCTTTCAGTGACTTTTATGTGGTGCTTTCAGTCGTTTTCTTAAAATCTATATAGACAACATCAGTTGCATTCCCTTCATCAGCCTTCTCGATTACTTCATCAAAAATTCAATTAGGTTAGTCAAGTATGATGTGCCTTTTACAATTCCGTGCTGGTTCTCAATTAACTTGGACTTCTCCAAGTGTCTGCTAATTTTTTCCCCCCTGATTTATTGTTTCTAAAACCTTACCCACCACTGATGTTAAACTGACCAGCTTGTAGTTACTAGGAATGACCTTTACACCCTTTCTTGAAGTTTCACACTTTCCACACTCCAACCCTCTGACACCTCCCCCATATCTAGACAAGAATGGAAGATTATAGCAAGCCTTTCCTCTAGCTTCACCTCCACTTCCTTTAGCAACCTGGGATGCAGGCCATCTGGATCAAGCGACTTAGCTGCTCTTTAAGCATAGTCAGACTTTCAAGTACATCCATACTGTTGTATGATTGTCTTTCAGAGTGATAGCTCATTAGTATACCAAGATCTTAAAAAGATAAGTACCAGGATGCAGTCATGTGACTCAAAGCCAGAGTCACTCTGCAACTGTAACACCCAGAGTAAGGGTTCTGTAAATAGTTAGCTCTGTACTATATAATAGTTTGGCTGTAATAAACCTGTTTGAGATCTTCAATCAACTGGACTCCACGCCTTTTATTTATATTGCATCAGACAACATAAAAGAACACATTACACATACCATTAATTTTGACCCTATCCATTATCTCTACCATCTCTGCTTCTAATACTTTGTCAGCATCCTCTTCTTTGACAAAGACTGATGCAAAGTACTCATTAAGTATTATATATATCAACAACCTCTTTGTCCCTAATAGGACCCATCCCACTATGTGCTACTCGCTTGCTCTTTACATGCTGGTAGAACATTTTTAGGTTCCTCCTTTGCCAATCTTATTTTCCTCTTCACTTCCCCTCTCAACTTATTGTATTTGGCCTGGTTCCTGCTTGATAAATTCACCTGATGTGCATGATGCACTTTTTTTTGGTTTCATATTCTCTATTTCCCCTGTCATCCAAGGAGCCCTGGCTTTGGTTTCCCTACCTTTTGCCTTGTTGGAGTGTAAGTAGCCTGAACTTGAAACAGCTCCTCCTTTAAAGATCACCCATTTGTTCTATTACTGTTTTTCCTGTCAACCTTTGGTTCCATTTTGCTCTGACTAGATCCCCTCTCATCCCATTTGAAGTTAGCCCTCTTCCAATTTAGAAGTTCCACTTTAGATTGTTCCTTGCTCTTTTCTATTTCTAATCTAAACTTTATATGATGATCACTCTTGCCCAAGAGTTCCCCCACAGTACTTGGTCCCACCTCATTCCCCAGCACAAGATCCAGCAATGCCTCCTTCCTAGTTTGACTGAGAACATAGTGGTCAAGGAAGTTCTCCTGCACATTTCAACAAGATTCTTCCTTCCCTTCTATCCCACTTGATCTTCTATCCCAATTGATATTTGGGTAATTCTAACCAAATGGATTCTGTCCTTGCCCCCTCAAGGAACAAATGACATCCTCTTTCTAACACTACAATGACTTCCCTAATCAGTACTGTCACCCTATTTCTGAACACTTTGAATATTACATGGCCAGTCCTCACCATTTTTAAGCCACATTTTTGTTATTGCTACTACCTCATACTCCCACATGGCTATTTGTGCTTGTAGCTCATCAACCTTATTCAGTACACTTTGTGCATTTACATACTTGCATTTTAAATGTGTCTTCGTATTGGTCCTTTATAGTCTGCTCCTATCTAATATGGTACTACTTCTAGTATTATCCAACACTCTCCCTTTTATGTACCTTTATTTCTCGTTTCTGCTTCTATATGCTGGTTGCTGGTGCCTATCCCCCTACTAATTTAGTTTAAACCTTCCCCCAACCACATTAGTGAACCTCCCCACGAGGTCATTTGTTCCAGCCCTGTTGTGGTGCAACCTGTCTCTTTTTGAATAGGTGCCTCTTGCCCCAGAACAGATTCCAATGACCCAAGAATCTGAAACCCTCTTGCACTTTGCTTCAAACCATGCTTCGATCCTCCCTATCTTCCTATGTCAACTTTTGCTAGCAGGTGGCACTGGGAATAATCCAGAGATTGCTACCTTCGATGTCCTACTTTTTAACTTTCTCCCAAGTTCCTGAAAATCTGACTGCAGGACATCAATACCTGTCCTCTTTGTCGTTGGTACCAACATGTACGACAACTTCTGGCTCACTCCATCCTCCTGCAGAATATTCTGCATCCTCTCAGTGATGTCCTTTACCCTGGCCCCAGCGAGGTTACACACCATACAAGCCTCATGATGATGGTTACAGAAATGCCTGTCTGCCCCTATAACTATGGAATCTCCTGTAATGACTACATTTATACTTTTTTTTTTTTTGCATTTCCCACCTGTGCAGCCCCTTGCCCATTGCTGCCATGGTCTGGCACTGCTTCAAGGTGTCATCCCTCTCCAATGCCGAGTACCAGCTTGAGAGTGGTACACACCCCGAAGACTCCTGCACTTCCAGCTTCTTCCTACTCTTCCGGATGGCCATCCATCTCCCATCCTAAACTCTTAATGCTGGTGAAGTGACCACCTTCTGGGACATACGATCCAGGAAATTCTCATCCTTCCTGATGCTTGGCAGTGACTCCAGCTGCCCCTCCAGGCTGGGAAATCCTGAGCTCAAATTCAAAAGCTGGAGATACTTCCTATACACGTGGTCCCCAAAGACATTGGAAATGTTCTGAACTTCCCACGTGATGCAGGAATTTCACAAAACGGGTTTCAGCTGCCCATCCATGATCGAAACAAATCTCTACTGTCTCTTTTAGAATTTAGTTAGTACTTTGTTTAAATGGCTCATTTTAATTAATGCCTCCTAGAAATACTCTGCTAATACTCATCAGTTCACTTACTGTTATACTTAACCCTGTTTGTTCTGACGATAGTTTTGTTTTTTTTACCTTGCTCCCTTATGCTCATTCTCATGTTCACTCTGCTCTGCTGCTCTGTCGCTGAGCTCTTTCACCTATGTGCTCTTCCTCAGCTACCTGGTCCTTGCATAGATTATTATCTGTGATTTCAACTGCTTGTCAGGCTTGAATAGAATTTAAAATGGAGGAATATTGTATGGTCTTGCTCATTCCTCATTTCTCATTTCCAATGCTACATTCTGGTTCCCATTCTCTACCCCCCCCCCCCGCCCCCCCACCATGTTTAAACTCTCCCGAACAGCACTAGCAAACTGCCCCCATGAGGACATTGGTCCTGGCTCTGTTGAGGTGCAATCTGTCTGGACTGTATAGATCCTACCTCCCCCAGAACTGAACCAGACGTCCAAAGAATCTAACGCCCGTCCACCTGCACCATCTCACCAGTCACGCATTTATCTGCTCTGTCCTTTTATTTCAATGCTCACTAGCACTTGAACAAAGAAAATTACAGCACAGGAACAGGCCCTTCGGCCCTCCAAGCCTGCGCCGATCCAGGTCCTCTATCTAAACATGTCGCCTATTTTCTAAGGGTCTGTATCTCTTTGCTTCCTGCCCATTCATGTATCTGTCGAGATACATCTTAAAAGACGCTATCGTGCCCGCGTCTACCACCTCCGCTGGCAACGCGTTCCAGGCACCCACCACCCTCTGCGTAAAGAACTTTCCACGCATATCCCCCCTAAACTTTTCCCCTCTCACTTTGAACTCGTGACCCCTAGTAATTGAATCCCCCACTCTAGGGGAAAAAGTTTCTTGCTATCCACCCTGTCTATACCTCTCATGATTTTGTACACCTCAATCAGGTCCCCCCTCAACCTCCGGCTTTCTAATGAAAATAATCCTAATCTACTCAACCTCTCTTCATAGCTAGCGCCCTCCATACCAGGCAACATCCTGGTGAACCTCCTCTGCGCTCTCTCCAAAGCATCTACATCCTTTTGGTAATGTGGCGACCAGAACTGCACGCAGTATTCCAAATGTGGCCGAACCAAAGTCTTATACAACTGTAACATGCCCTGCCAACTCTTGTACTCAATACCCCGTCCGATGAAGGAAAACATGCCGTATGCCTTCTTGACCACTCTATTGGCCTGCGTTGCCACCTTCAGGGAACAATGGACCTGAACATCCAAATCTCTCTGTACATCAATTTTCCCCAGGACTTTTCCATTTACTGTATAATTCACTCTTGAATTGGATCTTCCAAAATGCATCACCTCGCATTTGCCCTGATTGAACTCCATGTGCCATTTCTCTGCCCAACTCTCCAATCTATTTATATTCTGCTGTATTCTCTGACAGTCCCCTTCAGTATCTGCTACTCCACCAATCTTAGTGTCGTCTGCAAACTTGCTAATCAGACCACCTATACTTTCCTCCAAATCATTTATGTATATCACAAACAACAGTGGTCCCAGCACGGATCCCTGTGGAACACCACTGGTCACACGTCTCCATTTTGAGAAACTCCCTTCCACTGCTACTCTGTCTCCTGTTGCCCAGCCAGTTCTTTATCCATCTAGCTAGTACACCTTGGACCCCATGCGCCTTCACTTTCTCCATCAACCTACCATGGGGAACCTTATCAAACGCCTTACTGAAGTCCATGTATATGACATCTACAGCCCTTCCCTCATCAATCAACTTTGTCACTTCCTCAAAGAATTCTATTAAGTTGGTAAGACATGACCTTCCCTGCACAAAACCATGTTGCCTATCACTGATAAGCCCATTTTCTTCCAAATGGGAATAGATCCTATCCCTCAGTATCTTCTCCAGCAGCTTCCCTACCACTGACGTCAGGCTCACCGGTCTATAATTACCTGGATTATCCCTGCTCCCCTTCTTTAAACAAGGGGACAACATTAGCCATTCTCCAGTCCTCCGGGACCTCACCCGTGTTTAAGGATGCTGCAAAGATATCTGTTAAGGCCCCAGCTATTTCCTCTCTCGCTTCCCTCAGTAACCTGGGATAGATCCCATCCGGACCTGGGGACTTGTCCACCTTAATGCCTTTTAGAATACCCAACACTTCCTCCCTCCTTATGCCGACTTGACCTAGAGTAATCAAACATCTGTCCCTAACCTCAACATCTGTCATGTCCCTCTCCTCGGTGAATACCGATGCAAAGTACTCGTTTAGAATCTCACCCATTTTCTCTGACTCCACGCATAATTTTCCTCCTTTGTCCTTGAGTGGGCCAATCCTTTCTCTAGTTACCCTCTTTCTCCTTATATATGAATAAAAGGCTTTGGGATTTTCCTTAACCCTGTTTGCTAAAGATATTTCATGACCCCTTTTAGCCCTCTTAATTCCTCGTTTCAGATTGCGCCTACAATCCCGATATTCTTTCAAAGCTTCGTCTTTCTTCAGCTGCCTAGACCTTATGTGTGCTTCCTTTTTCCTCTTAGCTAGTCTCACAATTTCACCTGTCATCCATGGTTCCCTAATCTTGCCATTTCTACCCCTCATTTTCACAGGAACATGTCTCTCCTGCACGCTAATCAACCTCTCTTTAAAGCCTCCCACATATCAAAAGTGGATTTGCCTTCAAACAGCTGCTCCCAATCTACATTCCCCAGCTCCTGCCGAATTTTGGTATAGTTGGCCTTCCCCCAATTTAGCACTCTTCCTTTAGGACCACTCTCGTCTTTGTCCATGAGTATTCTAAAACTTACGGAATTGTGATCACTATTCCCAAAGTAGTCCCCTACTGAAACGTCAACCACCTGGCCCGGCTCATTTCCCAACACCAGGTCCAGTATGGCCCCTTCCCGTGTTGGACTATTTACATACTGCTCTAGAAAACCCTCCTGGATGCTCCTTACAAATTCTGCTCCATCTGGACCTCTAACATTAAGTGAATCCCAGTCAATGTTGGGAAAATTAAAATCTCCTATCACCACCACCCTGTTGCTCCTACAGCTTTCCATAATCTGTTTACCTCTATCTCACGCTCGCTGTTGGGAGGCCTGTAGTACAGCCCCAACATTGTTACCGCACCCTTCCTATTTCTGAGTTCTGCCCATATTGCCTCACAGCTCGAGTCCTCCATAGTGCCTTCCTTCAGCACAGCTGTGATATCCTCTTTGACCAGTAATGCAACTCCTCCACCCCTTTTACCTCCCTCTCTATCCCGCCTGAAGCATCGGTATCCTGGGATATTTAGTTGCCAATCATGCCCTTCCCTTAACCAAGTCTCAGTAATAGCAATAACATCATACTCCCTGGTCTAATCCAAGCCCTAAGTTCATCTGCCTTACCTACTACACTTCTTGCATTAAAACAAATACACCTCAGACCACCAGTCCCTTTGCTTTCATCATCTGCTCCCTGCCTACTCTTTCCCTTAGTCACGCTGACTTCATTATCTAGTTCCTTACAGGCTTTAGTTACTACATCCTTACTCTCCACTGACCTCATTTGGTTCCCATCCCCCTGCCACATTAGTTTAAACCCTCCCCAACAGCGTTAGCAAAAGCACCCCCAAGGACATTGGTTCCAGTCCAGCCCAGGTGTCGACCGTCCAATTTGTAATAGACCCACCTTCCCCAGAACTGGTCCCAATGTCCCAAAAATCTGAACCCCTCCCTCCTGCACCATCTCTCAAGCCACGCATTCATCCTGACTATTCTTTCATTTCTACTCTGACTATCACGTGGCACTGGTAGCAATCCTGAGATTACTACCTCTGAGGTCCTACTTTTTAACTTGGCTCCTAACTCCCTAAATTCTGCTTGTGGGACCTCATCCCGTTTTTTACCTATATCATTGCCTATGTGCACAACGACAACTGGCTGTTCACCCTCCCCCTTCAGAATGTTCTGCAGCCAATCTGAGACATCCCTGACCCGTGCACCTGGGAGGTAACATACCATTCGGGAGTCTCGTTTTCGACCACAGAACCGCCTATCTACTCCCCTTACAATTGAATCCCCTATGACTATAGCCCTTCCGCTCTTTTTCCCGCCCTTCTGAACAGCAGAGCCATGCTCCTTGCCTCCGAGCTCTCCAATTGAGGCCCACTCCCAGGGCGCCTCTATCCTCTCCAGTAACTGTACTCTTCTCCCACCGCCCCCCCCCCCCCCCCCGAACTCTTTCAGGTCCGCGTTCTTTATCTCTGGTCTCTCCCATTGTTAAAGAAATTACATGCTGTTTACTTACCCGACTTGCGCACCCTCAGACCTCCTCCTACGTACTCAGAATGATGTCAGTAAACATTGACGCCACAGTATCAGAATTCTGAGACTCCTCTGGTGTTTGTTCCTCACTTGGTGCTCCGTGCAAGCCTAACAGCTTGTACTTTTCAGCTCTGGCATCCTGCAATCACAAAGGAAGTGAAATCCAGCTACTACTACAGTCCTGTGTATGTCACAATCGTTTTTATAACTGTCTGTTGTATTCCACACAAATATTAATCCAGCTCCTCTATTCAAGGGACCTAATTGTCATTATGTCTAGTTTATTTCTCATTCCCAGTCTCCTTATCCGTTCCAGCCACTAAATTTTGAGTTCACAAATGTCTGAGGAAATATTAGGACCTTCAAGCTGATAGTTTGAAAAATGATCAAATTGACTTCCCAATTATATGACCTTTTTCAAACTGATGTACCCCAGATAAGGATTGCCTCTCATTGAATACAAGTGGGAGTTTAAAACTAAATGATCAGCATTAAGCAGCTTTGAATGGGTTAACTTGAAATAAAACTGTTTTCCTTTAACTGGCAAAGCAAACAATGATGTTTGTGTTTTTTAAAACCATGCCTTAACCTTGTAAATAATCCAGCTTTCTTTGTGACCTATGATATTACAGACACTTGGTGAAACTGCAGCAAATAGTTGTTAACTGAGTACATACAAACATGCGAATTAGGAGCAGGAGTAGGCCACTCGGCCCCTCGAGCCTGCTCCGCCATTCAATAAGTTCATGGCTGAACTGATTTCTCCACATTACCACCTACCCCTGATTACCTTTCACCCCATTTGCTTATCAAGAATCTATCTACCTCTGCCTTAAACATATTCAAAGACTCTGCTTCCACTGCCTTTTGAGGAAGAGAGTTCCAAAGACTCACGACCCTCAGAGAAATAATTTCTCCTCATCTCCGTTTTAAATGGGTGCCCCCTTTATTTTTAAACAGTGACCTCGCTTCTAGATTCTCTCACAAGGGGAAACATCCTTTCCACATCCACCCTGTCAAGACCCCTCAGGATCTTGTATGTTTCAATCAATAGCTTCTTAGCCGTCTTCCGATGAAGACAAGGTTGTGGGCTTTGGCAGACTGTCGTTTTATTCTGTTAAGTTTTAGATAAAGGGACAGGACCTTTGGTCATTGCTTGTTATTTATGCAAAACGTAGTTGTAGAACAGTATCTGGATATGCTGAACTGGAACATCTTGTGTTTATAAACAAAAGACAAAGCTGTAATGTCGGCCAATGATCCCATGTTACAGAGAAGTGATTTTTTAAATTACAAGGATTAGTTTTTATTCGTTCATCGAATGTAGCGATACCGGGATTCATTGCCCATTCCTAATTGCCCTTGAGAAGGTGGTGGTGAGTTGCCTTGTTGAACCGCTGCAGTCTGCATGGTGAAGATACCCCCACGCTGCTGTTAGGCAGGGAGTTCCAGGATTTTGACCCAGCTGTGTTGAAGGAAAGGTGATATATTTCCAAGTCAGGATGGTGCAGGACATGGGGAAATTGCAGTTGGTATTGGTTCCATGCACCTGCTACCCTTGCCCTTCTAGTTGGGGGGGGGGGGGCAACAGTCTGAGATTAAGTCAGTCTGTGCGCAATCTTGGTGTCACATTTGACCCTGCGTTGAGCTTCCGACCTCATATTCATGCCATCATTATGACCGCCTATTTCCACCTCTGACTTCACCCCTGTCTGCTGCTGAAAACCTCATTCATTCCTTCGTTCCCTCTAGACTTGACTATTCCAATGCACTCCTGGCTGGTGTCTCATAATCTATCGTCCATAAACTTGAGGTCATCCAAAATTCTACTGCCCTTATCTTAACTCATACCAAGTCACGTTCCCCTATCACCCTGTCCTTGAGACCTACATTGGCTCCCTGCCAAGCAAAGTCTTGATTTAAAAATTCTCGTCCTTGTTTTCTAATCCCTCCATGGCCTCACCCCTCTCTATCTCTGTAATTGCCAGTCCTACAACCCTCAGATACCTGCGCCTCATCTAATTCTGGCCTTTTGCACGTCCCTGATTTTAATCGCTTCTCCATTGGTGGACGAGCCCTCAGTTGCCTATGCCCTAAACTATGAATACCCTCCCAATACCCCTCTGCCTCTCTATCTCGCTTTCTTCTGTTTTAAGACACTCCTTAAAACCTACCTCTTTGACCAAGCTTTTGGCCATTTCACCTATGACTGGAATTTTACAGTGGACGACGGGAGCCGGACTCCGCGTAAATGTCGGTGCCAAACCCGCTTCCGGTTGGGTCGGGAGGTGGGGGTGGCCCTCAATTGGGCACTCTGTGCCCGATTGCCAGGCCCCCCGGGGTGCGGAAAGGCTGGCAGCTATAGCTGGGCGGCCTTTCACGTCCCCAGCACACCCGCCTGCCACGGGTAAAATACCCGTGGAGGTGGCCGAGGGCCCTTAAGTGGCTGTTAAGTGGTCACTTAAGGGTCTCGATTGGCCTTGGGCGGGCAGGCCGTTTCTCCCACCCCCCCCCCCCCCCCCCCCCCCCCCGCTGGCCCTCCGTAAACTTGGTCGGAGGCGGAATCGGGGCGGTTAGGCCTCCCGAAGCCTGCCGCTCAATTTTACGCCGCCCCCCACGCCACCATCCGACCCATTGGGGCGGCGTAAAATTCCGGCCAATATCTGCTTGTGTGGCTCGGTGTCATAGTTAATTTTATAATGTTCCTGTGAGGTGTCTTGGGACGTTTTATTACATTAAAGGTGCTGTATAAATTTAAGTTGTTGTTTAAAGGAAATTATGATAAGTAATTACCTACAAATGTGTTCCTGCTGCTCAGTTTCTAATATTTTCGCATGTATAGGGCTCACAATGTTCATCCATTTCAGAAATGCACAATGGCTTGATGTAAAGAAATGCCATGGGAGGATGGTTGACAATGAAGCATACCTGAGGTCATTAGGTTTCAGCTTTCACAGGAAAAACAAACCGATTGTGGAATGTGATCCTAAAAACAAGTTATTAAAAGTCCTGAAATCCCATGTTAGCGAAAAGGAATTTCAATTATTCAGTTGCCTTGAGGCAACGACCTTGGTTATAGACATTTTTTGCAGTTGATGTGTGTTTTTTAATTATTTATTTATTTAGAGATACAGCACTGAAACCAGGCCCTTCGGCCCATCGAGTCTGTGCCGACCATTAACCACCCATTTATACTAATCCTACACTAATCCCATATTCCTACCACATCCCCATCTGTCCCTATATTCCCCTACCACCTACCTATACTAGGGGCAATTTATAATGGCCAATTTACCTATCAACCTGCAAGTCTTTGGCTGTGGGAGGAAACCGGAGCACCCGGAGGAAACCCACGCAGTCACAGGGAGAACTTGCAAACTCCGCACAGGCAGTACCCAGAATTGAACCCGGGTCGCTGGAGCTGTGAGGCTTTTTTTACCAGCTTTTCTGGGGCTGTCAGTGTTTTGAAGCTTTTTCAGCTTTTGAATTCTATAAGTTGGATGTATGCACGATAAGGATGGAATGTGTAGGTGCCAAACTGGTGTTTTATTTTGAATGGTTGTAGCCAACTGGAACAGTGTAAGTTTTCATAATCCCTTCCTGATTTAATTGGTACTGGGGGATTACTAATCAATGTAGCATATCCTTTATTTCTTATAAATGCCCTCCAGACTTGCACTTCTCCATTAGTCACTGACGCAGAGATCAAATGTGTTATTGACTTGCAAAAATAATCTTCCTCCTCTCAGTGGTTTTTAAGTTTTCTTTCCTTGATGTTTGCACATTATATCTTTCAGTCATGCATAGCCAGAGACTCTTGCAGGGGATTGCATGTGTGAACTTGTGTACTATTATTATTCTGTGGAACTGTTGGTATTAAAACAGCTCAAAATTAGTACAATTGTCATTGGCCTGAAGTGCCTGAATCACCTTGCCAATTGGAAATTCTCTCTAGCATTAATATAGAAATACAAGCTGTGCTATTTTGACATCCTTCACTCTGCTGCAGACAGTAGCTAACAAGAATAGATATGCTATCTGTCAGCCTTTATGATGCTACATACAAGTGATTTGTAGTTAGTAATGACATGAACAGGGAAACCTTTGTTTCTGAGCAGTGCTTTGGCAAATCCTTCACAACAAGGGAAATCTGCACCATTGATCCTTAGAACACACTGACTTCAGTTATTGGGAAAATTTGTATATGATTTTTTTAGAAACAAAGTTGACAGATTTCACCGAATTTCTATAAACCTCATTTATTATGAATTTGGTGGAGTTAATAGCCTTTAAACAACAGTTCATGCTGGTGACTTCCTTTCTCCCTGTGGCAAAAGGTAAATGTGGAACTGGATGAAGTTTTAATTTTGGACAAGAGAGTTGTGACCTGGCTTCAATGAGGGGCATTCACTGAATCTAAAGCTTTATGGGCCTCTTTTTAGCTACCATATTTCTGTGAGCATTTCTTTTGTTTGGATCTACAGGTTTAATTTCTGAGGCTATATTAAACAATTGGGAATATTTAATTCTCGATCAGGTTGCTATTAAATCCTTGCATGTAATTGAGGTTTGATTTTCATTATTTTTGTGTGGGGAAAGGGGAGGAGTTGAACCTGAATTCCTAATTTAATTTGAATGCTTATTGCTACTGCTTAGTATTAATTTGGCTTGGAGAAGCCATCAAGATGGAGAAAATGGAAGTGCCCTCCTTTAGAGGCAGCACACAGAAGCTAAATTTTAAGGAAACATTAAGTGCATTAATAGCTTCATAAGGCACTTGAACCAAATTACTTATTTGTAAGTACCTTTTGGAAAAAGGTGCAGGGTGAGTCAAGATCGTCAAAACACAGCCTTTTTAGAACGGAGTTTGATGAAGGGTCGTGCCGAAGCCAGAAGGGAGGTGGCTTTGGTCGCTAAATATTGTCCTCTTCATGCAAGTGGTGTACAGCAAATTTAATCTTTTTAGCAAACCTTTGACACTAGAAGTTCTTGGTCTGGAAAAGACCAAAGATTGTAGTTAGACTAAAAATAAAGCAATATATATGATACTTGCATGCTTGAAATTCGTTTTGTATCTCCAGAGAAAGAAGAATGAAAGGCTGTATTTTCTTCAAGTCCCTAGGACACCCCCATAGTACGTCTCAGCTAAATCATTTTGTATTGTAGTCACTGTTTTGTCGATAGATGAGGCACATAGTAAGACACTACAAACAGCAATGAAAGAATGATCAGATCGAATCTATTTGTTAATAGTTGAAAGAAGAATGCTAGTCTGTAGATGGAGAAGGGTGCTCTCTCATTCAAAAGTGCCATGGAGTGTTTAATGTCGACTTGAAAATTCAGAGTCCAGAATCCTGCCAGTGTGCTAAGCTGGCCCTTGAATGTGCAGATTCAAGTCTATAACTGTTTACAAATAAAGCTGCAAGTTCTTCAAACATTAGGGCGTCCAAATAAATGGAATCAATTGTCAGTACTTCTAATAGGTATAGCACCTACTTCTTTTGAATGTAACGCTTTTGAAAGGAGTTTCTAACTCGAGTGTTAAGGATGGGGTGGGTAGAGGGTGTTGAGTTTGATGCTTTGTGTGACCATGTCTGTGGTGTGGGAGTGAGGTGTTGATTGATTTTGAGTGGACTATCTGTGGGCAATTTTTAAGACCAAGGGGAAAAGATTTTTACTTGGTTAATGTGGAAAGCCAACAAATTCTATTCTGGCCATTTGGTTCATCTAATAGTGGAACGTTTTTCCGAGCACATCACTATTATGATGGGACATCCTGAAGAATTAAGAGGCTGGTCATAGTGGAGGAGGTCATGTGACTGAGCAGCTGGGTGGATAGGTGGCCTCTTTCAAGGCAGAATTGCAAATTTAGTTTTCACGCCCTATTCCATTTGTTGTATCCTTGGCCCGCTCCTATTTCTTATCTACTTGCTGCTCCTTGGTGAGATCATCCCAATACCCAGCATTGGTTTCCACATGTACACTAATGAAACCCAGCTCTATCTTACCGCCACCTCTTTCAGGCCCTCCACTGTCTCTAAATTTTTTTTTAGATTTTTTTTTTAGATTTTAGAGATACAGCACTGAAACAGGCCCTTCGGCCCACCGAGTCTGTGCCGACCATTAACCACCCATTTATACTAATCCTACACTAATCCCATATTCCTACCACATCCTCACCTGTCCCTATATTCCCCTACCACCTACCTATACTAGTGACAATTTATAATGGCCAATTTACCTATCAACCTGCAAGTCTTTTGGCTGTGGGAGGAAACCGGAGCACCCGGAGGAAACCCACGCAGACACAGGGAGAACTTGCAAACTCCACACAGGCTGTTTGTTGGATAAGCAGAGACTTCCTCCAAATAAATATTGGGAAGACTGAAGCTGTTGTCTTCTGTCCCCATTGTGAGCTTCGTTCAGTGGCCATCGACTCCATCGCACTCCCTGGCTACAGTCTGAGGTTGATCCATTCTGTTTGCACCGTGATGTTGTATTTGAATCGAGATGACTTTTTGATCACATCCGTGCCATCAAAAAGACCACCTAGTTTCATCTTCATAACATCGCCCAACTCCACTCCACCCCGCCTCAGCTCACTAGTTGCTGAAACCCTTACTCATGCTTTTGACAAGACTTGACTATTCCAATGCACACCTGGCTGGCCTCCCACCTTGCACCCTCTATATAAGCTTGAGCTGCTCCAAAACTCTGCTGCCCGTATCCTAATTCCCACCAAGTCCCATTCACCCTTCACCACTGTGCTTGCTTAGCTACATTGAGCGACTTCTTGATTTTAAAATTCTCCTCCTTGTTTTAAATCCCTCCATGATCATACCCCTCCCTATTCCTTTATCCCCCTCTGCGATATCTGTGATCCTCTAATTCTGGCTTCTTGAGCAACTAAAGTTGGGGATGCAACACCATTTGATGGCTGTGCCTTCAGCTGTCTAGGCCGTAAGCTCTGGAATTCCTTCCCTAAACCTCTCCGCCACTGTACCTCTCTTTCCTCCTTTAAGACACTCCTTAAAACCTACTGCTTGACCAAGCTATTGGTCACCTGCCCTAATATCTCCGTATGTAGCTTGGTGTCAAACTTTGTTTAAAGCTCCTGTGAAGCATCTTGGGATGTTTCATTACATGAAAGGCGCTGTCCATGACAGTATTGGTCGGAGTGACCACCGCACAGTCGTTGTGGAGACGAAGTCCCATCTTCACATTGAGGATACCCTCCATCGTGTTGTGTGGAACTACCACCGTGCTAAATGGGATAGATTTCGAACTGATCTAGCAATTCAAAACTGAGCATCCATGAGGTGCTGTGGGCCATCAGCAGCAGCAGAATTGTACTCGACCACAATCTGTAGCCTCATGGCCCGGCATATCCCCCAACTCTACCATTACCATCCAGCCGGGAAACCAACTCTGGTTCAATGAAGAGTGCAGGAGGGCATGCCAGGAGCAGCACCAGGCATACCTCAAAATGAGGTGTCAACCTGGTGAAGCTACAAGCCAGGACTACTTGCATGCCAAACAGCGTAAACAGCATGCGATAGACAGAGCTAAGCGATCCCATAACCAGTGGATCAGATCTAAGCTCTGCAGTCTTCCCACGTCCAGTCATGAATGATGGTGGACAATTAAACAACTAACAGGATGAGGTGGCTCCACAATTATCCCCATCCTCAATGATGCCCAGCACATCAGTGCAAAAGATAAGGCTGAAGCATTTGCATCAATCTTTAGCCAGAAGTGCTGAGTGGATGACCCAGCATCACAGATACCAGTCTTCAGCCAATTTGATTCACTCCACGTGATATCAAGAAAAGACTGAAGGCACTGGATACTGCAAAGGCTATGGGCCCTGACCACATTCCGGCAATATTACTGAAGACCTGTGCTCCAGAACTTGCCCCGCCCCACCCCTCTCCAAGCTGTTTTAGTACAGCTACAACACTGGCATCTACCCTGTAATGTAGAAAATTGTCCAGGTATGTCCTGTACACACAAAGCAGGACAAATTCAACCCGGCCAATTACCGCCCCATCAGTCTACTCTCTGTCATTAGTAAAGTGATGGAAGGTGTTGTTGACAGTGCTATCAAGCGGCACTTGCTTAGCAATAACCTGCTCAGTGATGCTCCGTTTGGGTTCCGCCAGGGCCATTCAGTTCCTGACCTCATAAAAGCCTTGACCCAAACATGAATAAGAGCAAAACTCAAGGGGTGAGGCGAGATTGACCGCCCTTGACATCAAGGCAGCATTTGACCGAGTATGGCATCAAGGAGCCTTAGCAAAACTGGAGTCAATGGGAATCGGGGGAAAATACTCTGCTGGTTGGAGTCATACCTAGCACAAAGGAAGATGGTTGTGGTTGTTGGAGGTCAATCATCTCAGCTCTAGGACATCACTGCAGGAGTTCCTCAGGGTAGTGTCCTAGGCCCAACCATCTTCAGCTGCTTCAGCAATGACCTTCCTTGAATCATAAGGTCAGAAGTGGGGATGTTTGCACATTATGCCGGACCATTCGTGACTCCTCAGATACTGAAGCAGTCTGTGTAGAAATGCAGTAAGACCTGGACAATATCCAGGCTTGGGCTGATAAGTGGCAAGTAACATTCGCGCCACACAAGTGCCAGGCAATGACCATCTCAAACAAGAGAATATCTAACCATCTCCCCATGACGTTCAATGGCATTACGATTCCTTCATTGTCGCTGGGTCAAAATCCTGGAACTCCCTTCCTAACAGCACAGTGGGTGCACCTACCCCACATGGACTGCAGCGGTTCAACAAGGCAGCTCACCACCACCTTCTCAAGGGCAATTAGGGATGGGCAATAAATGCTGGCCTAGCCAGCATTGCCCACATCCCATGAATGAATTAAAAAAAAAAATGCAAGCTGTTGCCGCAACGATCAAAGGATAGAACAAGGTTTTAAAATTCTGAGCTTTGGGTAGTTTTGTAGCAAGGTAAAATGGTTGCTGATAACTTAAAGAAAGACTTTCATTTATATAGCGCCTTTCATGACTCCAGGATGTCCCAAAATGCTTTACAGCCAATTAAGTATTTTTGAAGTGTAGTCACTGTAGGAAATGAGGTAACCAATTTGCGCACAGCAAGCTTCCACAAACAGCCATATGAAAATAGCCAGATAATCCTTATTATGTTATGTTGATTTAAGGAAAAGATAAATTATTTATTTGATCCAAATTTCATTGCTTAACCGTTTACATGTGTAGGCTGCTAAAGCAGGCCTGGTTATCTTTTACTGATAGTGCCTACATGGTGTATCGGACTGACCTGCAATGTATGTAGGCTAATTTGCTTTTCTGTTGGTTAAAATTAACTGCATTTGTTTGTGTCCAACAGTGTTCACAATTTCTGAACTTGCTTTTTCCCCTGTATGTAGATGTATTAATCCCTGTGTGGTGGAATCTGTGGTTGCAAAGCTTGTCTTTTTTTTTTAGACCCTAAAATAGGCTTGCTGGGCTATGAGGATCCAGTGGGGGAGTGGGACTGACTGAATAGCAATGTGGAGAGCTGGCATGGACTTGATGGGCCAAATGGCTGCCTTCTGTGCCGTATATAACTCTATGACCGAGAGGGAAACTAGAAGTGAAACGGAAACCAAAACTGAAACTGAAGCTCGAGAAACAACTTCAGGTTTCTGGGGAAAATGACAGTGGTTAGAACTAGATAAAAGGAGACTGAGTCCTCCCCAGACCAGGCAGATCAGGTAGGAGTGGAGCGCTGGCAAGCAGAAGAAAGGGAAGACTGAATCCTGGAGCTTTTCCTGCTCTTTAAAGTAGCCGACTAACCAGACCCGGCCATCGAGTGCACAGGTTATCACTGAAGGACTCTGATAAAGGCCAAACTGATGAATCTATGCCATCAAGACTGTAGTGAGCAGAGCTGAGGAGGTTCTGGAGAAGTGTGCCTTGTGGTGATGACCGCAACTGCAGAGTTCGGTTTGAGAGGGAACTACTATTGGAAGACTAACAGCTAAATCCTTGAAGAAAGGAGCTGAAAATCTACCTGAGGAATTTCAGAGTTGTGAAGAACTGCATGGCTGTAATTGTTACCCGATATGCTGGGTTGACTGCCCAGTGAAACCCATCTCTGTTGCATCTGATAGTTGAGGTGTAATTTGTAATGGACTGCGATCTGTCTGTTGCTTCATGTTTAATTTATGTTGGTTTTAGTTTTGAGTGTTAAAGTAAAATTATTTTTTAAAGTGAAATCTTGTCAATTTGACTTCAATTTAGGAAACCAAACCAATCGGTGAATTCGATTCCTTTCATTTGTTGGTTGTCTTCACGGGAATCCTAATACCTGCCTGCTCTCTCCCTGAGGCTAATTTTCACTTTGGGGAAACTGTGCAAGATTTTTGTGTGTTTAGGTGGGATGTTGACTAGCTTTTGACCCACAATGTACAAACTCTGGCTTCTTAAACAAGAGAGAGAGTTTATTAAGTACAGCAAGAATATACAAGCAATACTTAACTAATAGCAGTAGTTGTACAGCAGGATATAGGGTGTCCTCGGTCCTTGCCTTCTGGCCTGCTGTGGCGCATCTTCTTTCTTGAGGTGTTCTGTTGACTGTAGATTGGTTTCTTCTCGAATTGGTGCACGACGAGTTGTCCCAGTGTCTGCCATTTATGGCCCCTCCGAGGGTTCCTTCCTTACATATTGGGTTTTTGTCCACCTTAACCCTTTGGTCAGGTATGACCTCGCCTTCTGTACATTGTCCCTTCTTGATTAGTTTATAATTGATTACAGCAGATATGATCCTACTCTCTGCACATTGCCTCTGCAGACAGCTTGATGGTCCAAGTCATTGTAATACAATGGGGAATGATTGCTGTCTCCATAAATATTCCAGTCTTGAATGGTCTCTGAATATTTTTATTTGCATTATCATCCTTTGTGAGGCCTACGAGTCTATCCCTCATTGTGACTGAGTCTGTCTTAGTTGAAATGCAGAATAGGTATCCGGTCTCATAGTAATGCCACTTCTGCTATTGTTGCAATAAACACCGTCTCCCACCATCTCCCCATTACAGTATACAAATATACATTTCACATTTAACAACATGATTCTAAACACAAGATTCATCCAACAGATAAAACATGACACAGGTTAGTTACCCCTTTAGTTCCTACAACTGGTAAGGGCCTAAAAGTAATGTCTTTAGTATCCCATTAACTCTGATGAAAGGCTCGCTGCCGTGGGTGAAACATTTGCCTGTTTTAGTCATTAGGCCTCTTTATCGCAGAAAATTAGGGTTCTATGAGAAAAATAGCAGCCAGAATGCCATTTTATGAGTGAACGGGACAGTTCCACAGGTGATAGAAAAGAGGCCCAGCAAAGGCACAGTGACGCAGTGGTTAGCACCGCAGCCTCACAGCTCCAGTGACCCGGGTTCAATTCTGGGTACTGCCTTTGTGGAGTTTGCAAGTTCTCCCTGTGTCTGCGTGGGTTTTCTCCGGGTGCTCCGGTTTCCTCCCACAAGCCAAAAGACTTGCAGGTTGATAGGTAAATTGGCCATTATAAATTGTCACTAGTATAGGTAGGTGGGAGGGAAATATAGGGACAGATGGGGATGTGGTAGGAATATGGGATTAGTGTAGGATTAGTATAAATGGGTGGTTGATGGTCGGCACAGACACGGTGGGCCGAAGGGCCTGTTTCAGTGCTGTATCTCGAAACTAAACTAATCATTTTTGTGGGACATTGAGGAACATGAGCTCTCCTCGGGGCTGTACAAAAATAATCTGGGTTTTTGCACCCCATCCTGACCGTGATTGTGTTCATGACATATCTCTTCTTTTGTGCTCTCTTTCTCGCTTGCTTGCTCGTTTTAACCTCTCTCCCTGACTCCGCCACCTCACCCTCCAATTACTTTGCTTAGCCGAGACGGGTGAATAGTGGCCAGTCTTGATCTGCAGAGCTGCATCGGGTGCCGCAGCTTTCTGCTTTGATGCAAATGATGTCACTGTCTCTTTGCCAGTTGGCACGCTACAACAAACAGCTACCCCAAACTCCATCACATCCCCCGCCACCCCCAGCACTGTATTTGAAATCGCATGGATCCCTGCTTTTCCCAATTCCTGAGCTTCCGGTTGCTAGCCATTTCAGCACAGCCCCCTGCTCTCATGCCCACATATCTGTCCTGGGCTTGCTGCAGTGTTCCAGTGAACATCAACGCAAGCTCGAGGAACAGCATCTCATTTATTGATTAGGCACACTACAGCCTGCCGGACTGAAAATAGAGTTCAATCATTTCAGAGCATGACTGGCCCTCTTTTTTTTATATTTTTAGTTTTCCTTTTTTCTTTTATTTTGGTTTGTTTCATCATTCATTATTTTTTTACTATGTGCCTGCCCACTTTTTTTTTCATGTTTGTGCCTGGGGTCAGGGCTGTTCATTATTCTGTCATTTAACACCCTCTCTGCACTAACGCTTTGTCTTTCACCACACTATTAACACACCCTTTGCCTTTGTTCCATGACCTTCCTGTCGGTTATTAAGTGTGACCCTCTGTTGTATCAATGCCTTCCCTTTTGTTCTCTTTTGCCCCACCCCCACTTTATTTGCTTAAAACCTATTACATTTCTAACCTTTGCCAGTTCTGATGAAAGGTCACTGACCTGAAACGTTAACCCTGTTTCTCTCTCCACAGATGCAGCCAGACCTGCTGAGTATTTCCAGCACTTTTTGTTTTTATTTCAGGTTTCCAGCATCGGCAGTATTTTGCTTTTATTATAAAGATAATCCAAATCCTTTGCTTCTACACAAATACTTTGACATTCTAAATTGACAATTAAGGCAGGTGGTTTGCTGAGGAGTGAGCAAAAGCAGAAGAAAACTAGAGGGAGAGTTATCCCAGCGTTCACATGGGTACTGAAAGCCCTCTATTAAAACTACAGTATATGCAGCTCTAATGAAGGACATTCAATCCTAGTACGGATGCTGGGAGAGCCTCACCTCGTCCTTCATTCTTCAGCATAACAAAAGAAAATTGCAAAACCAGGATTTACCAGCCTAATGAAGGGTTCATGAGATAAGGTCCTCAGATGCAAGATTGCAATCTGATGTGGAGAGTTGATTATTCTTTGTGTACTGTTCGAAGGAAAAAGCAGGATGGCCTTATCTCATTCCATGCTGTATATTATTCAGCTCTAGTGGCAATCTGCACAGTGCCGTAAATGCTGGTTATCACAAAATTATACTGTCATTCGCATTGATTGTAAAGACAAAAGCCACTTTATGTGGTGTGTAAATCAGTGGGTTAGCTGCTGCTTATTACTTCTGGGTCACACAACAGTAAAAAGAGACAGACTGGATTACTTATGGCCTATATTTTTGTTGCTCCTATATAATTTGTTGTGGATATTTCTTGGTGTTATTAGACTCTTTTGTAACATGGATCTTGTGTAATGTTTTGAAATGTTGAATTGGAATTCTATATTGTTACAGTACATGCATGTTGTAATATTCTGTCCTCACTCCCTATCTCCACCAAATGTTTTGGTACCAATCCAGATTTAGATTATATCAACAAATCAGCATTTGTTGGTGTCTGGGTGAATGGGAGGGTTGTTTATTACATAGCAGAGACTTTGTAATGTGCAGTAGAAAGATCCCCTCCAGAGTTTATTTGTATGTGAATGTTTCCTTATTTTGTACTTGGCTGCCTTTTGTGGCTTCTTTGAGATTGTTGTATTGGATAGTAAATTGGCTGTTTTAATGCTGTGAACTGCTGCCAACCTGGAGCTGAGTTGAAACTTGTCAAACTCATATCACTTGTGACGCTGGTATCAGGCAGTGTGAGGCGACATTCATCCTCTCGCATGGATTGGATTTGAATCTGGTGCAGGAAACAAGAAGCTACGTGTTGCGTATTCAGTCTAACATGAGGTCTTATTGAAAGCATGCATTGTTGAACTTTTATTTACACCTCCCCAACAGAGAGGGCAGCAGAGGGACAGTATCCAAAATGCTGAGCCAGTATAATGTACATCATCTCCCTGCAACATAGAGGCCTGCTCAGGACGGGGGAAAAAAGAACCCAACCTGAACCCGACCGAACCACCGCAGACCCGAGTCCCTCCGATTTTGCCCCGAGCCCGACCCGACCATCTCTTTACTCACCTTCGGACTCGGAATCTCCAGGAAGCTGCAGCGCATGCGCAATGACGTCATCGTGACGCCACTCGCTCACTACGCAGACTCAGTTTCGTCCCACACTCCCAGCTCAGGTAAGTTTAAAAAAAAAATTTCAATACTTACCAGCAGAACACTGACCGTGTTTGTCCAGCCCAACCCGAACCCGACGCATGTCGTCGGGTCCCATCGGGTTTGGGTCGGGTAGCAGGCCGCTACTGCAACACCCACTTTCATTACGGTCTTCAGTTTGTTCTTTTTAAACCAACTCTCCGTATAATTTCCCTCACCACCGTGATGTCAAGAATCGGCTGAAGACACTGGATACTGCAAAGGCTATGGGCCCTGACAAGATTCCGGCAATAGTACTGAAGACTTGTTCTCCAGAACTAGCTGTGCCCCGGCCAAGCTGTTGCAGTATAGCTACAACACTGGCATCTACTCGACAATGTGGAAAATTGTCCAAGTATGTCCTGTGCAGACAAAACAGGACAAATCCAACCCAGCCAATTACCGCCCTATCAATCTACTCTTGATCATCAGCAAAATAATGGAAGGGGTCGTCGACAGTGCTATCAAGTGGCACTTGCTCAACAATAGCCTGCTCGCTGATGCTCAGTTTGGGTTCAGCCAGGGCCACTCAGCTTTTGACCTTATTACATCCTTATTGGTCAAAACATGGACAAAAAAAGCTAAACTCCAGAGGTGAGGTGAGAGTGACTGCCCTTGACATCAAGGCAGCATTTGACCGAGTATGGCATCATGGAGGTCTAGCAAAACTGGAGTCAATGGGAATTAGGGAAAACTCTCTCTGGTTGGAGTCATCCCTAGCACAAAGGAAGATGGTTGTGGTTGTTGGAGGTCAATCTTCTCAGTCCCAGGGTGTCACTGCAGGACTTCGGTAGGGTAGTGTCCTAGGCCCAACCATCTTCAGCTGCTTCAATGACCTCCTGCCATCATAAGGTCCGAAGTGGGGATGTTTCCTGATGATTGCACAATGTTCAGAACCATTCACAGCCCCTCAGATATGAAGCAGCCCGTGTCCAGATGCAGCAAAACCTGGACAACGTCCAGGCTTGGGCTGATAAGTGGCAAGTAACATTCGTGCCACATGAGTGTTAGGCAATGACTATCTCAAACTATAGAGAATCTAACCATCTTCCCTTGATGTTCAATGGCACTACCAAAACTGGGGGTCACCATTGACCAGAAACTGAACTGGACCAGCCACATAAATATTGTGGCTACAAGAGCAGGTCAGAGGCTGGGAATTCTGCAGTGAGTAACTTGCCTCTTGTCTCCCCAAAGCCTGTCCACCATCTACCGCTACAAGGCACAAGTCAGGAGTGTGATGCAATACTCTCCACTTGCCTGGTTGTGTGCAGCTCTAACAACACTCAAGAAGCTCGCCACTATCCAGGACAAAGCAGCCCGCTTGATTGGCACCTCATCTACAAACATTCACTCCCTTCACTACCGACGCACAGTGGCAGCAGTGTGCACCATCTACAAAATGCACTGCAGCAACTCCTTAGACAGCACCTTACAAATCCGCGCCCTCTACCACGTAAAAGGACAAGGGCAGCAGATGCATGCGAACACTACCACCTGCAAGTTTTCCCTCCAAGTCACACACCATCCTGACTTGGAACTATATCGCTGTTCCTTTACTGTCTCTGGGGCAAAATCCTGGAACTCCCTTCCTAACAGCACTGTGGGTGTATCTACACCCCAAGGACTGCAGCGGTTCAAGAAGGCAGCTCACCACCACCTTCTCGAGGGCAATTAGGAATAGGCGATAAATGCTGGCCTAGCCAACAACGCTCCTATCCCATGGACAAATCAAACAAAAAACACCCCATTTAACCCTTACCCACCCCCCCCCCCCCCCCCCCCCGCCATCCACCAACTATTTACATTAAGTTCTATGTAAATAATTCTGTGGTTAGAATTCGGCTGTTAAATATTTGTAGCACAACTCTATACTAAATTTTGAATTTTATCAAAATGGTTGCATGAACCAACCAAACTTTCTGAGGATGTTGCCAGCCCATTTTTGGCATTGCTTCAATTTGTGTTTTCTGAATCATCAGTATGTATTATGTCTTGTTGCTGGAGACGAGAACTCACTGATGACCTCATCACTATATCTACCTTCCGGACCCCATCTCCCTCCCTGATGGATTTATCCCTCAACTGGACCAATGACCTTGATGATTAGCAGTTCTACCGCTGCAGTGGGTTGGTGTCTTAGTCTACCAAAGTTATGAAATTTTAGCACCTAAACCTTAAAGTAAATAGATTTGAATAATGTGTTCTGAAAATTTGGTAACACTAATGCTTTTTTTTTTTGGAACCACTTTGCTGTGTTTTCTTTCTCCACCAACACATCTTGTATTAAGCAGCCAAATGTAAGTAGTTCTGATTGTCTTCACCATGATCTCAATTATAACCACCTTGAAGTTTCTATATTAAAAATTTGTTTGTCTCAATTCTGCTCCACACTCCTATCCTGAAGGCGCTGACTTGGAATGTCATGTACATACGAACATTCGAATTAGGAGCAGGAGTAGGCCACTTGGCCCTTCGAGCCTGCTCTGTCATTCAATAAGTTCATGGCTGAACTGATTACTCCACATTTCCACCTACCCCTGATAACCTTCCACCCCTTGCTTATCAAGAATCTATCTACCTCTGCCTTAAAAATATTCAAAGACTCTGCTTCCACCGCCTTTTGAGGAAGAGAATTCCAAAGACTCACGACCCTCCAAGAGAAGATTTCTCCTCATCTTTGTCTTAAATGGGCAACCCCTTATTTTTAAACACTGACCACTAGTTCGAGATTCTCCTACAAGGGGAAACATCCTTTCCACATCCACCCTGTCAAGACTCCTCAGGATCTTATATGCTTCAATCAAGTCGCCTCTTTCTCTTCTAAATTCCAGCAGATACAAGCCTAGTCTGGCCAATCTTTTCTCGTAAGACAACCCACCCATTCCAGGTATTAGTCTAGTAAACCTGCTCTGTAGCACGGGTGGCACAGTGGTGCAGCGGTTAGCACCGCAGCCTCACAGCACCAGCGACTCGGGTTCAGTTCTGGGTACTGCCTGTGCGGAGTTTGCAAGTTCTCCCTGTGACCGCGTGGGTTTCCGCCGGGTACTCCAGTTTCCTCCCACAGCCAAAGACTTGCAGGTTGATAGGTAAATTGGCCATTGTAAATTGCCCCTAGTATAGGTAGGTGGTAGGAGAATTGAGGGAAGGTAGGGAATATGGGATTAAATGTAGGATTAGTATAAATGGGTGGTTGTTGGTCAGCACAGACTCGGTGGGCCGAAGGGCCTGTTGCAGTGCTGTATCTCTCCATGACAATCTATGACTCTCTGTACTGCCTCCAATGCATTTATATCCTTCCTTAAATAAGGAGACCAGTACTGTACACCATACTCCAGACGTGGTCTCACCAATGCTCTGTATAGCTGAAGCATAACATCCCTACTTTTGTATTCAATTCCCCTCACGATAAACTATATCATTCTATTTGCTTTCCTAATTACGTGCTGTACCTGCATACTAACCTTTGGCGATTCATGCACCAGGACACCCAGATCCCTCTGCATCTCAGAGCTCTGCAATCTCTCACCATTTAGATAATATGCTTTTTTATTCTTCCTGCCAAAGTGGACGATTTCACACTTTCCCACATTATACTCCATTTTCCAGGTCTTTGCCCACTCACTTAACCTATCTATATCCCTTTGTAGCCCCCTTATGTCCTCTTCACAAGTTACTTTCCTACCTATCTTTGTGTCATCAGCAAATTTTGCAACTATACCTTTGGTCCCTTCATCAAAGTGATTTATATAAATTGTTAAAAGTTGAGGCCTGTGATCAGATCCCTGTGGCACACCACTTGTTACATCTTGCCAACCAGAAAATGAACCATTTATGCTGACTCTCTGTTTTCTGTTCACTAGCTAATCTTCTAACCATGCTAATATGTTACCCCTACACCATGAGCTTTTATTTTCTGCAATAACCTTTGACGTGGCACCTTATCAAATGTCTTCTGGAAATCTAAGTACAATACATCCACCGGTTCCCCTTTATTCGCAGCACAAGTAACTCCCTCAAAGAATTCCAATAAATTGGTTCAACGTGATTTCCCTTTCACAAAACCATGTTGACTCTGCCTGATTACCTTGAATTTTTCTAAATGCCCTGCTATACTGTCTTTTATAATAGCTTCTAATCTTTTCCCGAAGACAGATGTTAAGCTAACTGGCCTGTAGTTTCCTGCTTTCTGTCCCCATCCCTTTTTGAATAAAGGAGTTACATTCGCTATTTTCCAATCGAATGGAGCCTTCCCTGAATCTGGGGAATTTTGGAAAATTAAAACTAACGCATCAACTATCTCACTAGCCACTTCTTTTCACACCCTGGAATGAAGTCCATCAGGATCCGGGGACTTGTCAGCCCGCAGCTCCAACAATTTGTTCAGTACCACTTCCCTGGTGATTGTAATTTTCTTGAGTTCCTCCCTCCCTTCCATTTCCTGACTTACAGCTAATACTGGGATGTTACTTGTACCTCAATAGTGAAGACCAATGCAAAATATCTATTCAATTCATCTGCCATCTCCTTATTATCCATTATTAATTCCCCAGACTCACTTTCTTTAGTTAACTCTTTTTTCTTTTTTAATTATCTATAGAAACTCTTACTATCTTCTTTATATTTCTATCTAGCTTTCTCTCGTACTCTAATTTTACCTTCCTTATCAATCTTTTAGTCATTCTTTGCTGAATTTTATATTCTGTCCAATCTTATGACCTGCCTCCCATCTTTGCGCAATTATAGGCTTTTTCTTTAAATTTGATACTATCTTTAACTGTTTTAGTTAACCACGGATGGCGGGTCCCACCCTTGGAATTTTTCTTTCTCGTTGAAATGTATCAAATTTGTGTATTCTGAAATATCCCCTTAAATGTCTGCCACTGCATCTCTATTGACCTAGCCCTTAACCTGATTTGCCAGTTCACTTTAGCTACCTCTGCTTTCATGCCCTCATAATTGCCCTTATTTACATTTCAAATACTAGTCTTGGACCCACTCTTCTCTCCCTCAAACTGAATGTAAAATTCAATCATATTATGATCATTGCTACCTAGGGCTGCATTAACTATGAGGTTATTAATTAATCCTATCTCGTTGCACAATACCAGGTCTAGTATAGCCTGCTCTCTGGCTCCAGAATGTATTGTTCCAAGAAATTATGTCGAAAACATTCTATGTACTCGTCCTCTAGGCTACCTTTGCCCATCTGATTTTTCCAGTCTATAAGTAGGTTAAAATCCCCCATAATTATCACTGTCCCTTTCTGACTAGCTGCCATTATTTTTTACTTTATACCATGTCCTGCAGTGTGGTTAGTGTTAGGTGGCCTGTACAACACTCTTACAAGTGACTTATTGCCTTTATGATTTCTCATCTCTACCCAAACTGAACAAAGAACAAAGAAAATTACAGCACAGGAACAGGCCCTTCGGCCCTCCAAGCCTGCGCCGATCCAGATCCTCTATCTAAACCTGTCGCCTATTTTCTAAGGGTCTGTATCTCCTTGCTTCCTGCCCATTCATGTATCTGTCTAGATACATCTTAAAAGACGCTATCGTGCCCGCGTCTACCACCTCCGCTGGCAACGCGTTCCAGGCACCCACCACCCTCTGCGTAAAGAACTTTCCACGCATATCCCCCCTAAACTTTTCCCCTCTCACTTTGAACTCGTGACCCCTAGTAATTGAATCCCCCACTCTGGGGGAAAAAGCTTCTTGCTATCCACCCTGTCTATACCTCTCATGATTTTGTACACCTCAATCAGGTCCCCCCTCAACCTCCGTCTTTCTAATGAAAATAATCCTAATCTACTCAACCTCTCTTCATAGCTAGCGCCCTCCATACCAGGCAACATCCTGGTGAACCTCCTCTGCACCCTTTCCAAAGCATCTACATCCTTTTGGTAATGTGGCGACCAGAACTGCACGCAGTATTCCAAATGTGGCCGAACCAAAGTCTTATACAACTGTAACATGACCTGCCAACTCTTTTACTCAATACCCCGTCCAATGAAGGAAAGCATGCCGTATGCCTTATTGACCTGCGTTGCCACCTTCAGGGAACAATGGACCTGAACACCCAAATCTCTCTCTACATCAATTTTCCCCAGGACTTTTCCATTTATTGTATAGTTCACTCTTGAATTGGATCTTCCAAAATGCATCACCTCGCATTTGCCCTGATTGAACTCCATCTGCCATTTCTCTGCCCAACTCTCCAATCTATCTATATTCTGCTGTATTCTCTGACAGTCCCCTTCACTATCTGCTACTCCACCAATCTTTGTGTCGTCTGCAAACTTGCTAATCAGACCACCTATACTTTCCTCCAAATCATTTATGTATATCACAAACAACAGTGGTCCCAGCACGGATCCCTGTGGAACACCACTGGTCACACGTCTCCATTTTGAGAAACTCCCTTCCACTGCTACTCTCTGTCTCCTGTTGCCCAGCCAGTTCTTTATCCATCTAGCTAGTACACCCTGGACCCCATGCGACTTCACTTTCTCCATCAACCTACCATGGGGAACCTTATCAAACGCCTTACTGAAGTCCAAGTATATGACATCTACAGCCCTTCCCTCATCAATCAACTTTGTCACTTCCTCAAATAATTCTATTAAGTTGGTAAGACATGACCTTCCCTGCACAAAACCATGTTGCCTATCACTGATAAGCCCATTTTCTTCCAAATGGGAATAGATCCTATCCCTCAGTATCTTCTCCAGCAGCTTCCCTACCACTGACGTCAGGCTCACCGGTCTATAATTACCTGGATTATCCCTGCTACCCTTCTTTAAACAAGGGGACAACATTAGCCATTCTCCAGTCCTCCGGGACCTCACCCGTGTTTAAGGATGCTGCAAAGATGTCTGTTAAGGCCCCAGCTATTTCCTCTCTCGCTTCCCTCAGTAACCTGGGATAAATCCCATCCGGACCTGGGGACTTGTCCACCTTAATGCCTTTTAGAATACCCAACACTTCCTCCCTCCTTATGCCGACTTGACCTAGAGTAATCAAACATCTGTCCCTAACCTCAACATCTGTCATGTCCCTCTCCTCGGTGAATACCGATGCAAAGTACTCGTTTAGAATCTCACCCATTTTCTCTGACTCCACGCATAATTTTCCTCCTTTGTCCTTGAGTGGGCCAATCCTTTCTCTAGTTACCCTCTTGCTCCTTATATATGAATAAAAGGCTTTGGGATTTTCCTTAACCCTTAACTGCTTCTACATCCTGGTCTCCTGAACTTAGGTCATCCCTCTCTGTTATGCTAATACCATCATTAATTAACAGAGCTACCCCACCACCTTTTCTTAGTTTCCTGTCCTTCTGAAATGCCATGTACCCTTCAGTATTCAGGTCCCAAACGATGTTGTCCTGCAGCCATGTCTCTGTAATGGCTATCAGATCGTACTTATTTATTTCTAATTGTGCTCTCAGTTCATCTGTTTTGTTTCGAATGCTAATTGCATTCAGATACAGAGCCTTTAGTTTTGTTCTTTTATTATTTTTGTAATCTCTCGTCTTATCTATTGATTGACTCTTTGATTTGTACGCTCTGTTCCATCCTGTCACAGTCTGTTTATCATTTCCCATATTAATACCTTTCTCTCTTGCCTTGTCTCTACTCCTTGACTTACCATATCTTCCCAAATTTGATCCCTTGCTCCCACTATTCAGTTTAAAACCCTCTCTCCTTCCCTAGTTATGCGGCTCGCTAGAACACTGGCCCCAGCACGGTTTAGGTGAAGACTGTCCCGACAGTACAGCCACCACTTTCCCCAGTACTGGTGCCAGTGCCCTACAAACCAGAACCCATGTCTACCACACCAGTCTTTGAGCCACGCATTAATTGCTCTAATCTTATTTGCCCAATGTCAATTTGCACATGGCTCAGGTAGTAATCCAGAGATTATTACCTTTGAGGTTCTGCCTCTTAATTTGTCACCTAGTTCTTCATACTGACTTTGCAGAACCTGTTTCCTTGTCCTGCCTATGTCATTGGTACCTACATGGACCACGACGATTGGATCCGCCCCCTCCCACTGTAAATTCCTCTCCCACCCTGAGCAGATGTCTCGAACCCTCGCAACACAGCCATCTGGGCGCTCTCTCTTTGCTGCAGAGAACAGTGTCAATCCCCCTAACTATATTGTCCCATACTACCACTACGTTCCTTTTTCCTCCCTGCAATTGAATGGCCTCCTGTACCATGGTGCCATGGTCAGGTTGTTCATCCACCCTGCAACCCCACTCATCCAAACAAGCTGAAAGAACCTCAAATCTGTTGGACAATTGCAAAGGCTAAGGCTCCTGCACTCTTGCCCTCTGGGTCCCCTTACCTGCCTCAGTTGCAGCCACACTCTCCTGTCCCTGACCAAATTAGAAGACCCTATCCTGAGGGGTGTGATCTCCTCCTGGTACAAAATGGTTTTATGATGCTGGCAACTAATCAGTACCTCACTCAAATGTGACTGTTTAAACAGCAATTGCTCGGACGCCATTCAATATTTTGGTCTTACAATTCAACTTCACCTCCACACGTGCATATTTTCCTGAACGTCCAGGAATTATGGAAGCATGGACAGGATCTGTGACAACAACTTGCATTTAGATAGCACCTTTAACATAGTAAAATGTCCCAAGGTGCTTCACAGAAGCTTCATCAGATACATTTGACATAGAGCTACATAAGGAAATATTAGGATTGGTGAGCAAAAGCTTGGTCAAAGAGTTAGGTTTAAAGGAGTACCTTGGAGGAGAGAGAGAGGTAGAGAGGATTAGAAAGGGAATTCCAGATCTTGGGGTCTAGACAGCTGAAGGAATAGCCTCAAATCGAGGCGATGCCCAAGAGGCTAGAATTGGAGGAACACCGAGTTCTGTTGGGTTGTAGTGTTTGAGGAAGTTAGAGATAGGTGGGGCCAAAACCATTGAGGGGTTTGAACAAGAGGATAAGGATTTTAAATTTGAGGCATTGCTGGTTAGGGAGCCAGTGTAGTCAGTGAGCAGAGGGTGACGGGTGAATGGGACTGGTGTGAGTCAGTATGTGGGCACCAGAGTTTTGGATGAGCTGAAGTTTATGTAGGGTGGAATATGGTAGGCCAGCTCGGAGAGCATTGCAAAAGTTGAATCCAGAGCTAATCAAATTGTGGATGGAGGTTCAACAGCAGTGGGCTAAGATGGACAATATTAGAGGTGGAAGTAGGCGGTCTTGGTAATGGAGAGGATATGGGGTTGGAAGCTCAGCTCGGGGTCAGATAGGACTGACGTCGTGAAAACATGGAGGGAGATGAAAGCAGTCGCTATGGAACAGAAATTGTGGCTGGGGCTGAAGACAACAGCTTTGGTCTTTGCACTAAGGTGGAGAAGGTTTCTACTCATCCAACAATGGATGTCAGATGAGCAATGTGACACATTGGATGCACTGGAAGGTTTAATTGGCCACTTAAGAGCCTCAGTTGGCTTGGGGTGGGTGGGCCATTTTCAACCTCTCCTCCTGCTCATAAAATGGCAGCATGGTGGGTGCACGATGGGATGGCACCCATCACCTCCCACTTGATTTTTACCAAACCCCACCCAGCCAGGTGCAAAAAGTGAAATGAATGGAGGAAAGAAAGATTTGATTAAGGGATAGATATGAGAGACAAGGTTTACATTTTGGTTTTTATTTAAATGTTTTTTAAAAAAATCAATAATTAAAAGCTAAAGAATGAGACTCCACATGTGTTTTTAAAAAAAAATTAATTTTCACAGCCAGGTTGTTAATTAAGTAATTAAGATTTAAACCACATCGTTGAAGGTGTACTTAAACCTGGAATGGACAAACCCTAACTTTTTGAGGCAAATTTACTCTATCTAAGACAGCAACTTCATGCTGTTCAAAACATTTAAATGGGTAGCTGGATGGGCAGTTTAGGAAAGATTATAGATGGACAGTATATCCAGGACAGCAACTTCTGGATTTCCACATTTAACTGTACGTATGCTGTCTGGTTTGCAGATAAGTAGTGGTGAGCCTCACTGTTACTTTCGCAGCAAAGTCCAGCCCAAAGTGTTTAACCATAGAAGTAGAAGCAGATGTGAACGTCTTTATCTTACATTTCTAACTGGTTTGCTATACTCGAGCGCGTGTCTCCTATCTGCACTGTCAGGAAAAAGTGGTTATGTGGCTGTCTCACTGAGCTCAGCTAATGGATTCCCTATGCCAACTATCCCATCTTGCTCACACCAAGCCATTTAACCTGTCCTGATTATATTATCCTATACTTCCTCTCTCCCTCAGTTGCACATGTTGTCTAGAACAGTGAGGATTGCCTTTGGTAACTGACTGAAATTGGGTGAACGTTGTTGGTGGCGGGTTAAAACATGCTAAAGAATCAGATTTCTAATGCAGCAAATTCTTGAGGCAGGCAGCCACATTGGCAGAAGCATTGAGTTGGCAGAAAATCCCTCCTTGTGGCTGGCGCTTAGCCACATTGGCAAACACTCCAAAACTGTCTGCTATTTGGTCCATTTGGGTTAGGGAAGGGAATGGGCAGGGAAACCTTTTTCTTTTTGTGGGGGAGAGTGGGGGGGGGGGGGGAGGGGATGCAGTGGAGGGGTATTGCAGAACTGATTTCAATTTGGATTGCAAACTCTCTAACGTCCTTTTATTTGTTTGGAGAACATTTGGAAGCGAGTTTGTAACCATTACCAAACTGCGTATTGGACAGATTCGGGATGGAATGTTCTAATTATTGCGATATGAAAAAAACAAATTGCAGCCTGTTTTGCTGGTTTTATAGATTATCTAACTAGGCTTTATCTACTGCTAATAGTCAGTAGCTTCAAGCTCTCTTGTCTTGTTTTACTTGGGTCTCATTCTTGTCCATAACGTGTGTCCTGCTTGTGAGAATATGTTTTAGTTTTAGTTTTAGAGATACAGCACTGAAACAGGCCCTTCGGCCCACCGTGTCTGTGCCGACCATCAACACGCATTTATACTAATCCTACACTAATCCCATATTCTTACCACATCCCCACCTATCCCTATATTTCCCTACCACCTACCTATACTAGGGGCAATTTCTAATGGCCAATTTACCTATCAACCTGCAAGTCTTTTGGCGTGTGGGAGGAAACCGGAGCACCCGGAAGAAACCCACGCAGACACAGGGAGAACTTGCAAACTCCACACAGGCAGTACCCGGAATTGAACCCGGGTCGCTGGAGCTGTGAGGCTGCGGTGCTAACCACTGCACCACTGTGCCGCCCTAAATATGCTTGGACATCTGCCCCCAGAAAGGTGAGGGAAGTTTCAGGCCTTTCTGGGACAATTGGATAGTCTCCACAGAGGCAGGAGGAGGCCTTCAAGTGGCAATTAATTGGCCACTTAAGGGCCTCAATTGGCCTGGGGTGGGCCGACTGTTTGTCACCTCCCCCACTGCTCGTAAAATTGCAGCGGGGTGGAAAAGCGATGGGAATGGCACTCCCTGCCTCCCACTCAGGTTTATGCTTCCCCCACCCTGCACCCCAACATCCCGCCTCCAGCCTGCTCCCATGGGGGTGTGTAAAATTCCAGCCTATACGTGTGCATACAAAAGAGTCATTGAATGTCAGAGGCAAATGCAGTGGCTTGGACAAGGGGCCTGCTGTCAACCTAAAGACAAAGAGTAAGAATAATTAACTGGGGGAAAGTCAACTTCAGTGGGCTAAGAATGAATCTGAGACGAATTAATTGGAGTCAATGGTTGGCAGGAAAAATGGTAGCTGAACAATGGCTACCTTCAAAGAAGAGAGAGTTCGGGCACAGTCAAGGTATGTTTCCTTAAAGGGGAAAGGTAGGGTAAACAAATCCAGAGCTCATTGGATGACAAACGAGAAAAAGTGTGCTTATTACAGATACTAGGCTTAATATAGAACGTTCAGAGGGGAATTGAAAAAGCATTTAAGAGAAACAAAGAAAGAGTATGAACAGAGACTGGCAGCTAACATAAAAAGGAATCCCAAAGTTTTCTCTAGACCTATAAGTAGTAAAAGATTGATTAATAAAAATAGTTGGGCTGATTAGGGACCAACAAGGGGATTTGCACATGGAGGCAGAGGGCATAGCTGAGGTATTAAATGAATACTTTGTATTGGTCTTTACCAAGGAAGAAGATGTAACCCAGGCAATGGTGAAAGAGGAGGTAATTCAGACATGAGAAGGGTGCAAAATTGATGATGAGGTGTTGGATAGGCTGTCTGTACTTAAAGTGCGTTAGGCACATGGACTGGATGAGATGCATCCAAGGATACTGAGGGAAGTGAGAGTGGAAATTGAGGAGGCACTGACCATAATTTTTCAGTCTTCCTTAGATTCGGGGGTGGAGGACTGGAGAATTGCAAATATTACATCCTTCCAAAAAGGGTGTAAAGATAAGCCCAGCAACTGCAGGCCAGTCAGTTTAACTTCAGTGGTGGGGAGCCTTCTGGAAAGATTAATTCAGGACAAAATTAATTGTCACGTGGACAAATGTGGGTTAATTAAAGAAAGCCAGCATGGATTTCTTAAGGGAAAATCATGTTTAACTAACTTGCTAGAGTTTTTTGAGGAGGTAACAGAGAGGGCAATGTAGTTGATGTGGTGTACATGGACTTTCAAAAAGCTTTTGATACAGTGCTGCACAACAGGTTTGTGGGCAAAGTTATGGCTCATGGAATAAACAGGACAGTAGCAACATGGATGGATACGGAATTGGCTGATTGACAGAAAGCAAAGAGTAGTGGTTAATGGATGTTTTTTGGGCTGAAGGAAGGTTTGTAGTGGAGTTTCCCAGGGATCAGTGTTGGAACCCTTGCTTTTCCTGATATATATTAATGACTTAGACCTTGGTGTACAGGGCACAATTTCAAAGTTTGTGGATGATACAAAACTTGGAAGCACTGACCTGTGAGGAGGATAGTGTAGAACTCCAAAAGGACATAGACAAGTTGGTGGAATAGGCGGACAAGTGGCAGATGAAGTTCAGTGCAGAGAAATGTGAAGTGATTCATTTTGGTAGGAAGAACATGGAGAGACAATATAAAATAATGGGTACAATTCTAAAGGGGATGCAGGAGCAGAGGGACCTGGGTGTATATGTACATAAGTCATTGAAGGTGGCAGGACAGGTTGAGAGAGCGGTTAATAAAGCATACAGTATCCTGGGCTTTATTAATAGTGGCATAGAGTACAAGAGCAAGGAGGTTATGTTGAACTTGTTTAAGACACTAGTTCGGCCTCAGCTGGAGTATTGCATCCAGTTCTGGGCGCCACACTTTAGGAAGGATGTGACGGCGGAGAGGAGGCAGAAAGATTCACGAGAATGGTTCCAGGGATGAGGAATTTCAGTTATGAAGATCGATTGAAGAAGTTAGGACTTGGAGAAGAGAAGGCTGAGAGGAGATTTGATAGAGGTATTCAAAATCATGATGGGTCTGGAGTATATAGGGAGGAAACTGTTCCCACTCATGAAAGGATCGAGAATAAGAGGGTACAGATTTAAGGTATTTGGTAAAAGAAACAAAAGTGACATGAGGAAAAACTTTTTCACGCAGCGAGTGGTCAAAGTCTAGAATGCACTGCCTGAGATTGTGGTGGAGGCAGGTTCAATTCGGAAGGGAATTACTGTATAAAGGCCTGCTTGGGTATACAATTTTAAACCCGACCCAACCACCTCTGACCCGACTCGACTGCCGGAAATTAATGACGCTTACTTTTACTCACGCCCCCCCCCCCCCCTTTCCCTCTCTGACCAAAAGGCAGCACTGCCCCTTGTGTCTGACCCGATCTGAGCTCGAATGCTGGACCCGGAAGAGCGATCTGACCCGACACGTCGTCGGGATCTGTTAGGTTCGGGCCGGGTAGCCATGCTCTAGACTGTTATATGAAAAGGAAGAATGTGCAGGGTTATGGGGAGAAGTCAGGGAGTGGCACTAGGTGAATTGCTCATTTGGAGAACAGGTGCAGTCACAATGGGCCGAATGGCTTCCTACATTGTAACGATTCTGTGATCCTTCAAAAGTCAAAGCGCAATCTTAGTTTCAGAATTATTGGATGAGACCAAGAAGATGCATTTACATTGTAATAGGAGAAATAAAAAAATTTAGTCTGCGGTAAGCTTTCCTTCTATATAATGTGAGCTGGTTAATCGCAGCAAAAATGTTTTCATGCTTGGGAATAAAAGTGTATCAGATATGATAATTTAGTACTTTTAGCAATTTCTAGTAATATCATTGTCATGCAAAGCAATAACTTTCCACTCCCAGCTGAAATGGAAGTTGATCTAATTTTCATTTTAATATCGACTTAGTCATTCTGTGCTACACTAGATGGCAGTATATACCATAAGTCTGTGATTTTCTCAGTATTGTGAGGTAAAAATTGCAGCAAGTTGTGTTTGTAAGCCACTTGTGATGTTTACACAAATATTACACAATAATCTTCAACGCGTTGACTTTCGTTGGGTTCATTATTAGAACAGCACTTGGACGTGATGTCGTGGGATGTGAATGATTTGCAGCCCCTCCAGTTACCCACCCATTGATCCAGACTGTGCCTCTAAGCCTTTGACTATGATTGATTTATTTTGGCTTATTATTTAATCTTGTGATTGTTTCCAATTCTGGCATCTGTTTCCACATCCACCTTTTATATTAAATTTCTTGATTGCTTTTTTTTGTTTACTCCTCCACTGTCTCTCAAAAAACATCCTTTTGCCCAATTCAAATAATACTTTGTAGGATGTGAATGACATTTATTTACTTATTGTCTACAAATTACAACATTTATTTGAATTCAGTTTCACGATTTACCCGGGTGGGATTTGGACCAGCAACCTCTGGAGTGTTCAGCTGGTAACTTACCCATTAGACTACTATATCCATATGTATTTAACATGGACTATCCCAAGAGGTACGAGGAAAGTGGAATGCTCTGTTAAAGAAGGGAAGAGCAGGAGGGGTGACCAGCTTGGTTAAAGAGGTACATTTTAATCAGGGTCTTAAATGAGATTAGAGTGGTTTATGGGAGGAGTTCCAGAGCATGGGACCTTAGTAGCTGAAGGCACACTGATGATGAGGGGATGGGGAGGGTAGAGCAAGAGGGTGGGAGGATATAAGATCAGTGAATGAGGTTGGGAGAAAAGGGGTAGTAGGATTGAGGAAGGTTACAAAGAGGGGAATGTTCAAAGCCATGTAAAAATTTAAAGACACTTTCTGTTTGTCTCTATATTCTTATACATCCAGATACAGTATTCAGCATAATCTTCAGATTTGCTGTCGTCTATTTAGATTAGATTAGATTTTAGATTAGAGATACAGCACTGAAACAGGCCCTTCGGCCCACCGAGTCTGTGCCGAACATCAACCACCCATTTATACTAATCCTACACTAATCCCATATTCCTGCCAAACATCCCCACCTGTCCCGATATTTCCCTACCACCTACCTATACTAGTGACAATTTATAATGGCCAATTTACCTATCAACCTGCAAGTCTTTTGGCTTGTGGGAGGAAACCGGAGCACCCGGAGAAAACCCACGCAGACACAGGGAGAACTTGCAAACTCCACACAGGCAGTACCCGGAATCGAACCCGGGTCCCTGGAGCTGTGAGGCTGCGGTGCTAACCACTGCGCCACTGTGCCACTTGTGTATTCTAACTTTGCTGTGGTCAATACTTGTCAAAGGTTGATCAACTATTGCATCACAATGTCACATTTTTGAGTTCTTGTGTTCAGTGCCACTGGACACTCCTTTATTTTCTGCTGCACCATCTATGACAGTTGTAAATGGCAAAGGTCCTAGGACTGATCCTCGACGATTCTAATACTCTCTTGGCCAGTCTCCCAGCTTGCACCCTCCTGTAAACTTGAGCTCATCCAAAACTCTGCTGCCCATATCCTAACTCAGACTAAATACCTGTTCCTCCTATACCCCTGAGCTTGATTTACATTGGTTTCCAGTGCGGCAATGTGTTGGTTTTAAAATTCTTACCTTTTGCTTTCAAATATTTCCACGGTCTCTCCCTACCTGAACAACCCTCCGTGATCTATGCATCGTTCCATTTCTGGCCTCTTACTGCATTCCCCCCCCCCCTCCCCCCCCCACACCACCCGATTTTTAAATACTACACTATTTGCAACTGTGCCTTCAGCTGCCTAAGCCTTAAACTCTGAATTCCTTCTCCACCTCTCCAGGTCTCTTTCCACCTGTTGAAAATGCTTCTTAAAAACTGTCTCTTTGACCAAGACCTGTCCTAATACCTCCTTATGTGGCTCGGTGTCAAATATTGTCTGATAATGCTCCTGTGAAGTGCCTTAAGGCTTTTACTACATCAAAGGCGCTATGTGAATGTAAGCTGTTAGGATATTCAAGTGGTCATGGAAGTATTAGAATTTCTCAGTACTGTTTATTTTTTATTTATTTTCATTTATAATCCTTTTCTCCTAAGAGCTTTCATTGTAGCAAATCCCTTGTGAGATCCTTTTTATTCAATGACATTGAAAATCATGATCAATATTTTCCCAGCATTTCTGATTCCCTTTGGGATGGAGATACCTTTCACTGGGATTTATCTTGCAAATTTTACCTGTGGTTATTCGTCTACCTTAGGCATATGATCTGTACAAAGAAAAGTGTTTCTGCTTGAATGACCATTTCTTCTTGCATATTATATTCTGATTGAGCAAGATTGAACTTGTCTGAACTGGTCTAATAGAAGCCTAAATTTTGTTACCCCCTCTCCCTTCTTGGTTTCAGAATTGCCTCAAACAGACTATCTACAAGTGGGAGAAGCAACATGGTTGGCACTAAATGTTGTGTCCAATGGTCATTCATCAACTAATTCTCAAACAATTGGAGTGACAAAGATAGCAAAGTCTGTGATTGCTCCCCTAGCACAACATAATGTTTCTGTATTCATGTTGTCAACCTATCAGACTGACTTCATACTGGTGAGTATGCGATTTATCTTTGGTAGCTGTTGATATTTGTGCAGGATTCTGCAGGAAGCAGTACTGAATATTCTTGTGTCATGTAAATGTTTGGCAACTTCCATCTATTTACAAAATGCTATAAGTGCTATGGTATAAAATCACATTGCAGTGTCTCTTGTGTACAGCATAATGGTGATGTAGTACATGAGACACTACAGTGCTATTCAACTTGCTGCTTTCATCCCTCCTGAACTTGGAGGATTACCATAAAATGTTTTAAACATTTTTTTATTTTAAGATACAGCACTGAAACAGGCCCTTCGGCCCACCGAGTCTTGCCGACCAACAACCGCCCATTTATACTAATCCTACATTAATCCCATATTCCCTACCAGGTCCCCACCATTCCGCTACTACCTACCTACACTAGGGGCAGTTTACAATGGCCAATTTACCTATCAACCAGCAAGTCTTTGGCTGTGGGAGGAAACCGGAGCACCCGGCGGAAACCTATGCGATCACAGGGAGAACTTGCAAACTCCACACAGGCAGTACCCAGAACCGAACCCAGGTCCCTGGAGCTGTGAGGCTGCGGTGCTAACCACTGTGCCGCCCTTTCATGATCTTTCATGAAGCTATAGTGCCTTGAGTACTGTCCAGTTCCGGTCACTAAGACCCAAGGGTGATTGCTAGCATCAAAAAAATGAAGAAAGGTTGGAGAAACTGGAGCTCTTTTTAGACTTGAAAGGAAGCAATTTGAGAAAAAAGCTTTTACACTTCAATTGGACATTTAAATGGCATAGATGAGGTTAATCTGGAATCCTAGTTTAGGGTTTTCCAGGATGCTGAAACAAGGAATATAGGTGAGCACTGCTGCAAAGAAGCATTAAGGCAAATGTATTCCAGATCCTAACCACTTGCTGTGTTAAAAAAAAAAGTTTTGTTTTCCTCATGTCACCGTTGCTTATTTTGCCAATCAACTTAAATCAGTGTCCTCTGCCAACGGGAACAGTTTCTCCCTATCTTCTCTGTCCAGACCCCTTGTGATGTTGAACACCTCTATCAAATCTGTCCTTGTAACTGAAGTTCCTCATCCCTGGAACCATTCTTACAATTTTTTTCTAAAGCCTCTCTTAATGCCTTCACGTCCGTCATAAAGTGTGGTGCCCAGAATTGGGCACAATACTCCAGTTGAGGCTGAACCAGTGTTTTTATAAAGGTTCATCACAACTTCCTTGCTTTTTTTACTCTAATGCCCCTATTTATAAAGCGCAGGATTCCCTATTTTTATTAACCACTTTCTCGACCTGTGCTGTGACTTCCAATGATTTGTGCACATATACCCCCAAGTCCCTTTGCTCCTGAACGCCCTTGAGAATTGTATCCTTTTATTTTATATTGCCTCTCCTCATTCTTCCTACCAAAATGAATCACTTCACACTTCTCTGCAATAAATTTCATCTGCCAATTGTCCACTCATTCCACCAGCCTATCTGTCTTCCTGATGTCTATCGCTCCCCTCCTCAGAATTCACAATATTTCCAAATGTTGTGTCTTCTGAAAATTTTCAAAATGTCTAAGTCATTAATATAGATCAAGAAAAGCAGTGGTCCTAACACCGATCCCTTGGGAACCCCACTATATACCTTCCTCCGGTACGCAAAACAACCAGTCACCACTACTTCCTGTTTCCTGTCACTCAGCCAACTTCATATCCATGCTGCTATTGTCCCTTTTATTAATGGGCTTTAATTTTTGTTGGCGAGTCTGTTATGTGACACTTTATCAGGCGCATTTTGAAAGTCCACATACACCACATCAACCACGTTACCCTCATCAACTCCCTGTTACGTCATCAAAAAAAACTCAAGAAAGTTATTTAAATGTCATTTGCCCTTGAGGATAGCCAGCACGCATTTGTTAAGTAATTCACATTTGTCCCAAAATGTTGTTTCTAAAATCTTTCCCAATACTGAGCTTGAATTGACTGCCTGTAGTTGTTGGGCTTATCCTTGCACCTTTTTTTGAACATTAAGACTGACATGAAAGATACTGCACACTTAATCAGGGCCTCCTGGTGTTTTTTCATAACCTAAAGTACTTTTTAAAATGAGCTCCTTTGTTCTTTTTTTAAAGAGAGTAACTTTACTGTCTACTGCAGCACCAATTACACAATGGACAGTACTATAAAACCTGAGTGTTGGTTGCAATGTGACTTGTAGGACAGATTTTATAGTGGGTACTAGTGACAGCTAGGGCACTTCACCTCCAGTGAGCAAGCTGTCCTGAGCATTATGTGCCCTTTTCTCCTGCAAAGACAAAACAGAGAGAGATAAGGCCCTCCTGGCCTCTCTGACCAAAGCCAGTGGCTCATACACACAAGAAACTGCATGTATTAGTGCTGGCAAGTCCTCTTCAGCGCTAGGACTGCGAGCCTCGCTGAGGGGTCAGTAAGTATCCCGGGCACACATTCCTCCTATGTTCAGGGGCAGCATGTGCCCTCAGGCTCCTCAGCTGGAGGTTGCATATACCCAGGAGCTTGTCATCAAGTCTCGCGTTGCATTTACCTTACCAGAGCAAAGAAGGTCATGGAACTTTTTACAGCACTGCACTCGGGTCCTCCGGCCTACACTCCAGCTGCTGACTGTGCTTCAGCCACCTCCAGCCTTTGAGGCTGCGTGGCTTTCTCCTACACTCCAGAAAGAAGAGCTCCCTCACAGCCTCTAGGAGGACCTCGGGGTCAGCATCTGAAGAGTGTGGGACAGTCCTGCCCTGGTTGCCAGGCCTCTGCCTCTCCTCCTGCCTCCCTGGTTCTTGCATTTCTTCTTTTAACTGGCCACCTCAGTAATGGCTGCTGTGATGCCTTTACATCGGACCCGCATTTTTTGAAGACCCGCCTCCATTTCACACCAGCAGCTGCTAATTGGTTGCCCAACCCGCACTCCAGCCAATTAGTAGCCTGTCTCTGCAAAAATCGCGGGCTGTGACTACTTCCCCTCTTCCCTCCTTCCCCCACCCCCCCAAAACCCTGGAGCAGGGTCAGGACCCAGAAATGGTCCCATCATCAATTTCCCAAGCCAGGAGATAAAATCCTGCCCAGAGTGTCTGCAAATATTTGCATCCTTCTAATCAGTTTAGCTCATTATTCTTGAACCTCAGGATTGTGAGTGGAATTGGCAGCCGTCATGGACACGATGGGCCGAGTGGTCTCCTTCTGTGCTGTAACCATTCAATGATTCTATGCAGAGCGCAGTAGATTATTCTAAGGGCACATTTGCTCTTTTTGTAAAAGATCGACCCAAAATTGAGCAGAATTCAAGTAAGTGATCAGGTCCAGAATGATAAAACTGGGTAGAGAATTTGCTTTGAGATCATTCCATAGGGGACAAATGACACACTCCACTACACTTAATCATCAAACATTAAGAAACACGGAATCTCACAACTGTTTTTCTTATTTATTTATGCTCAATTGTGTTTATGCTTGGGAATTCATCACTTTTTTCATTTTTTACATCATGTTGGCACCAAGTATTTTTGGGTCCATTATAAAATGTTTTTTTTAATTTCCAAAATATACTTTATTCATTAAAAATCTGTAAAAATTACATTACCAAACCGTTTCAAACAGCACCAAAATACAAACAGTGCAAAGGAGGTCTGTTTGCTTCATTACAATCATGAGTTGCCTCACATTTGTCATGCCAATTACATTTTTACATTTTACAGCAAATGAAAATTTTCCCAGTACAGTTCGAGGGGTTTCCCATGGATCCAGCCCCTCAGTTCAGCTTGGTGGGGGGACCTTACACTGTGGTCTTTCCCCATTGAGCCTTTGCTGCGGCTGCCCCAAGCTTTAGTGCGTCCCTCAGCACGTAGTCCTGGACCTTGGAATGTGCCAGTCTGCAACATTCGGTTGTGGACAACTCTTTGAGCTGGAAGACCAGCAAGTTTCGGGCAGACCAAAGTAGAACAGATACAGAGCAAAGGCCCCTGTCCAATTCACTACAATGTGTATTGACGTCCAACTTCTATGTGCACTGACTGCACCACCTTAAGGTGTGCTTGTGTAAAACTGACTTCTTGTGAAACACTATGTGGTTTTCTGCTGTGCGTTATTACTTAAGACCTGGGATGGGACTGTATGCAAATGTATTTCATCTGTAACCCCTAATACCTAAGTAATGAGACTGCACTATCTTCCTCTGCTTATGTATTTAATATTCTCTTTAATTGATCTGC
The DNA here is from genome assembly GCF_036365525.1 of Heterodontus francisci. Taxonomy (NCBI): domain Eukaryota; kingdom Metazoa; phylum Chordata; class Chondrichthyes; order Heterodontiformes; family Heterodontidae; genus Heterodontus; species Heterodontus francisci. The sequence goes on along the minus strand of NC_090393.1, from coordinate 29,287,213 downwards.
CCAGGTGCGGGAGAGTGATTTACCAGCAGTCATTCACACCTTGTCTGAAGAATTCAGTATCTACAAGGAAGAAAATGGTGAATCAGTCCCAGTGGATAGTAACAATGTTACAAATGGCTTTATAAAACCCAAAACTGGTAAGGTAAAATTAGTAGATTAGAGTGTTCATATTTGCTGTATTTTCCACATGTCTAGAACAGGAGGATGACACCAAATTGAGAAGTGTAGTTCAAACAAAGGAAGTATGTAACAGAATGCAGGAAGACATTAATAAATTTGCAGAGTGGGTGTGCAATTGGCAAATGAATTTCAATATAGTTTGAAGTGGTGCGTTTTAGTAGGAAGATTGAAAGGGGCCCACGTACCACTTGGATAATTGTCTGAATGCAGTCGAGGGGAAAGGAATCTCGAGATATAGGTACACAAATCATTAAAGGTAGCAGCAGAGGTTAATAAAGCTGTTTTTTAAAAAAAAAAGCAAAACAAACCAAATACTGGGGATCGTTTCTAAAGGGATAGAGTTGAAATGCAGAATCATTGAGTTAAACTAGTACTGAATTTACTTAGACCACACTTGACGTGAACTGTACACCGTTCACGTCTCAATATTATAGAAAGGACATGGAGGCAGTGGCAAAGGTGCAAAAAAAAAAGGTTCATAAGAATGATACCAAAACTGAGAGGATATAGTTATCAGAAAAGGCTGAACTGGCTTGGGCTACTGTTTACAAAAGAGATGACTGAGAGGTTATCTGAGAGTGTTTTAAGATGATGAAAGGGTTTGCTGGAGTAGACGTAGACGGACGTGTTTCCACTTGCGGGATTCAAAACTAGAGGTCGTAAATATAAGTTAGTTACTAATAAATGCAATAAGGAATTCAGGAGAAACATTTTTACCCAAAGAGTGGTAAGAATGTGGAACTTGTTACTAGAAAGAGTATTTGAGGCAAATAGCACAGATGCATTTAAAAGGAAGCTGGATAATCATAGGAGGGAGAAAGGAATAGAAGTACTTCTGATGGATCAGATGAAGAAGGGTGGGAGGAGACTTGTGCAGAGGATAAATGTCAGAAATGACCATTTGGGCCGAATAGCCTGTCTCTGTGTTGTAGACTTGATGGGCTGGAATTTCCCGGCCCCATTGGAGGCAGTGGGGGTTGTGGGGGAGCTGCGATGTGACTGCTCCCTGATGCATTCCCACAACTGAGGAAGCTTCGCAGGGTCAGACAGGGAACTGGATTGGCTGCCTGCATCACCTGAGGTGGGCAGCCAATTAAGAAGACTAAGGCCCCAATTAGAAGTGATTTTGCAGCATCACTGCCATTTTGCCAGTGGCGGAGTAGCCCCCGGCCGCATGTGGAGGCTGTCCGCTCCATAGAGGCAGCCACCTGAGGCAGTCGGAGGGGCCATCAGAGCTGATGGCTCCATGCCCCAATGATGGACTCGCGGGCAGGAACGGCCACACCCGCAGCCCAAACGATGCCTCTAGAAGGGTTCCCCTCAATTCCAATTGGCCTACCAGCATCAGCCCTCCCCACTTTTGATCTTCCATGTTGAAGTGCCCTTGCGGTCCCGACCTGCCTCCGCAGCACTCATCTCCCCTGGTGGGGCTGCTGAGGCTCCAGAACCGCTGGTCTGCTAAGCCTACAGCATTGACATCCTGCCCACCATCCTTAATAGGACGCCAACGTGAAGGCTGCCTCTGGGAAGATTGCATTAGCAATCTCGCTGTGGGCAGGTCTGGGCTTGTGATCCCATTTGGTCCCGATGTCAGGGTCCTGAAGCCTGCGGGAAAATCCAGCCCTATATGTCTCCGTCACACTTCTCCAAAAATACTGTATTTTAAAAAAAACGCTGTTTGTGAAAGCATACATACAGCATCGGGGCTAAAGTGTGGCGACGCGAAGAGACTTAGTAGTTGGCAGGAAAAAAGACAGAAGCGCAAGGGGAGAGCCAACTGTGTAACAGCCCCGACAAACAAATTTCTCTGCAGTACCTGTGGAAGAGCCTGTCACTCTAGAATTGGCCTTTATAGCCACTCCAGGCGCTGCTTCACAAACCACTGACCACCTCCAGGTGCTTATCCATTGTCTCTCGAGATAAGGAGGCCAAAGAAGATCCAGCATTAATTAATTTATCCCCTCATTCCACACCAGAATACACCCATGACATTTCAAGTAATTGTATTTATAAAACCTAGTTTGTTCTGTGCTCTTCGTGACACTAAGCCTTGTTTGGACTAGCACGCTTAAAGCTAATCCCATTTTAGGCAGTGCTCTGAGATGCTTAGCAACAGTATCTGGAGGCTAAAAAAAATTTGATTGTAACCGGACAGAATTAGGGTGAGTTTGACATTTCAGCCCTTTACTATGTTGAGTTATGGACAACATAAGGGTTGTTTCAAAAACTCCCTGCGCCTTTACATTTTTCAGTTTTAAATTTATTTGTCCTCAACCTGGCCCTTTGCTTTGTATTTAGACCAGATCCGATAAAAAAAAGTTTAGACAGATAATCCTGAACTCATTCTTTGCACTTTGAAAGAGTCTTCTCCTAACAGGTAAATTCATTAAATTCTACATTGATAATGAATTATGTGGTAAAAATACAAAGAATTTTGGAGGATGTTTTGCCTCTACTGCAGGCGTCGGGTATCAGTGACAGATTTACTTAATTTCTGGAACTGTTTGCCTTTTAAGGGTGGGTGAGCCAGGCAAACACAAAGGACTTTTGTTTCATACAGTTGGGCTTTATTCTAAACTTGGTTTACTCCCACAGGGCCATCTGCAATGCAATTTGAATTAAATGGTCATTGAAACTGGCTGGAATGTGAAGCTTATGCGGAGAGAAAATAATGTGTTTAAATGTTTTTTTTTAAAACAGATTTTGACCAAAGGAGTGTCCCAAACTTTAAAAAAATATTCTTTGTTGCTCCTTAAAGCAGAAGTGGAAGAGGAAGCTAAAGTAACTGCTTCTTTCAATGATGATTAGAGGCCAGTGAAGACAAAAAGGTCCATATTTTATTCTTGGGAGTGAGCTCTCAACCAGAACTTTAACTACACTCTTCTCTGTTACAGCTGCTAGTCCCACAGTTCATCCAGTGTTAAGTCCCAAGAACCAGTTCTGTGTCATGAGCTTAGACCCAGATACTCTTCCGACTATTGCCACCATCCTCATGGATGTAATGTTCTACTCTGCAAGGTATGGATTTCTTGTTAAATCTTTTGATATAAATATACAGTACTTATTAACTTTCTGTAATACTTAACCCTAGGGCTCATTGTACTTGGATCTTTTATAAAGGAAATTTGGTGGGATGAGTGACCGCCTGTCATTTCTGTGATTTCTATTTTCACTGCTTATTAACTGAATGCGCTTACCTGAAACTTCTACCAAGGAAATATGGCTTTTGCTCACTCTTCTGTGTAATGTTTTGCATGGCCTGCAAAATTTCACCACGTGAGCTGCAATGGTAACTGTGAGGATCTTCAGTTAAACTTCAGTCCTTGTTTTCCTTACAAAATGCTGACAAAAAAAAATTCTATGAGAAGAGCTGTGTTTATTTCAATCTTTTACATTTAAAAAAAAAAAGAAGCAAAGTTGTGATTGCCTCTCCTTTTGAGAAACAGAGGTTCATTTTCCCTTCTGTTGCAGTTTGAAAGCTCGGCCTGCTGATCAGGATCTTGGCTACATCCATTTCTTTTCATTTTCCTTGATTGATGGCTATATTTCAATTGTAGTGGACACGCAGACACAGAAGAGGTTAGTTCACTTGAATATCTCTCAAGAGAACCTAGAGATTTGGAGATTTTCTGATGTGTTTTGAATGCTGCACTTTGTCATTTCATGTTATTAGACCAGGTTTTTTTTAAAACATTGTAAGGGCTGTTCCAGAAAGAAAGTGTGAGTATTGTAGTTTTGGTTAACTTTAATCTGACTTGGCAGATCAGCAAATGATTACCGAGATTGTGCTGGTTTGAACACCCCGAGTTGAGACGGTTTTCTGTTGCTTGCTCTCTTGTATACCCATAGAATCATACAGCATAGAAGGAGGCCCTTTTGCCCATCATGCCTGTGCTGGCTCTTTGAAACATCTTTCCAACTAATTCCATCTACATTCTCTTTCACCTTATCCCTGAAAATGTTATATTTTCTATATTATTA